>NW_025316692.1:365351-730702 GCF_910594005.1 Cervus elaphus | reverse complement strand
AGGTCTTCCAGCGGGAGAGGGCCGGTTGTGCTCAGAGGCCCCACCGGCCAGGGGCAGGACCCAGCAGGGCCCCTGCCCCTGGCCAGCCTTGCCCAGACCTTCCTGGCCTCCGGGGGTACTGCCCCAGCAAGGGGCAGGCTGCGGGGACTGGGTCCAGACATACCCGGGAGCCTCCCCAGGCTCATCCCCGCTGGTGCCTTTCCCCTGGGCCTAGGCCTCGGTTGAGGCCTCCTTGGAGAGGAGGTTGCTGGCAGGGGCTGTCTCCACACTGCAAGGTGCTGGAGCTCAGAGGGCCTCGTCAGAGGGAAGGGACCAGCAAGGGGCTGGATGCCCAAGAACTCTTTGGCCCAGCAGCCTCAGGGCAGCAGGGACAGCAAGAGGCCCAGTGTGCCCCTAGGTCGGCTCTGCCCCTTCCCACACAGGCGGCCAGCCTAGCAGCTGCCTGACAGACTCTGGCTCCCCTGAGCTCTCTGCCAGTGCAGGGGGCAGGAACAGACGTGTGCATGTGTTTCTGCCATGGCCTCGGAGTGTTGATCCACTGCCTGGCCCCCAGGCTCAGGGGCAAGGGCCGGGAGAGAGCACCACCCCGAAGCGCTTTTCTCCCGGGCTCGGGAGCATTGTGCGCGGCTGGCGGGAACAGCCGGCGAGAGTGCTTGCAAAGCGGCCTTTGGAGGCAGCCGGGGAGGTCTTCCAGCGGGAGAGGGCCGGTTGTGCTCAGAGGCCCCACAGGCCAGGGGCAGGACCCAGCAGGGCCCCTGCCCCTGGCCAGCCTTGCCCAGACCTTCCTGGCCTCCGGGGGTACTGCCCCAGCAAGGGGCAGGCTGCGGGGACTGGGTCCAGACATGCCCGGGCGCCTCCCCAGGCTCATCCCCGCTGGTGCCTTTCCCCTGGGCCTAGGCCTCGGTTGAGGCCTCCTTGGAGAGGAGGTTGCTGGCAGGGGCTGTCTCCACACTGCAAGGTGCTGGAGCTCATAGGGTCTCGTCAGAGGGAAGGGACCAGCAAGGGGCTGGATGCCCAAGAACTCTTTGGCCCAGCAACCTCAGGGCAGCAGGGAGAGCATGAGGCCCAGTGTGCCCCTAGGTCGGCTCTGCCCCTTCCCACACAGGCGGCCAGCCCAGCAGCTGCCTGACAGACTCTGGCTCCCCCGAGCTCTCTGCCGGTGCAGGGGGCAGGAACAGACGTGTGCATGTGGTTCTGCCTTGGCCTGGGAGTGTGGACCCCCTGCCTGGCCCCGAGGCTCCTGGGCAAGGGCCGGGAGATAGCACCACCCCGAAGCGCTTTTCTCCCGGGCTCGGGAGCATTGTGCGCGGCTGGCGGGAACAGCCGGCGAGAGTGCTTGCAAAGCGGCCTTTGGAGGCAGCCGGGGAGGTCTTCCAGCGGGAGAGGGCCGGTTGTGCTCAGAGACCCCACAGGCCAGGGGCAGGACCCAGCAGGGCCCCTGCCCCTGGCCAGCCTTGCCCAGACCTTCCTGGCCTCCGGGGGTACTGCCCCAGCAAGGGGCAGGCTGCGGGGACTGGGTCCAGACATGCCCGGGCGCCTCCCCAGGCTCATCCCCGCTGGTGCCTTTCCCCTGGGCCTAGGCCTCGCTTGAGGCCTCCTTGGAGAGGAGGTTGCTGCCAGGGGCTGTCTCCACACTGCAAGGTGCTGGAGCTCAGAGGGCCTCGTCAGAGGGAAGGGACCAGCAAGGGGCTGGATGCCCAAGACCTCTTTGGCCCAGCAGCCTCAGGGCAGCAGGGAGAGCAAGAGGCCCTGTGTGCCCCTAGGTTGGCTCTGCCCCTTCCCACACAGGCGGCCAGCCCAGCAGCTGCCTGACAGACTCTGGCTCCCCCGAGCTCTCTGCCGGTATAGGGTGCAGGAACAGACGTGTGCATGTGGTTCTGCCTTGGCCTGGGAGTGTGGACCCCCTGCCTGGCCCCCAGGCTCAGGGGCAAGGGCCGGGAGAGAGCACCACCCCGAAGCGCTTTTCTCCCGGGCTCGGGAGCATTGTGCGCGGCTGGCGGGAACAGCCGGCGAGAGTGCTTGCAAAGCGGCCTTTGGAGGCAGCCGGGGAGGTCTTCCAGCGGGAGAGGGCCGGTTGTGCTCAGAGGCCCCACAGGCCAGGGGCAGGACCCAGCAGGGCCCCTGCCCCTGGCCAGCCTTGCCCAGACCTTCCTGGCCTCCGGGGGTACTGCCCCAGCAAGGGGCAGGCTGCGGGGTCTGGGTCCAGACATGCCCGGGCGCCTCCCCAGGCTCATCCCCGCTGGTGCCTTTCCCCTGGGCCTAGGCCTCGCTTGAGGCCTCCTTGGAGAGGAGGTTGCTGCCAGGGGCTATCTCCACAATGCAAGGTGCTGGAGCTCAGAGGGCCTCGTCAGAGGGAAGGGACCAGCAAGGGGCTGGATGCCCAAGACCTCTTTGGCCCAGCAGCCTCAGGGCAGCAGGGAGAGCAAGAGGCCCAGTGTGCCCCTAGGTCGGCTCTGCCCCTTCCCACAACAGGCGGCCAGCCCAGCAGCTGCCTGACAGACTCTGGCTCCTCCAAGCTCTCTGCCGTTGCAGGGGGCAGGAACAGACGTGTGCATGTGGTTCTGCCTTGGCCTCGGAGTGTTGATCCACTGCCTGGCCCCCAGGCTCAGGGGCAAGGGCAGGGAGAGAGCACCACCCCGAAGCGCTTTTCTCCATGGCTCGGAAGCATTGTGCGCGGCTGGCGGGAACAGCCGGCGAGAGTGCTTGCAAAGCGGCCTTTGGAGGCAGCCGGGGAGGTCTTCCAGCGGGAGAGGGCCGGTTGTGCTCAGAGGCCCCACAGGCCAGGGGCAGGACCCAGCAGGGCCCCTGCCCCTGGCCAGCCTTGCCCAGACCTTCCTGGCCTCCGGGGGTACTGCCCCAGCAAGGGGCAGGCTGCGGGGACTGGGTCCAGACATGCCCGGGCGCCTCCCCAGGCTCATCCCCGCTGGTGCCTTTCCCCTGGGCCTAGGCCTCGGTTGAGGCCTCCTTGGAGAGGAGGTTGCTGCCAGGGGCTGTCTCCACACTGCAAGGTGCTGGAGCTCATAGGGTCTCGTCAGAGGGAAGGGACCAGCAAGGGGCTGGATGCCCAAGACCTCTTTGGCCCAGCAGCCTCAGGGCAGCAGGGAGAGCAAGAGGCCCAGTGTGCCCCTAGGTCGGCTCTGCCCCTTCCCACACAGGCGGCCAGCCCAGCAGCTGCCTGACAGACTCTGGCTCCCCCGAGCTCTCTGCCGGTGCAGGGGGCAGGAACAGACGTGTGCATGTGGTTCTGCCTTGGCCTGGGAGTGCGGACACCCTGCCTGGCCCCCAGGCTCCAGGGCAAGGGCCGGGAGAGAGCACCACCCCGAAGCGCTTTTCTCCCGGGCTTGGGAGCATTGTGCGCGGCTGGCGGGAACAGCCGGCGAGAGTGCTTGCAAAGCGGCCTTTGGAGGCAGCCGGGGAGGTCTTCCAGCGGGAGAGGGCCTGTTGTGCTCAGAGGCCCCACAGGCCAGGGGCAGGACCCAGCAGGGCCCCTGCCCCTGGCCAGCCTTGCCCAGACCTTCCTGGCCTCCGGGGGTACTGCCCCAGAAAGGGGCAGGCTGCGGGGACTGGGTCCAGACATGCCGGGGCGCCTCCCCAGGCTCATCCCCGCTGGTGCCTTTCCCCTGGGCCTAGGCCTCGCTTGAGGCCTCCTTGGAGAGGAGGTTGCTGGCAGGGGCTGTCTCCACACTGCAAGGTGCTGGAGCTCAGAGGGCCTCGTCAGAGGGAAGGGACCAGCAAGGGGCTGGATGCCCAAGACCTCTTTGGCCCAGCAGCCTCAGGGCAGCAGGGAGGGCAAGAGGCCCAGTGTGCCCCTAGGTCGGCTCTGCCCCTTCCCACACAGGGGGCCAGCCCAGCAGCTGCCTGACTGACTCTGACTCCAGCGAGCTCTCTGCCGGTGCAGGGGGCAGGAACAGACGTGTGCATGTGGTTCTGCCTTGGCCTGGGAGTGTGGACCCCCTGCCTGGCCCCCAGGCTCCGGGGCAAGGGCCGGGAGAGAGCACCACCCCGAAGCGCTTTTCTCCCGGGCTCGGGAGCCCTGTGCGCGGCTGGCGGGAACAGCCGGCGAGAGTGCTTGCAAAGCGGCCTTTGGAGGCAGCCGGGGAGGTCTTCCAGCGGGAGAGGGCCGGTTGTGCTCAGAGGCCCCACAGGCCAGGGGCAGGACCCAGCAGGGCCCCTGCCCCTGGCCAGCCTTGCCCAGACCTTCCTGGCCTCCGGGGGTACTGCCCCAGCAAGGGGCAGGCTGCGGGGACTGGGTCCAGAAATGCCCCGGCGCCTCCCCAGGCTCATCCCCGCTGGTGCCTTTCCCCTGGGCCTAGGCCTCGGTTGAGGCCTCCTTGGAGAGGAGGTTGCTGGCAGGGGCTGTCTCCACACTGCAAGGTGCTGGAGCTCAGAGGGCCTCGTCAGAGGGAAGGGACCAGCAAGGGGCTGGATGCCCAAGACCTCTTTGGCCCAGCAGCCTCAGGGCAGCAGGGAGAGCAAGAGGCCCAGTGTGCCCTAGGTCGGCTCTGCCCCTTCCCACACAGGCGGCCAGCCCAGCAGCTGCCTGACAGACTCTGGCTCCCCCGAGCTCTCTGCCGGTGCAGGGGGCAGGAACAGACGTGTGCATGTGGTTCTGCCTTGGCCTGGGAGTGTGGACACCCTGCCTGGCCCCCAGGCTCAGGGGCAAGGGCCGGGAGAGAGCACCACCCCGAAGCGCTTTTCTCCCGGGCTCGGGAGCATTGTGCGCGGCTGGCGGGAACAGCCGGCGAGAGTGCTTGCAAAGCGGCCTTTGGAGGCAGCCGGGGAGGTCTTCCAGCGGGAGAGGGCCGGTTGTGCTCAGAGGCCCCACAGGCCAGGGGCAGGACCCAGCAGGGCCCCTGCCCCTGGCCAGCCTTGCCCAGACCTTCCTGGCCTCCGGGGGTACTGCCCCAGCAAGGGGCAGGCTGCGGGGACTGGGTCCAGACATGACCGGGTGCCTCCCCAGGCTCATCCCCGCTGGTGCCTTTCCCCTGGGCCTAGGCCTCGGTTGAGGCCTTCTTGGAGAGGAGGTTGCTGGCAGGGGCTGTCTCCACACTGCAAGTTGCTGGAGCTCAGAGGGCCTCGTCAGAGGGAAGGGACCAGCAAGGGGCTGGATGCCCAAGACCTCTTTGGCCCAGTAGCCTCAGGGCAGCAGGGAGAGCAAGAGGCCCAGTGTGCCCCTAGGTCGGCTCTGCCCCTTCCCACACAGGCGGCCAGCCCAGCAGCTGCCTGACAGACTCTGGCTCCCCCGAGCTCTCTGCCGGTGCAAGGGGCAGGAACAGACGTGTGCATGTGGTTCTGCCTTGGCCTGGGAGTGTGGACACCCTGCCTGGCCCCCAGGCTCAGGGGCAAGGGCCGGGAGAGAGCACCAGCCCGAAGCGCTTCTCTCCCGGGTCTGGGGGCATTGTGCGCGGCTGGCGGGAACAGCCGGCGAGAGTGCTTGCAAAGCGGCCTTTGGAGGCAGCCGGGGAGGTCTTCCAGCGGGAGAGGGCCGGTTGTGCTCAGAGGCCCCACAGGCCAGGGGCAGGACCCAGCAGGGCCCCTGCCCCTGGCCAGCCTTGCCCAGACCTTCCTGGCCTCCGGGGGTACTGCCCCAGCAAGGGGCAGGCTGCGGGGACTGGGTCCAGACATGCCCGGGTGCCTCCCCAGGCTCATCCCCGCTGGTGCCTTTCCCCTGGGCCTAGGCCTCGCTTGAGGCCTCCTTGGAGAGGAGGTTGCTGGCAGGGGCTCTCTCCACACTGCAAGCTGCTGGAGCTCAGAGGGCCTCGTCAGAGGGAAGGGACCAGCAAGGGGCTGGATGCCCAAGACCTCTTTGGCCCAGCAGCCTCAGGGCAGCAGGGAGAGCAAGAGGCCCAGTGTGTCCCTAGGTCGCCTCTGCCCCTTTCCACACAGGCGGCCAGCCCAGCAGCTGCCTGACAGACTCTGGCTCCCCCGAGCTCTCTGCCGGTGCAGGGGGCAGGAACAGACGTGTGCATGTGGTTCTGCCTTGGCCTGGGAGTGTGGACCCCCTGCCTGGCCCCCAGGCTCAGGGGCAAGGGCCGGGAGAGAGCACCACCACGAAGCGCTTTTCTCCCGGGCTCGGGAGCACTGTGCGCGGCTGGCGGGAACAGCCGGCGAGAGTGCTTGCAAAGCGGCCTTTGGAGGCAGCCGGGGAGGTCTTCCAGCGGGAGAGGGCCGGTTGTGCTCAGAGGCCCCACAGGCCAGGGGCAGGACCCAGCAGGGCCCCTGCCCCTGGCCAGCCTTGCCCAGACCTTCCTGGCCTCCGGGGGTACTGCCCCAGCAAGGGGCAGGCTGCGGGGACTGGGTCCAGACATGCCCGGGTGCCTCCCCAGGCTCATCCCCGCTGGTGCCTTTCCCCTGGGCCTAGGCCTCGGTTGAGGCCTTTTGGAGAGGAGGTTGCTGGCAGGGGCTGTCTCCACACTGCAAGGTGCTGGAGCTCAGAGGGCCTCGTCAGAGGGAAGGGACCAGCAAGGGGCTGGATGCCCAAGACCTCTTTGGCCCAGCAGCCTCAGGGCAGCAGGGAGAGCAAGAGGCCCAGTGTGCCCTAGGTCGGCTCTGCCCCTTCCCACACAGGCGGCCAGCCCAGCAGCTGCCTGACAGACTCTGGCTCCCCCGAGCTCTCTGCCGGTGCAGGGGGCAGGAACAGACGTGTGCATGTGGTTCTGCCTTGGCCTGGGAGTGTGGACACCCTGCCGGGCCCCCAGGCTCAGGGGCAAGGGCCGGGAGAGAGCACCACCCCGAAGCGCTTTTCTCCCGGGCTCGGGAGCATTGTGCGCGGCTGGCGGGAACAGCCGGCGAGAGTGCTTGCAAAGCGGCCTTTGGAGGCAGCCGGGGAGGTCTTCCAGCGGGAGAGGGCCGGTTGTGCTCAGAGGCCCCACAGGCCAGGGGCAGGACCCAGCAGGGCCCCTGCCCCTGGCCAGCCTTGCCCAGACCTTCCTGGCCTCCGGGGGTACTGCCCCAGCAAGGGGCAGGCTGCGGGGACTGGGTCCACACATGACCGGGTGCCTCCCCAGGCTCATCCCCGCTGGTGCCTTTCCCCTGGGCCTAGGCCTCGGTTGAGGCCTTCTTGGAGAGGAGGTTGCTGGCAGGGGCTGTCTCCACACTGCAAGGTGCTGGAGCTCAGAGGGCCTCGTCAGAGGGAAGGGACCAGCAAGGGGCTGGATGCCCAAGACCTCTTTGGCCCAGCAGCCTCAGGGCAGCAGGGAGAGCAAGAGGCCCAGTGTGCCCCTAGGTCGGCTCTGCCCCTTCCCACACAGGCGGCCAGCCCAGCAGCTGCCTGACAGACTCTGGCTCCCCTGAGCTCTCTGCCGGTGCAAGGGGCAGGAACAGACGTGTGCATGTGGTTCTGCCTTGGCCTGGGAGTGTGGACCCCCTGCCTGGCCCCCAGGCTCAGGGGCAAGGGCCGGGAGAGAGCACCAGCCCGAAGCGCTTTTCTCCCGGGTCTGGGAGCATTGTGCGCGGCTGGCGGGAACAGCCGGCGAGAGTGCTTGCAAAGCGGCCTTTGGAGGCAGCCGGGGAGGTCTTCCAGCGGGAGAGGGCCGGTTGTGCTCAGAGGCCCCACAGGCCAGGGGCAGGACCCAGCAGGGCCCCTGCCCCTGGCCAGCCTTGCCCAGACCTTCCTGGCCTCCGGGGGTACTGCCCCAGCAAGGGGCAGGCTGCGGGGCCTGGGTCCAGACATGCCCGGGTGCCTCCCCAAGCTCATCCCCGCTGGTGCCTTTCCCCTGGGCCTAGGCCTCGCTTGAGGCCTCCTTGGAGAGGAGGTTGCTGGCAGGGGCTGTCTCCACACTGCAAGGTGCTGGAGCTCAGAGGGCCTCGTCAGAGGGAAGGGACCAGCAAGGGGCTGGATGCCCAAGACCTCTTTGGCCCAGCAGCCTCAGGGCAGCAGGGAGAGCAAGAGGCCCAGTGTGTCCCTAGGTCGCCTCTGCCCCTTTCCACACAGGCGGCCAGCCCAGCAGCTGCCTGACAGACTCTGGCTCCCCCGAGCTCTCTGCCGGTGCAGGGTGCAGGAACAGACGTGTGCATGTGGTTCTGCCTTGGCCTGGGAGTGTGGACCCCCTGCCTGGCCCCCAGGCTCAGGGGCAAGGGCCGGGAGAGAGCACCACCCCGAAGCGCTTTTCTCCCGGGCTCGGGAGCACTGTGCGCGGCTGGCGGGAACAGCCGGCGAGAGTGCTTGCAAAGCGGCCTTTGGAGGCAGCCGGGGAGGTCTTCCAGCGGGAGAGGGCCGGTTGTGCTCAGAGGCCCCACAGGCCAGGGGCAGGACCCAGCAGGGCCCCTGCCCCTGGCCAGCCTTGCCCAGACCTTCCTGGCCTCCGGGGGTACTGCCCCAGCAAGGGGCAGGCTGCGGGGACTGGGTCCACACATGCCCGGTTGCCTCCCCAGGCTCATCCCCGCTGGTGCCTTTCCCCTGGGCCTAGGCCTCGGTTGAGGCCTTCTTGGAGAGGAGGTTGCTGGCAGGGGCTGTCTCCACACTGCAAGGTGCTGGAGCTCAGAGGGCCTCGTCAGAGGGAAGGAACCAGCAAGGGGCTGGATGCCCAAGACCTCTTTGGCCCAGCAGCCTCAGGGCAGCAGGGAGAGCAAGAGGCCCAGTGTGCCCCTAGGTCGGCTCTGCCCCTTCCCACACAGGTGGCCAGCCCAGCAGGTGCCTGACAGACTCTGGCTCCCCCGAGCTCTCTGCCGGTGCAGGGGGCAGGAACAGACGTGTGCATGTGGTTCTGCCTTGGCCTGGGAGTGTGGACCACCTGCCTGGCTCCCAGGCTCAGGGGCAAGGGCCGGGAGAGAGCACCACCCCGAAGCGCTTTTCTCCCGGGCTCGGGAGCATTGTGCACGGCTGGCGGGAACAGCCGGCGAGAGTGCTTGCAAAGCGGCCTTTGGAGGCAGCCGGGGAGGTCTTCCAGCGGGAGAGGGCCGGTTGTGCTCAGAGGCCCCACAGGCCAGGGGCAGGACCCAGCAGGGCCCCTGCCCCTGGCCAGCCTTGCCCAGACCTTCCTGGCCTCCGGGGGTACTGCCCCAGCAAGGGGCAGGCTGCAGGGACTGGGTCCAGACATGCCCGGGCGCCTCCCCAGGCTCATCCCCGCTGGTGCCTTTCCCCTGGGCCTAGGCCTCGCTTGAGGCCTCCTTGGAGAGGAGGTTGCTGGCAGGGGCTGTCTCCACACTGCAAGGTGCTGGAGCTCAGAGGGCCTCGTCAGAGGGAAGGGACCAGCAAGGGGCTGGATGCCCAAGACCTCTTTGGCCCAGCAGCCTCAGGGCAGCAGGGAGAGCAAGAGGCCCAGTGTGCCCCTAGGTCGGCTCTGCCCCTTCCCACACAGGCGGCCAGCCCAGCAGCTGCCTGACAGACTCTGGCTCCCCCGAGCTCTCTGCCGGTGCAGGGGGCAGGAACAGACGTGTGCATGTGGTTCTGCCTTGGCCTGGGAGTGTGGACCCCCTGCCTGGCCCCCAGGCTCAGGGGCAAGGGCCGGGAGAGAGCACCACCCCGAAGCGCTTTTCTCCCGGGCTCAGGAGCACTGTGCGCGGCTGGCGGGAACAGCCGGCGAGAGTGCTTGCAAAGCGGCCTTTGGAGGCAGCCGGGGAGGTCTTCCAGCGGGAGAGGGCCGGTTGTGCTCAGAGGCCCCACAGGCCAGGGGCAGGACCCAGCAGGGCCCCTGCCCCTGGCCAGCCTTGCCCAGACCTTCCTGGCCTCCGGGGGTACTGCCCCAGCAAGGGGCAGGCTGCGGGGACTGGGTCCAGACATGCCCGGGTGCCTCCCCAGGCTCATCCCCGCTGGTGCCTTTCCCCTGGGCCTAGGCCTCGGTTGAGGCCTTTTGGAGAGGAGGTTGCTGGCAGGGGCTGTCTCCACACTGCAAGGTGCTGGAGCTCAGAGGGCCTCGTCAGAGGGAAGGGACCAGCAAGGGGCTGGATGCCCAAGACCTCTTTGGCCCAGCAGCCTCAGGGCAGCAGGGAGAGCAAGAGGCCCAGTGTGTCCCTAGGTCGCCTCTGCCCCTTTCCACACAGGCGGCCAGCCCAGCAGCTGCCTGACAGACTCTGGCTCCCCCGAGCTCTCTGCCGGTGCAGGGTGCAGGAACAGACGTGTGCATGTGGTTCTGCCTTGGCCTGGGAGTGTGGACCCCCTGCCTGGCCCCCAGGCTCAGGGGCAAGGGCCGGGAGAGAGCACCACCCCGAAGCGCTTTTCTCCCGGGCTCGGGAGCACTGTGCGCGGCTGGCGGGAACAGCCGGCGAGAGTGCTTGCAAAGCGGCCTTTGGAGGCAGCCGGGGAGGTCTTCCAGCGGGAGAGGGCCGGTTGTGCTCAGAGGCCCCACAGGCCAGGGGCAGGACCCAGCAGGGCCCCTGCCCCTGGCCAGCCTTGCCCAGACCTTCCTGGCCTCCGGGGGTACTGCCCCAGCAAGGGGCAGGCTGCGGGGACTGGGTCCAGACATGCCCGGGTGCCTCCCCAGGCTCATCCCCGCTGGTGCCTTTCCCCTGGGCCTAGGCCTCGGTTGAGGCCTTTTGGAGAGGAGGTTGCTGGCAGGGGCTGTCTCCACACTGCAAGGTGCTGGAGCTCAGAGGGCCTCGTCAGAGGGAAGGGACCAGCAAGGGGCTGGATGCCCAAGACCTCTTTGGCCCAGCAGCCTCAGGGCAGCAGGGAGAGCAAGAGGCCCAGTGTGCCCCTAGGTCGGCTCTGCTCCTTCCCACACAGGCGGCCAGCCCAGCAGCTGCCTGACAGACTCTGGCTCCCCCGAGCTCTCTGCCGGTGCAGGGGGCAGGAACAGACGTGTGCATGTGGTTCTGCCTTGGCCTGGGAGTGTGGACCCCCTGCCTGGCCCCCAGGCTCAGGGGCAAGGGCCGGGAGAGAGCACCACCCCGAAGCGCTTTTCTCCCGGGTCTGGGAGCATTGTGCGCGGCTGGCGGGAACAGCCGGCGAGAGTGCTTGCAAAGCGGCCTTTGGAGGCAGCCGGGGAGGTCTTCCAGCGGGAGAGGGCCGGTTGTGCTCAGAGGCCCCACAGGCCAGGGGCAGGACCCAGCAGGGCCCCTGCCCCTAGCCAGCCTTGCCCAGACCTTCCTGGCCTCCGGGGGTACTGCCCCAGCAAGGGGCAGGCTGCGGGGACTGGGTCCAGACATGCCCTGGCGCCTCCCCAGGCTCATCCCGGCTGGTGCCTTTCCCCTGGGCCTGCGCCTCGGTTGAGGCCTCCTTGGAGAGGAGGTTACTGGCAGGGGCTGTCTCCACACTGCAAGGTGCTGGAGCTCAGAGGGCCTCGTCAGAGGGAAGGGAACAGCAAGGGGCTGGATGCCCAAGACCTCTTTGGCCCAGCAGCCTCAGGGCAGCAGGGAGAGCAAGAGGCCCAGTGTGCCCCTAGGTCGGCTCTGCCCCTTCCCACACAGGCGGCCAGCCCAGCAGCTGCCTGACAGACTCTGGCTCCCCCGAGCTCTCTGCCGGTGCAGGGGGCAGGAACAGACGTGTGCATGTGGTTCTGCCTTGGCCTGGGAGTGTGGACCCCCTGCCTGGCCCCCAGGCTCAGGGGCTAGGGCCGGGAGAGAGAACCACCCCGAAGCGCTTTTCTCCCGGGCTCGGGAGCATTGTGCGCGGCTGGCGGGAACAGCCGGCGAGAGTGCTTGCAAAGCGGCCTTTGGAGGCAGCCGGGGAGGTCTTCCAGCGGGAGAGGGCCGGTTGTGCTCAGAGGCCCCACAGGCCAGGGGCAGGACCCAGCAGGGACCCTGCCCCTGGCCAGCCTTGCCCAGACCTTCCTGGCCTCCGGGGGTACAGCCCCAGCAAGGGGCAGGCTGCGGGGACTGGGTCCAGACATGCCCGGGCGCCTCCCCAGGCTCATCCCCGCTGGTGCCTTTCCCCTGGGCCTGCGCCTCGGTTGAGGCCTCCTTGGAGAGGAGGTTGCTGTCAGGGGCTGTCTCCACACTGCAAGGTGCTGGAGTTCAGAGGGCCTCGTCAGAGGGAAGGGACCAGCAAGGGGATGGATGCCCAAGACCTCTTTGGCCCAGCAGCCTCAGGGCAGCAGGGAGAGCAAGAGGCCCAGTGTGCCCCTAGGTCGGCTCTGCCCCTTCCCACACAGGCGGCCAGCCCAGCAGCTGCCTGACAGACTCTGGCTCCCCCGAGCTCTCTGCCGGTGCAGGGGGCAGGAACAGACGTGTGCATGTGGTTCTGCCTTGGCCTGGGAGTGTGGAACCCCTGCCTGGCCCCCAGGCTCAGGGGCAAGGGCCGGGAGAGAGCACCACCCCGAAGCGCTTTTCTCCCGGGCTCGGGAGCATTGTGCGCGGCTGGCGGGAACAGCCGGCGAGAGTGCTTGCAAAGCGGCCTTTGGAGGCAGCCGGGGAGGTCTTCCAGCGGGAGAGGGCCGGTTGTGCTCAGAGGCCCCACAGGCCAGGGGCAGGACCCAGCAGGGCCCCTGCCCCTGGCCAGCCTTGCCCAGACCTTCCTGGCCTCCGGGGGAACTGCCCCAGCAAGGGGCAGGCTGCAGGGACTGGGTCCAGACATGCCCGGGCGCCTCCCCAGGCTCATCCCCGCTGGTGCCTTTCCCCTGGGCCTAGGCCTCGGTTGAGGCCTCCTTGGAGAGGAGGTTGCTGGCAGGGGCTGTCTCCACACTGCAAGGTGCTGGAGCTCAGAGGGCCTCGTCAGAGGGAAGGGACCAGCAAGGGGCTGGATGCCCAAGACCTCTTTGGCCCAGCAGCCTCAGGGCAGCAGGGAGAGCAAGAGGCCCAGTGTGCCCCTAGGTCGGCTCTGCCCCTTCCCACACAGGCGGCCAGCCCAGCAGCTGCCTGACAGACTCTGGCTCCCCCGAGCTCTCTGCCGGTACAGGGGGCAGGAACAGACGTGTGCATGTGGTTCTGCCTTGGCCTGGGAGTGTGGACCACCTGCCTGGCTCCCAGGCTCAGGGGCAAGGGCCGGGAGAGAGCACCACCCCGAAGCGCTTTTCTCCTGGGCTCGGGAGCATTGTGCGAGGCTGGCGGGAACAGCCGGCGAGAGTGCTTGCAAAGCGGCCTTTGGAGGCAGCCGGGGAGGTCTTCCAGCGGGAGAGGGCCGGTTGTGCTCAGAGGCCCCACAGGCCAGGGCCAGGACCCAGCAGGGCCCCTGCCCCTGGCCAGCCTTGCCCAGACCTTCCTGGCCTCCGGGGGTACTGCCCCAGCAAGGGGCAGGCTGCGGGGACTGGGTCCAGACATGCCCGGGCGCCTCCCCAGGCTCATCCCCGCTGGTGCCTTTCCCCTGGGCCTAGACCTCGGTTGAGGCCTCCTTGGAGAGGAGGTTGCTGGCAGGGGCTGTCTCCACACTGCAAGGTGCTGGAGCTCAGAGGGCCTCGTCAGAGGGAAGGGAACAGCAAGGGGCTCGATGCCCAAGACCTCTTTGGCCCAGCAGCCTCAGGACACCAGGGAAAGCAAGAGGCCCAGTGTGCCCCTAGGTCGGCTCTGCCCCTTCCCAAACAGGCGGCCAGCCCAGCAGCTGCCTGACAGACTCTGGCTCCCCCGAGCTCTCTGCCGGTGCAGGGGGCAGGAACAGACGTGTGCATGTGGTTCTGCCTTGGCCTGGGAGTGTGGACCCCCTGCCTGGCCCCCAGGCTCAGGGGCTAGGGCCGGGATAGAGCACCACCCCGAAGCGCTTTTCTCCCGGGCTCGGGAGCATTGTGCGCGGCTGGCGGGAACAGCCGGCGAGAGTGCTTGCAAAGCGGCCTTTGGAGGCAGCCGGGGAGGTCTTCCAGCGGGAGAGGGCCGGTTGTGCTCAGAGGCCCCACAGGCCAGGGGCAGGACCCAGCAGGGCCCCTGCCCCTGGTCAGCCTTGCCCAGACCTTCCTGGCCTCCGGGGGTACTGCCCCAGCAAGGGGCAGGCTGCGGGGACTGGGTCCAGACATGCCCGGGCGCCTCCCCAGGCTCATCCCCGCTGGTGCCTTTCCCCTGGGCCTAGGCCTCGGTTGAGGCCTCCTTGGAGAGGAAGTTGCTGCCAGGGGCTGTCTAAACACGGCAAGGTGCTGGAGCTCAGAGGGCCTTGTCAGAGGGAAGGGACCAGCAAGGGGCTGGATGCCCAAGACCTCTTTGGCCCAGCAGCCTCAGGGCAGCAGGGAGAGCAAGAGGCCCAGTGTGCCCCGAGGTCGGCTCTGCCCCTTCCCACACAGGCGGCCCGCCCAGCAGCTGCCTGACAGACTCTGGCTCCCCCGAGCTCTCTGCCGGTGCAGGGGGCAGGAACAGACGTGTGCATGTGGTTCTGCCTTGGCCTGGGAGTGTGGACCCCCTGCCTGGCCCCCAGGCTCAGGGGCAAGGGCCGGGAGAGAGCACCACCCCGAAGCGCTTTTCTCCCGGGCTCGGGAGCATTGTGCGCGGCTGGCGGGAACAGCCGGCGAGAGTGCTTGCAAAGCGGCCTTTGGAGGCAGCCTGGGAGGTCTTCCAGCGGGAGAGGGCCGGTTGTGCTCAGAGGCCCCACAGGCCAGGGGCAGGACCCAGCAGGGCCCCTGCCCCTGGCCAGCCTTGCCCAGACCTTCCTGGCCTCCGGGGGTACTGCCCCAGCAAGGGGCAGGCTGCGGGGACTGGGTCCAGACATGCCCGAGCGCCTCCCCAGGCTCATCCCCGCTGGTGCCTTTCCCCTGGGCCTAGGCCTCGGTTGAGGCCTCCTTGGAGAGGAGGTTGCTGGCAGGGGCTCTCTCCACACTGCAAGGTGCTGGAGCTCAGAGGGCCTCGTCAGAGGGAAGGGACCAGCAAGGGGCTGGATGCCCAAGACCTCTTTGGCCCAGCAGCCTCAGGGCAGCAGGGAGAGCAAGAGGCCCAGTGTGTCCCTAGGTCGCCTCTGCCCCTTTCCACACAGGCGGCCAGCCCAGCAGCTGCCTGACAGACTCTGGCTCCCCCGAGCTCTCTGCCGGTGCAGGGTGCAGGAACAGACGTGTGCATGTGGTTCTGCCTTGGCCTGGGAGTGTGGACCCCCTGCCTGGCCCCCAGGCTCAGGGGCAAGGGCCGGGAGAGAGC
The DNA here is from genome assembly GCF_910594005.1 of Cervus elaphus. Taxonomy (NCBI): domain Eukaryota; kingdom Metazoa; phylum Chordata; class Mammalia; order Artiodactyla; family Cervidae; genus Cervus; species Cervus elaphus. The sequence goes on along the minus strand of NW_025316692.1, from coordinate 715,783 downwards.
ACCACCCCGAAGCGCTTTTCTCCCGGGCTCGGGAGCACTGTGCGCGGCTGGCGGGAACAGCCGGCGAGAGTGCTTGCAAAGCGGCCTTTGGAGGCAGCCGGGGAGGTCTTCCAGCGGGAGAGGGCCGGTTGTGCTCAGAGGCCCCACAGGCCAGGGGCAGGACCCAGCAGGGCCCCTGCCCCTGGCCAGCCTTGCCCAGACCTTCCTGGCCTCCGGGGGTACTGCCCCAGCAAGGGGCAGGCTGCGGGGACTGGGTCCAGACATGCCCGGGTGCCTCCCCAGGCTCATCCCCGCTGGTGCCTTTCCCCTGGGCCTAGGCCTCGGTTGAGGCCTTTTGGAGAGGAGGTTGCTGGCAGGGGCTGTCTCCACACTGCAAGGTGCTGGAGCTCAGAGGGCCTCGTCAGAGGGAAGGGACCAGCAAGGGGCTGGATGCCCAAGACCTCTTTGGCCCAGCAGCCTCAGGGCAGCAGGGAGAGCAAGAGGCCCAGTGTGCCCCTAGGTCGGCTCTGCTCCTTCCCACACAGGCGGCCAGCCCAGCAGCTGCCTGACAGACTCTGGCTCCCCCGAGCTCTCTGCCGGTGCAGGGGGCAGGAACAGACGTGTGCATGTGGTTCTGCCTTGGCCTGGGAGTGTGGACCCCCTGCCTGGCCCCCAGGCTCAGGGGCAAGGGCCGGGAGAGAGCACCACCCCGAAGCGCTTTTCTCCCGGGCTCGGGAGCATTGTGCGCGGCTGGCGGGAACAGCCGGCGAGAGTGCTTGCAAAGCGGCCTTTGGAGGCAGCCGGGGAGGTCTTCCAGCGGGAGAGGGCCGGTTGTGCTCAGAGGCCCCACAGGCCAGGGGCAGGACCCAGCAGGGCCCCTGCCCCTAGCCAGCCTTGCCCAGACCTTCCTGGCCTCCGGGGGTACTGCCCCAGCAAGGGGCAGGCTGCGGGGACTGGGTCCAGACATGCCCTGGCGCCTCCCCAGGCTCATCCCGGCTGGTGCCTTTCCCCTGGGCCTGCGCCTCGGTTGAGGCCTCCTTGGAGAGGAGGTTACTGGCAGGGGCTGTCTCCACACTGCAAGGTGCTGGAGCTCAGAGGGCCTCGTCAGAGGGAAGGGAACAGCAAGGGGCTGGATGCCCAAGACCTCTTTGGCCCAGCAGCCTCAGGGCAGCAGGGAGAGCAAGAGGCCCAGTGTGCCCCTAGGTCGGCTCTGCCCCTTCCCACACAGGCGGCCAGCCCAGCAGCTGCCTGACAGACTCTGGCTCCCCCGAGCTCTCTGCCGGTGCAGGGGGCAGGAACAGACGTGTGCATGTGGTTCTGCCTTGGCCTGGGAGTGTGGACGCCCTGCCTGGCCCCCAGGCTCAGGGGCTAGGGCCGGGAGAGAGAACCACCCCGAAGCGCTTTTCTCCCGGGCTCGGGAGCATTGTGCGCGGCTGGCGGGAACAGCCGGCGAGAGTGCTTGCAAAGCGGCCTTTGGAGGCAGCCGGGGAGGTCTTCCAGCGGGAGAGGGCCGGTTGTGCTCAGAGGCCCCACAGGCCAGGGGCAGGACCCAGCAGGGACCCTGCCCCTGGCCAGCCTTGCCCAGACCTTCCTGGCCTCCGGGGGTACAGCCCCAGCAAGGGGCAGGCTGCGGGGACTGGGTCCAGACATGCCCGGGCGCCTCCCCAGGCTCATCCCCGCTGGTGCCTTTCCCCTGGGCCTGCGCCTCGGTTGAGGCCTCCTTGGAGAGGAGGTTGCTGTCAGGGGCTGTCTCCACACTGCAAGGTGCTGGAGTTCAGAGGGCCTCGTCAGAGGGAAGGGACCAGCAAGGGGATGGATGCCCAAGACCTCTTTGGCCCAGCAGCCTCAGGGCAGCAGGGAGAGCAAGAGGCCCAGTGTGCCCCTAGGTCGGCTCTGCCCCTTCCCACACAGGCGGCCAGCCCAGCAGCTGCCTGACAGACTCTGGCTCCCCCGAGCTCTCTGCCGGTGCAGGGGGCAGGAACAGACGTGTGCATGTGGTTCTGCCTTGGCCTGGGAGTGTGGAACCCCTGCCTGGCCCCCAGGCTCAGGGGCTAGGGCCGGGAGAGAGCACCACCCCGAAGCGCTTTTCTCCCGGGCTCGGGAGCATTGTGCGCGGCTGGCGGGAACAGCCGGCGAGAGTGCTTGCAAAGCGGCCTTTGGAGGCAGCCGGGGAGGTCTTCCAGCGGGAGAGGGCCGGTTGTGCTCAGAGGCCCCACAGGCCAGGGGCAGGACCCAGCAGGGCCCCTGCCCCTGGCCAGCCTTGCCCAGACCTTCCTGGCCTCCGGGGGAACTGCCCCAGCAAGGGGCAGGCTGCAGGGACTGGGTCCAGACATGCCCGGGCGCCTCCCCAGGCTCATCCCCGCTGGTGCCTTTCCCCTGGGCCTAGGCCTCGGTTGAGGCCTCCTTGGAGAGGAGGTTGCTGGCAGGGGCTGTCTCCACACTGCAAGGTGCTGGAGCTCAGAGGGCCTCGTCAGAGGGAAGGGACCAGCAAGGGGCTGGATGCCCAAGACCTCTTTGGCCCAGCAGCCTCAGGGCAGCAGGGAGAGCAAGAGGCCCAGTGTGCCCCTAGGTCGGCTCTGCCCCTTCCCACACAGGCGGCCAGCCCAGCAGCTGCCTGACAGACTCTGGCTCCCCCGAGCTCTCTGCCGGTACAGGGGGCAGGAACAGACGTGTGCATGTGGTTCTGCCTTGGCCTGGGAGTGTGGACCACCTGCCTGGCTCCCAGGCTCAGGGGCAAGGGCCGGGAGAGAGCACCACCCCGAAGCGCTTTTCTCCTGGGCTCGGGAGCATTGTGCGAGGCTGGCGGGAACAGCCGGCGAGAGTGCTTGCAAAGCGGCCTTTGGAGGCAGCCGGGGAGGTCTTCCAGCGGGAGAGGGCCGGTTGTGCTCAGAGGCCCCACAGGCCAGGGCCAGGACCCAGCAGGGCCCCTGCCCCTGGCCAGCCTTGCCCAGACCTTCCTGGCCTCCGGGGGTACTGCCCCAGCAAGGGGCAGGCTGCGGGGACTGGGTCCAGACATGCCCGGGCGCCTCCCCAGGCTCATCCCCGCTGGTGCCTTTCCCCTGGGCCTAGACCTCGGTTGAGGCCTCCTTGGAGAGGAGGTTGCTGGCAGGGGCTGTCTCCACACTGCAAGGTGCTGGAGCTCAGAGGGCCTCGTCAGAGGGAAGGGAACAGCAAGGGGCTCGATGCCCAAGACCTCTTTGGCCCAGCAGCCTCAGGACACCAGGGAAAGCAAGAGGCCCAGTGTGCCCCTAGGTCGGCTCTGCCCCTTCCCAAACAGGCGGCCAGCCCAGCAGCTGCCTGACAGACTCTGGCTCCCCCGAGCTCTCTGCCGGTGCAGGGGGCAGGAACAGACGTGTGCATGTGGTTCTGCCTTGGCCTGGGAGTGTGGACCCCCTGCCTGGCCCCCAGGCTCAGGGGCTAGGGCCGGGATAGAGCACCACCCCGAAGCGCTTTTCTCCCGGGCTCGGGAGCATTGTGCGCGGCTGGCGGGAACAGCCGGCGAGAGTGCTTGCAAAGCGGCCTTTGGAGGCAGCCGGGGAGGTCTTCCAGCGGGAGAGGGCCGGTTGTGCTCAGAGGCCCCACAGGCCAGGGGCAGGACCCAGCAGGGCCCCTGCCCCTGGTCAGCCTTGCCCAGACCTTCCTGGCCTCCGGGGGTACTGCCCCAGCAAGGGGCAGGCTGCGGGGACTGGGTCCAGACATGCCCGGGCGCCTCCCCAGGCTCATCCCCGCTGGTGCCTTTCCCCTGGGCCTAGGCCTCGGTTGAGGCCTCCTTGGAGAGGAAGTTGCTGCCAGGGGCTGTCTAAACACGGCAAGGTGCTGGAGCTCAGAGGGCCTTGTCAGAGGGAAGGGACCAGCAAGGGGCTGGATGCCCAAGACCTCTTTGGCCCAGCAGCCTCAGGGCAGCAGGGAGAGCAAGAGGCCCAGTGTGCCCCGAGGTCGGCTCTGCCCCTTCCCACACAGGCGGCCCGCCCAGCAGCTGCCTGACAGACTCTGGCTCCCCCGAGCTCTCTGCCGGTGCAGGGGGCAGGAACAGACGTGTGCATGTGGTTCTGCCTTGGCCTGGGAGTGTGGACCCCCTGCCTGGCCCCCAGGCTCAGGGGCAAGGGCCGGGAGAGAGCACCACCCCGAAGCGCTTTTCTCCCGGGCTCGGGAGCATTGTGCGCGGCTGGCGGGAACAGCCGGCGAGAGTGCTTGCAAAGCGGCCTTTGGAGGCAGCCTGGGAGGTCTTCCAGCGGGAGAGGGCCGGTTGTGCTCAGAGGCCCCACAGGCCAGGGGCAGGACCCAGCAGGGCCCCTGCCCCTGGCCAGCCTTGCCCAGACCTTCCTGGCCTCCGGGGGTACTGCCCCAGCAAGGGGCAGGCTGCGGGGACTGGGTCCAGACATGCCCGAGCGCCTCCCCAGGCTCATCCCCGCTGGTGCCTTTCCCCTGGGCCTAGGCCTCGGTTGAGGCCTCCTTGGAGAGGAGGTTGCTGCCAGGGGCTGTCTCCAGACTGCAAGGTGCTGGAGCTCAGAGGGCCTCGTCAGAGGGAAGGGACCAGCAAGGGGCTGGATGCCCAAGACCTCTTTGGCCCAGCAGCCTCAGGGCAGCAGGGAGAGCAAGAGGCCCAGTGTGCCCCTAGGTCGGCTCTGCCCCTTCCCACACAGGCGGCCCGCCCAGCAGCTGCCTGACAGACTCTGTCTCCCCCGAGCTCTCTGCCGGTGCAGGGGGCAGGAACAGACGTGTGCATGTGGTTCTGCCTTGGCCTGGGAGTGTGGACCCCCTGCCTGGCCCCCAGGCTCAGGGGAAAGGGCCGGGAGAGAGCACCACCCCGAAGCGCTTTTCTCCCGGGCTCGGGAGCATTGTGCGCGGCTGGCGGGAACAGCCGGCGAGAGTGCTTGCAAAGCGGCCTTTGGAGGCAGCCGGGGAGGTCTTCCAGCGGGAGAGGGCCGGTTGTGCTCAGAGGCCCCACAGGCCAGGGGCAGGACCCAGCAGGGCCCCTGCCCCTGGCCAGCCTTGCCCAGACCTTCCTGGCCTCCGGGGGTACTGCCCCAGCAAGGGGCAGGCTGCGGGGACTGGGTCCAGACATGCCCGGGCGCCTCCCCAGGCTCATCCCCGCTGGTGCCTTTCCCCTGGGCCTAGGCCTCGGTTGAGGCCTCCTTGGAGAGGAGGTTGCTGGCAGGGGCTGTCTCCACACTGCAAGGTGCTGGAGCTCAGAGGGCCTCGTCAGAGGGAAGGGACCAGCAAGGGGCTGGATGCCCAAGACCTCTTTGGCCCAGCAGCCTCAGGGCAGCAGGGAGAGCAAGAGGCCCAGTGTGCCCCTAGGTCGGCTCTGCCCCTTCCCACACAGGCGGCCAGCCCAGCAGCTGCCTGACAGACTCTGGCTCCCCCGAGCTCTCTGCCGGTGCAGGGGGCAGGAACAGACGTGTGCATGTGGTTCTGGTTTGCCTGGGAGTGTGGACCCCCTGTCTGGCCCCCAGGCTCAGGGGCAAAGGCCGGGAGAGAGCACCACCCCGAAGCGCTTTTCTCCCGGGCTCGGGAGCATTGTGCGCGGCTGGCGGGAACAGCAGGCGATAGTGCTTGCAAAGCGGCCTTTGGAGGCAGCCGGGGAGGTCTTCCAGCGGGAGAGGGCCGGTTGTGCTCAGAGGCCCCACAGGCCAGGGGCAGGACCCAGCAGGGCCCCTGCCCCTGGCCAGCCTTGCCCAGACCTTCCTGGCCTCCGGGGGTACTGCCCCAGCAAGTGGCAGGCTGCGGGGACTGGGTCCAGACATGCCCGGGCGCCTCCCCAGGCTCATCCCCGCTGATGCCTTTCCCCTGGGCCTAGGCCTCGCTTGAGGCCTCCTTGGAGAGGAGGTTGCTGGCAGGGGCTGTCTCCACACTGCAAGGTGCTGGAGCTCAGAGGGCCTCGTCAGAGGGAAGGGACCAGCAAGGGGCTGGATGCCCAAGACCTCTTTGGCCCAGCAGCCTCAGGGCAGCAGGGAGAGCAAGAGGCCCAGTGTGCTCCTAGGTCTGCTTTGCCCCTTCCCACACAGGCGGCCAGCCCAGCAGCTGCCTGACAGACTCTGGCTCCCCCGAGCTCTCTGCCGGTGCAGGGGGCAGGAACAGACGTGTGCATGTGGTTCTGCCTTGGCCTGGGAGTGTGGACCCCCTGCCTGGCCCCCAGGCTCAGGGGCAAGGGCCAGGAGAGAGCACCACCCCGAAGCGCTTTTCTCCCGGGCTCGGGAGCATTGTGCGCGGCTGGCGGGAACAGCCGGCGAGAGTGCTTGCAAAGCGGCCTTTGGAGGCAGCCGGGGAGGTCTTCCAGCGGGAGAGGGCCGGTTGTGCTCAGAGGCCCCACAGGCCAGGGGCAGGACCCAGCAGGGCCCCTGCCCCTGGCCAGCCTTGCCCAGACCTTCCTGGCCTCCGGGGGTACTGCCCCAGCAAGGGGCAGGCTGCGGGGACTGGGTCCAGACATGCCCGGGCGCCTCCCCAGGCTCATCCCCGCTGGTGCCTTTCCCCTGGGCCTAGGCCTCGCTTGAGGCCTCCTTGGAGAGGAGGTTGCTGGCAGGGGCTGTCTCCACACTGCAAGGTGCTGGAGCTCAGAGGGCCTCGTCAGAGGGAAGGGACCAGCAAGGGGCTGGATGCCCAAGATCTCATTCCCCCAGAAGCCTCAGGGCAGCAGGGAGAGCAAGAGGCCCAGTGTGCCCCTAGGTCGGCTCTGCCCCTTCCCACACAGGCGGCCCGCCCAGCAGCTGCCTAACAGACTCTGGCTCCCCCGAGCTCTCTGCCGGTGCAGGGGGCAGGAAGAGACGTGTGCATGTGGTTCTGCCTTGGCCTGGGAGTGTGGACCCCCTGCCTGGCCCCCAGGCTCAGAGGCAAGGGCCGGGAGAGAGCACCACCCCGAAGCGCTTTTCTCCCGGGCTCGGGAGCATTGTGCGCGGCTGGCGGGAACAGCCGGCGAGAGTGCTTGCAAAGCGGCCTTTGGAGGCAGCCGGGGAGGTCTTCCAGCGGGAGAGGGCCGGTTGTGCTCAGAGGCCCCACAGGCCAGGGGCAGGACCCAGCAGGGCCCCTGCCCCTGGCCAGCCTTGCCCAGACCTTCCTGGCCTCCGGGGGTACTGGCCCAGCAAGGGGCAGGCTGCGGGGACTGGGTCCAGACATGCCCGGGCGCCTCCCCAGGCTCATCCCCGCTGGTGCCTTTCCCCTGGGCCTAGGCCTCGGTTGAGGCCTCCTTGGAGAGGAGGTTGCTGGCAGGGGCTGTCTCCACACTGCAAGGTGCTGGAGCTCAGAGGGCCTCGTCAGAGGGAAGGGACCAGCAAGGGGCTGGATGCCCAAGACCTCTTTGGCCCAGCAGCCTCAGGGCAGCAGGGAGAGCAAGAGGCCCAGGGTGCCCCTAGGTCGGCTCTGCCCCTTCCCACACAGGCGGCCATCCCAGCAGCTGCCTGACAGACTCTGGCTCCCCCGAGCTCTCTGCCGGTGCAGGGGGCAGGAACAGATGTGTGCATGTGGTTCTGCCTTGGCCTGGGAGTGTGGACCCCCTGCCTGGCCCCCAGGCTCAGGGGCAAGGGCCGGGAGAGAGCACCACCCCGAAGCGCTTTTCTCCCGGGCTCGGGAGCATTGTGCGCGGCTGGCGGGAACAGCCGGCGAGAGTGCTTGCAAAGCGGCCTTTGGAGGCAGCCGGGGAGGTCTTCCAGCGGGAGAGGGCCGGTTGTGCTCAGAGGCCCCACAGGCCAGGGGCAGGACCCAGCAGGGCCCCTGCCCCTGGCCAGCCTTGCCCAGACCTTCCTGGCCTCCGGGGGTACTGCCCCAGCAAGGGGCAGGCTGCGGGGACTGGGTCCAGACATGCCCGGGCGCCTCCCCAGGCTCATCCCCGCTGGTGCCTTTCCCCTGGGCCTAGGCCTCGGTTGAGGCCTCCTTGGAGAGGAGGTTGCTGCCAGGGGCTGTCTCCACACTGCAAGGTGCTGGAGCTCAGAGGGCCTCGTCAGAGGGAAGGGACCAGCAAGGGTCTGGATGCCCAAGACCTCTTCGGCCCAGCAGCCTCAGGGCAGCAGGGAGAGCAAGAGGCCCAGTGTGCCCCGAGGTCGGCTCTGCCCCTTCCCACACAGGCGGCCAGCCCAGCAGCTGCCTGACAGACTCTGGCTCCCCCGAGCTCTCTGCCGGTGCAGGGGGCAGGAAGAGACGTGTGCATGTGGTTCTGCCTTGGCCTGGGGGTGTGGACCCCCTGCCTGGCCCCCAGACTCAGGGGCAAGGGCCGGGAGAGAGCACCACCCCGAAGCGCTTTTCTCCCGGGCTCGGGAGCATTGTGCGCGGCTGGCGGGAACAGCCGGCGAGAGTGCTTGCAAAGCGGCCTTTGGAGGCAGCCGGGGAGGTCTTCCAGCGGGAGAGGGCCGGTTGTGCTCAGAGGCCCCACAGGCCAGGGGCAGGACCCAGCAGGGCCCCTGCCCCTGGCCAGCCTTGCCCAGACCGTCCTGGCCTCCGGGGGTACTGCCCCAGCAAGGGGCAGGCTGCGGGGACTGGGTCCAGACATGCCCGGGCGCCTCCACAGGCTCATCCCCGCTGGTGCCTTTCCCCTGGGCCTAGGCCTCGGATGAGGCCTCCTTGGAGAGGAGGTTGCTGGCAGGGGCTGTCTCCACACTGCAAGGTGCTGGAGCTCAGAGGGCCTCGTCAGAGGGAAGGGACCAGCAAGGGGCTGGATGCCCAAGACCTCTTTGGCCCAGCAGCCTCAGGGCAGCAGGGAGAGCAAGAGGCCCAGTGTGCCCCGAGGTCGGCTCTGCCCCTTCCCACACAGGCGGCCAGCCCAGCAGCTGCCTGACAGACTCTGGCTCCCCCGAGCTCTCTGCCGGTGCAGGGGGCAGGAACAGACGTGTGCATGTGGTTCTGCCTTGGCCTGGGAGTGTGGACCCCCTGCCTGGCCCCCAGGCTCAGGGGCAAGGGCCGGGAGAGAGCACCACCCCGAAGCGCTTTTCTCCCGGGCTCGGGAGCATTGTGCGCGGCTGGCGGGAACAGCCGGCGAGAGTGCTTGCAAAGCGGCCTTTGGAGGCAGCCGGGGAGGTCTTCCAGCGGGAGAGGGCCGGTTGTGCTCAGAGGCCCCACAGGCCAGGGGCAGGACCCAGCAGGGCCCCTGCCCCTGGCCAGCCTTGCCCAGACCTTCCTGGCCTCCGGGGGTACTGCCCCAGAAAGGGGCAGGCTGCGGGGACTGGGTCCAGACATGCCCGGGCGCCTCCCCAGGCTCATCCCCGCTGGTGACTTTCCCCTGGGCCTCGGCCTCGGTTGAGGCCTCCTTGGAGAGGAGGTTGCTGCCAGGGGCTGTCTCCACACTGCAAGGTGCTGGAGCTCAGAGGGCCTCGTCAGAGGGAAGGGACCAGCAAGGGTCTGGATGCCCAAGACCTCTTCGGCCCAGCAGCCTCAGGGCAGCAGGGAGAGCAAGAGGCCCAGTGTGCCCCGAGGTCTGCTCTGCCCCTTCCCACACAGGCGGCCAGCCCAGCAGCTGCCTGACAGACTCTGGCTCCCCCGAGCTCTCTGCCGGTGCAGGGGGCAGGAACAGACGTGTGCATGTGGTTCTGCCTTGGCCTGGGGGTGTGGACCCCCTGCCTGGCCCCCAGGCTCAGGGGCAAGGGCCGGGAGAGAGCACCACCCCGAAGCGCTTTTCTCCCGGGCTCGGGAGCATTGTGCGCGGCTGGCGGGAACAGCCGGCGAGAGTGCTTGCAAAGCGGCCTTTGGAGGCAGCCGGGGAGGTCTTCCAGCGGGAGAGGGCCGGTTGTGCTCAGAGGCCCCACAGGCCAGGGGCAGGACCCAGCAGGGCCCCTGCCCCTGGCCAGCCTTGCCCAGACCTTCCTGGCCTCCGGGGGTACTGCCCCAGCAAGGGGCAGGCTGCGGGGACTGGGTCCAGACATGCCCGGGCGCCTCCCCAGGCTCATCCCCGCTGGTGCCTTTCCCCTGGGCCTAGGCCTCGGATGAGGCCTCCTTGGAGAGGAGGTTGCTGGCAGGGGCTGTCTCCACACTGCAAGGTGCTGGAGCTCAGAGGGCCTCGTCAGAGGGAAGGGACCAGCAAGGGGCTGGATGCCCAAGACCTCTTCGGCCCAGCAGCCTCAGGGCAGCAGGGAGAGCAAGAGGCCCAGTGTGCCCCTAGGTCGGCTCTGCCCCTTCCCACACAGGCGGCCAGCACAGCAGCTGCCTGACAGACTCTGGCTCCCCCGAGCTCTCTGCCGGTGCAGGGGGCAGGAACAGACGTGTGCATGTGGTTCTGCCTTGGTCTGGGAGTGTGGACCCCTGCCTGGCCCCCAGGCTCCGGGGCAAGGGCCGGGAGAGAGCACCACCCCGAAGCGCTTTTCTCCCGGGCTCGGGAGCATTGTGCGCGGCTGGCGGGAACAGCCGGCGAGAGTGCTTGCAAAGCGGCCTTTGGAGGCAGCCGGGGAGGTCTTCCAGCGGGAGAGGGCCGGTTGTGCTCAGAGGCCCCACAGGCCAGGGGCAGGACCCAGCAGGGCCCCTGCCCCTGGCCAGCCTTGCCCAGACCTTCCTGGCCTCCGGGGGTACTGCCCCAGCAAGGGGCAGGCTGCGGGGACTGGGTCCAGACATGCCCGGGCGCCTCCACAGGCTCATCCCCGCTGGTGCCTTTCCCCTGGGCCTAGGCCTCCGATGAGGTCTCCTTGGAGAGGAGGTGGCTGGCAGGGGCTGTCTCCACACTGCAAGGTGCTGGAGCTCAGAGGGCCTCGTCAGAGGGAAGGGACCAGCAAGGGGCTGGATGCTCAAGACCTCTTTCCCCCAGAAGCCTCAGGGCAGCAGGGAGAGCAAGAGGCCCAGTGTGCCCCTAGGTCGGCTCTGCCCCTTCCCACACAGGCGGCCAGCCCAGCAGCTGCCTGACAGACTCTGACTCCCCTGAGCTCTCTGCCGGTGCAGGGGGCAGGAACAGACGTGTGCATGTGGTTCTGGCTTGGCCTGGGAGTGTGGACCCCCTGCCTGGCCCCCAGGCTCAGGGGCAAGGGCCGGGAGAGAGCACCACCCCGAAGCGCTTTTCTCCCGGGCTCGGGAGCATTGTGCGCGGCTGGCGGGAACAGCCGGCGAGAGTGCTTGCAAAGCGGCCTTTGGAGGCAGCCGGGGAGGTCTTCCAGCGGGAGAGGGCCGGTTGTGCTCAGAGGCCCCACAGGCCAGGGGCAGGACCCAGCAGGGCCCCTGCCCCTGGCCAGCCTTGCCCAGACCTCCCTGGCCTCCGGGGGTACTGGCCCAGCAAGGGGCAGGCTGCGGGGACTGGGTCCAGACATGCCCGGGCGCCTCCCCAGGCTGATCCCCGCTGGTGCCTTTCCCCTGGGCCTAGGCCTCGGTTGAGGCCTCCTTGGAGAGGAGGTTGCTGCCAGGGGCTGTCTCCACACTGCAAGGTGCTGGAGCTCAGAGGGCCTCGTCAGAGGGAAGGGACCAGCAAGGGGCTGGATGCCCAAGACCTCTTTGGCCCAGCAGCCTCAGGGCAGCAGGGAGAGCAAGAGGCCCAGTGTGCCCCTAGGTCGGCTCTGCCCCTTCCCACACAGGCGGCCAGCCCAGCAGCTGCCTGACAGACTCTGGCTCCCCCGAGCTCTCTGCCGGAGCAGGGGGCAGGAACAGACGTGTGCATGTGGTTCTGCCTTGGCCTGAGAGTGTGGACCCCCTCCCTGGCCCCCAGGCTCAGGGGCAAGGGCCGGGAGAGAGCACCACCCCGAAGCGCTTTTCTCCCGGGCTCGGGAGCATTGTGCGCGGCTGGCGGGAACAGCCGGCGAGAGTGCTTGCAAAGCGGCCTTTGGAGGCAGCCGGGGAGGTCTTCCAGCGGGAGAGGGCCGGTTGTGCTCAGAGGCCCCACAGGCCAGGGGCAGGACCCAGCAGGGCCCCTGCCCCTGGCCAGCCTTGCCCAGACCTTCCTGGCCTCAGGGGGTACTGCCCCAGAAAGGGGCAGGCTGCAGGGACTGGGTCCAGACATGCCCGGGCGCCTCCCCAGGCTCATCCCCGCTGGTGCCTTTCCCCTGGGCCTAGGCCTCGGTTGAGGCCTCCTTGGAGAGGAGGTTGCTGACAGGGGCTGTCTCCACACTGCAAGGTGTTGGAGCTCAGAGGGCCTCGTCAGAGGGAAGGGACCAGCAAGGGGCTGGATGCCCAAGACCTCTTCGGCCCAGCAGCCTCAGGGCAGCAGGGAGAGCAAGAGGCCCAGTGTGCCCCTAGGTCGGCTCTGCCCCTTCCCACACAGGCGGCCAGCCCAGCAGCTGCCTGACAGACTCTGGCTCCCCCGAGCTCTCTGCCGGTGCAGGGGGCAGGAACAGACGTGTGCATGTGGTTCTGCCTTGGCCTGGGAGTGTGGACCCCCTGCCTGGCCCCCAGGCTCAGGGGCAAGGCCCGGGAGAGAGCACCACCCCGAAGCGCTTTTCTCCCGGGCTCGGGAGCATTGTGCGCGGCTGGCGGGAACAGCCGGCGAGAGTGCTTGCAAAGCGGCCTTTGGAGGCAGCCGGGGAGGTCTTCCAGCGGGAGAGGGCCGGTTGTGCTCAAAGGCCCCACAGGCCAGGGGCAGGACCCAGCAGGGCCCCTGCCCCTGGCCAGCCTTGCCCAGACCTTCCAGGCCTCCGGGGGTACTGCCCCAGCAAGGGGCAGGCTGCGGGGACTGGGTCCAGACATGCCCGGGCGCCTCCCGAGGCTCATCCCGTCTGGTGCCTTTCCCCTGGGCCTAGGCCTCGGTTGAGGCCTCCTTGGAGAGGAGGTTGCTGGCAGGGGCTGTCTCCACACTGCAAGGTGCTGGAGCTCAGAGGGCCTCGTCAGAAGGAAGGGACCAGCAAGGGGCTGGATGCCCAAGATCTCTTTGGCCCAGCAGCCTCAGGGCAGCAGGGAGAGTAAGAGGCCCATTGTGCCCCTAGGTCGGTTCTGCCCCTTCCCACACAGGCGGCCAGCCCAGCAGCTGCCTGACAGACTCTGGCTCCCCCGAGCTCTCTGCCGGTGCAGGGGGCAGGAACAGACGTGTGCATGTGGTTCTGCCTTGGCCTGGGAGTGTGGACCCCCTGCCTGGCCCCCAGGCTCAGGGGCAAGGGCCGGGAGAGAGCACCACCCCGAAGCGCTTTTCTCCCGGGCTAGGGAGCATTGTGCGCGGCTGGCGGGAACAGCCGGCGAGAGTGCTTGCAAAGCGGCCTTTGGAGGCAGCCGGGGAGGTCTTCCAGCGGGAGAGGGCCGGTTGTGCTCAGAGGCCCCACAGGCCAGGGGCAGGACCCAGCAGGGCCCCTGCCCCTGGCCAGCCTTGCCCAGACCTTCCTGGCCTCAGGGGGTACTGCCCCAGAAAGGGGCAGGCTGCAGGGACTGGGTCCAGACATGCCCGGGCGCCTCCCCAGGCTCATCCCCGCTGGTGCCTTTCCCCTGGGCCTAGGCCTCGGTTGAGGCCTCCTTGGAGAGGAGGTTGCTGGCAGGGGCTGTCTCCACACTGCAAGGTGCTGGAGCTCAGAGGGCCTCGTCAGAGGGAAGGGACCAGCAAGGGGCTGGATGCCCAAGACCTCTTCGGCCCAGCAGCCTCAGGGCAGCAGGGAGAGCAAGAGGCCCAGTGTGCCCCTAGGTCGGCTCTGCCCCTTCCCACACAGGCGGCCAGCCCAGCAGCTGCCTGACAGACTCTGGCTCCCCCGAGCTCTCTGCCGGAGCAGGGGGCAGGAACAGACGTGTGCATGTGGTTCTGCCTTGGCCTGGGAGTGTGGACCCCCTGCCTGGCCCCCAGGCTCAGGGGCAAGGGCCGGGAGAGAGCACCACCCCGAAGCGCTTTTCTCCCGGGCTCGGGAGCATTGTGCGCGGCTGGCGGGAACAGCCGGCGAGAGTGCTTGCAAAGCGGCCTTTGGAGGCAGCCGGGGAGGTCTTCCAGCGGGAGAGGGCCGGTTGTGCTCAGAGGCCCCACAGGCCAGGGGCAGGACCCAGCAGGGCCCCTGCCCCTGGCCAGCCTTGCCCAGACCTTCCTGGCCTCAGGGGGTACTGCCCCAGAAAGGGGCAGGCTGCAGGGACTGGGTCCAGACATGCCCGGGCGCCTCCCCAGGCTCATCCCCGCTGGTGCCTTTCCCCTGGGCCTAGGCCTCGGTTGAGGCCTCCTTGGAGAGGAGGTTGCTGGCAGGGGCTGTCTCCACACTGCAAGGTGCTGGAGCTCAGAGGGCCTCGTCAGAGGGAAGGGACCAGCAAGGGGCTGGATGCCCAAGACCTCTTTGGCCCAGCAGCCTCAGGGCAGCAGGGAGAGCAAGAGGCCCAGTGTGCCCCGAGGTCGGCTCTGCCCCTTCCCACACAGGCGGCCAGCCCAGCAGCTGCCTGACAGACTCTGGCTCCCCCGAGCTCTCTGCCGGAGCAGGGGGCAGGAACAGACGTGTGCATGTGGTTCTGCCTTGGCCTGAGAGTGTGGACCCCCTGCCTGGCCCCCAGGCTCAGGGGCAAGGGCCGGGAGAGAGCACCACCCCGAAGCGCTTTTCTCCCGGGCTCGGGAGCATTGTGCGCGGCTGGCGGGAACAGCCGGCGAGAGTGCTTGCAAAGCGGCCTTTGGAGGCAGCCGGGGAGGTCTTCCAGCGGGAGAGGGCCGGTTGTGCTCAGAGGCCCCACAGGCCAGGGGCAGGACCCAGCAGGGCCCCTGCCCCTGGCCAGCCTTGCCCAGACCTTCCTGGCCTCAGGGGGTACTGCCCCAGAAAGGGGCAGGCTGCAGGGACTGGGTCCAGACATGCCCGGGCGCCTCCCCAGGCTCATCCCCGCTGGTGCCTTTCCCCTGGGCCTAGGCCTCGGTTGAGGCCTCCTTGGAGAGGAGGTTGCTGCCAGGGGCTGTCTCCACACTGCAAGGTGCTGGAGCTCAGAGGGCCTCGTCAGAGGGAAGGGACCAGCAAGGGTCTGGATGCCCAAGACCTCTTCGGCCCAGCAGCCTCAGGGCAGCAGGGAGAGCAAGAGGCCCAGTGTGCCCCGAGGTCTGCTCTGCCCCTTCCCACACAGGCTGCCAGCCCAGCAGCTGCCTGACAGACTCTGGCTCCCCCGAGCTCTCTGCCGGTGCAGGGGGCAGGAACAGACGTGTGCATGTGGTTCTGCCTTGGCCTGGGGGTGTGGACCCCCTGCCTGGCCCCCAGGCTCAGGGGCAAGGGCCGGGAGAGAGCACCACCCCGAAGCGCTTTTCTCCCGGGCTCGGGAGCATTGTGCGCGGCTGGCGGGAACAGCCGGCGAGAGTGCTTGCAAAGCGGCCTTTGGAGGCAGCCGGGGAGGTCTTCCAGCGGGAGAGGGCCGGTTGTGCTCAGAGGCCCCACAGGCCAGGGGCAGGACCCAGCAGGGCCCCTGCCCCTGGCCAGCCTTGCCCAGACCTTCCTGGCCTCCGGGGGTACTGCCCCAGCAAGGGGCAGGCTGCGGGGACTGGGTCCAGACATGCCCGGGCGCCTCCCCAGGCTCATCCCCGCTGGTGCCTTTCCCCTGGGCCTAGGCCTCGGATGAGGCCTCCTTGGAGAGGAGGTTGCTGGCAGGGGCTGTCTCCACACTGCAAGGTGCTGGAGCTCAGAGGGCCTCGTCAGAGGGAAGGGACCAGCAAGGGGCTGGATGCCCAAGACCTCTTCGGCCCAGCAGCCTCAGGGCAGCAGGGAGAGCAAGAGGCCCAGTGTGCCCCTAGGTCGGCTCTGCCCCTTCCCACACAGGCGGCCAGCACAGCAGCTGCCTGACAGACTCTGGCTCCCCCGAGCTCTCTGCCGGTGCAGGGGGCAGGAACAGACGTGTGCATGTGGTTCTGCCTTGGTCTGGGAGTGTGGACCCCTGCCTGGCCCCCAGGCTCCGGGGCAAGGGCCGGGAGAGAGCACCACCCCGAAGCGCTTTTCTCCCGGGCTCGGGAGCATTGTGCGCGGCTGGCGGGAACAGCCGGCGAGAGTGCTTGCAAAGCGGCCTTTGGAGGCAGCCGGGGAGGTCTTCCAGCGGGAGAGGGCCGGTTGTGCTCAGAGGCCCCACAGGCCAGGGGCAGGACCCAGCAGGGCCCCTGCCCCTGGCCAGCCTTGCCCAGACCTTCCTGGCCTCCGGGGGTACTGCCCCAGCAAGGGGCAGGCTGCGGGGACTGGGTCCAGACATGCCCGGGCGCCTCCACAGGCTCATCCCCGCTGGTGCCTTTCCCCTGGGCCTAGGCCTCCGATGAGGTCTCCTTGGAGAGGAGGTGGCTGGCAGGGGCTGTCTCCACACTGCAAGGTGCTGGAGCTCAGAGGGCCTCGTCAGAGGGAAGGGACCAGCAAGGGGCTGGATGCTCAAGACCTCTTTCCCCCAGAAGCCTCAGGGCAGCAGGGAGAGCAAGAGGCCCAGTGTGCCCCTAGGTCGGCTCTGCCCCTTCCCACACAGGCGGCCAGCCCAGCAGCTGCCTGACAGACTCTGACTCCCCTGAGCTCTCTGCCGGTGCAGGGGGCAGGAACAGACGTGTGCATGTGGTTCTGGCTTGGCCTGGGAGTGTGGACCCCCTGCCTGGACCCCAGGCTCAGGGGCAAGGGCCGGGAGAGAGCACCACCCCGAAGCGCTTTTCTCCCGGGCTCGGGAGCATTGTGCGCGGCTGGCGGGAACAGCCGGCGAGAGTGCTTGCAAAGCGGCCTTTGGAGGCAGCCGGGGAGGTCTTCCAGCGGGAGAGGGCCGGTTGTGCTCAGAGGCCCCACAGGCCAGGGGCAGGACCCAGCAGGGCCCCTGCCCCTGGCCAGCCTTGCCCAGACCTCCCTGGCCTCCGGGGGTACTGGCCCAGCAAGGGGCAGGCTGCGGGGACTGGGTCCAGACATGCCCGGGCGCCTCCCCAGGCTGATCCCCGCTGGTGCCTTTCCCCTGGGCCTAGGCCTCGGTTGAGGCCTCCTTGGAGAGGAGGTTGCTGCCAGGGGCTGTCTCCACACTGCAAGGTGCTGGAGCTCAGAGGGCCTCGTCAGAGGGAAGGGACCAGCAAGGGGCTGGATGCCCAAGACCTCTTTGGCCCAGCAGCCTCAGGGCAGCAGGGAGAGCAAGAGGCCCAGTGTGCCCCTAGGTCGGCTCTGCCCCTTCCCACACAGGCGGCCAGCCCAGCAGCTGCCTGACAGACTCTGGCTCCCCCGAGCTCTCTGCCGGAGCAGGGGGCAGGAACAGACGTGTGCATGTGGTTCTGCCTTGGCCTGAGAGTGTGGACCCCCTGCCTGGCCCCCAGGCTCAGGGGCAAGGGCCGGGAGAGAGCACCACCCCGAAGCGCTTTTCTCCCGGGCTCGGGAGCATTGTGCGCGGCTGGCGGGAACAGCCGGCGAGAGTGCTTGCAAAGCGCCCTTTGGAGGCAGCCGGGGAGGTCTTCCAGCGGGAGAGGGCCGGTTGTGCTCAGAGGCCCCACAGGCCAGGGGCAGGACCCAGCAGGGCCCCTGCCCCTGGCCAGCCTTGCCCAGACCTTCCTGGCCTCAGGGGGTACTGCCCCAGAAAGGGGCAGGCTGCAGGGACTGGGTCCAGACATGCCCGGGCGCCTCCCCAGGCTCATCCCCGCTGGTGCCTTTCCCCTGGGCCTAGGCCTCGGTTGAGGCCTCCTTGGAGAGGAGGTTGCTGACAGGGGCTGTCTCCACACTGCAAGGTTTTGGAGCTCAGAGGGCCTCGTCAGAGGGAAGGGACCAGCAAGGGGCTGGATGCCCAAGACCTCTTCGGCCCAGCAGCCTCAGGGCAGCAGGGAGAGCAAGAGGCCCAGTGTGCCCCTAGGTCGGCTCTGCCCCTTCCCACACAGGCGGCCAGCCCAGCAGCTGCCTGACAGACTCTGGCTCCCCCGAGCTCTCTGCCGGTGCAGGGGGCAGGAACAGACGTGTGCATGTGGTTCTGCCTTGGCCTGGGAGTGTGGACCCCCTGCCTGGCCCCCAGGCTCAGGGGCAAGGCCCGGGAGAGAGCACCACCCCGAAGCGCTTTTCTCCCGGGCTCGGGAGCATTGTGCGCGGCTGGCGGGAACAGCCGACGAGAGTGCTTGCAAAGCGGCCTTTGGAGGCAGCCGGGGAGGTCTTCCAGCGGGAGAGGGCCGGTTGTGCTCAAAGGCCCCACAGGCCAGGGGCAGGACCCAGCAGGGCCCCTGCCCCTGGCCAGCCTTGCCCAGACCTTCCAGGCCTCCGGGGGTACTGCCCCAGCAAGGGGCAGGCTGCGGGGACTGGGTCCAGACATGCCCGGGCGCCTCCCGAGGCTCATCCCGTCTGGTGCCTTTCCCCTGGGCCTAGGCCTCGGTTGAGGCCTCCTTGGAGAGGAGGTTGCTGGCAGGGGCTGTCTCCACACTGCAAGGTGCTGGAGCTCAGAGGGCCTCGACAGAAGGAAGGGACCAGCAAGGGGCTGGATGCCCAAGATCTCTTTGGCCCAGCAGCCTCAGGGCAGCAGGGAGAGTAAGAGGCCCATTGTGCCCCTAGGTCGGTTCTGCCCCTTCCCACACAGGCGGCCAGCCCAGCAGCTGCCTGACAGACTCTGGCTCCCCCGAGCTCTCTGCCGGTGCAGGGGGCAGGAACAGACGTGTGCATGTGGTTCTGCCTTGGCCTGGGAGTGTGGACCCCCTGCCTGGCCCCCAGGCTCAGGGGCAAGGGCCGGGAGAGAGCACCACCCCGAAGCGCTTTTCTCCCGGGCTCGGGAGCATTGTGCGCGGCTGGCGGGAACAGCCGGCGAGAGTGCTTGCAAAGCGGCCTTTGGAGGCAGCCGGGGAGGTCTTCCAGCGGGAGAGGGCCGGTTGTGCTCAGAGGCCCCACAGGCCAGGGGCAGGACCCAGCAGGGCCCCTGCCCCTGGCCAGCCTTGCCCAGACCTTCCTGGCCTCAGGGGGTACTGCCCCAGAAAGGGGCAGGCTGCAGGGACTGGGTCCAGACATGCCCGGGCGCCTCCCCAGGCTCATCCCCGCTGGTGCCTTTCCCCTGGGCCTAGGCCTCGGTTGAGGCCTCCTTGGAGAGGAGGTTGCTGGCAGGGGCTGTCTCCACACTGCAAGGTGCTGGAGCTCAGAGGGCCTCGTCAGAGGGAAGGGACCAGCAAGGGGCTGGATGCCCAAGACCTCTTCGGCCCAGCAGCCTCAGGGCAGCAGGGAGAGCAAGAGGCCCAGTGTGCCCCTAGGTCGGCTCTGCCCCTTCCCACACAGGCGGCCAGCCCAGCAGCTGCCTGACAGACTCTGGCTCCCCCGAGCTCTCTGCCTGAGCAGGGGGCAGGAACAGACGTGTGCATGTGGTTCTGCCTTGGCCTGGGAGTGTGGACCCCCTGCCTGGCCCCCAGGCTCAGGGGCAAGGGCCGGGAGAGAGCACCACCCCGAAGCGCTTTTCTCCCGGGCTCGGGAGCATTGTGCGCGGCTGGCGGGAACAGCCGGCGAGAGTGCTTGCAAAGCGGCCTTTGGAGGCAGCCGGGGAGGTCTTCCAGCGGGAGAGGGCCGGTTGTGCTCAGAGGCCCCACAGGCCAGGGGCAGGACCCAGCAGGGCCCCTGCCCCTGGCCAGCCTTGCCCAGACCTTCCTGGCCTCAGGGGGTACTGCCCCAGAAAGGGGCAGGCTGCAGGGACTGGGTCCAGACATGCCCGGGCGCCTCCCCAGGCTCATCCCCGCTGGTGCCTTTCCCCTGGGCCTAGGCCTCGGTTGAGGCCTCCTTGGAGAGGAGGTTGCTGCCAGGGGCTGTCTCCACACTGCAAGGTGCTGGAGCTCAGAGGGCCTCGTCAGAGGGAAGGGACCAGCAAGGGGCTGGATGCCCAAGACCTCTTTGGCCCAGCAGCCTCAGGGCAGCAGGGAGAGCAAGAGGCCCAGTGTGCCCCGAGGTCGGCTCTGCCCCTTCCCACACAGGCGGCCAGCCCAGCAGCTGCCTGACAGACTCTGGCTCCCCCGAGCTCTCTGCCGGAGCAGGGGGCAGGAACAGACGTGTGCATGTGGTTCTGCCTTGGCCTGAGAGTGTGGACCCCCTGCCTGGCCCCCAGGCTCAGGGGCAAGGGCCGGGAGAGAGCACCACCCCGAAGCGCTTTTCTCCCGGGCTCGGGAGCATTGTGCGCGGCTGGCGGGAACAGCCGGCGAGAGTGCTTGCAAAGCGGCCTTTGGAGGCAGCCGGGGAGGTCTTCCAGCGGGAGAGGGCCGGTTGTGCTCAGAGGCCCCACAGGCCAGGGGCAGGACCCAGCAGGGCCCCTGCCCCTGGCCAGCCTTGCCCAGACCTTCCTGGCCTCAGGGGGTACTGCCCCAGAAAGGGGCAGGCTGCAGGGACTGGGTCCAGACATGCCCGGGCGCCTCCCCAGGCTCATCCCCGCTGGTGCCTTTCCCCTGGGCCTAGGCCTCGGTTGAGGCCTCCTTGGAGAGGAGGTTGCTGGCAGGGGCTGTCTCCACACTGCAAGGTGTTGGAGCTCAGAGGGCCTCGTCAGAGGGAAGGGACCAGCAAGGGGCTGGATGCCCAAGACCTCTTCGGCCCAGCAGCCTCAGGGCAGCAGGGAGAGCAAGAGGCCCAGTGTGCCCCGAGGTCGGCTCTGCCCCTTCCCACACAGGCGGCCAGCCCAGCAGCTGCCTGACAGACTCTGGCTCCCCCGAGCTCTCTGCCGGAGCAGGGGGCAGGAACAGACGTGTGCATGTGGTTCTGCCTTGGCCTGGGAGTGTGGACCCCCTGCCTGGCCCCCAGGCTCAGGGGCAAGGGCCGGGGGAGAGCACCACCCCGAAGTGCTTTTCTCCCGGGCTCGGGAGCATTGTGCGCGGCTGGCGGGAACAGCCGGCGAGAGTGCTTGCAAAGTGGCCTTTGGAGGCAGCCGGGGAGGTCTTCCAGCGGGAGAGGGCCGGTTGTGCTCAGAGGCCCCACAGGCCAGGGGCAGGACCCAGCAGGGCCCCTGCCCCTGGCCAGCCTTGCCCAGACCTTCCTGGCCTCAGGGGGTACTGCCCCAGAAAGGGGCAGGCTGCAGGGACTGGGTCCAGACATGCCCGGGCGCCTCCCCAGGCTCATCCCCGCTGGTGCCTTTCCCCTGGGCCTAGGCCTCGGTTGAGGCCTCCTTGGAGAGGAGGTTGCTGGCAGGGGCTGTCTCCACACTGCAAGGTGCTGGAGCTCAGAGGGCCTCGTCAGAGGGAAGGGACCAGCAAGGGGCTGGATGCCCAAGACCTCTTCGGCCCAGCAGCCTCAGGGCAGCAGGGAGAGCAAGAGGCCCAGTGTGCCCCTAGGTCGGCTCTGCCCCTTCCCACACAGGCGGCCAGCCCAGCAGCTGCCTGACAGACTCTGGCTCCCCCGAGCTCTCTGCCGGAGCAGGGGGCAGGAACAGACGTGTGCATGTGGTTCTGCCTTGGCCTGGGAGTGTGGACCCCCTGCCTGGCCCCCAGGCTCAGGGGCAAGGGCCGGGAGAGAGCACCACCCCGAAGCGCTTTTCTCCCGGGCTCGGGAGCATTGTGCGCGGCTGGCGGGAACAGCCGGCGAGAGTGCTTGCAAAGCGGCCTTTGGAGGCAGCCGGGGAGGTCTTCCAGCGGGAGAGGGCCGGTTGTGCTCAGAGGCCCCACAGGCCAGGGGCAGGACCCAGCAGGGCCCCTGCCCCTGGCCAGCCTTGCCCAGACCTTCCTGGCCTCCGGGGGTACTGCCCCAGCAAGGGGCAGGCTGCGGGGACTGGGTCCAGACATGCCCGGGCGCCTCCCCAGGCTCATCCCGGCTGGTGCCTTTCCCCTGGGCCTAGGCCTCGGTTGAGGCCTCCTTGGAGAGGAGGTTGCTGGCAGGGGCTGTCTCCACACTGCAAGGTGCTGGAGCTCAGAGGGCCTCGTCAGAGGGAAGGGACCAGCAAGGGGCTGGATGCCCAAGATCTCTTTGGCCCAGCAGCCTCAGGGCAGCAGGGAGAGCAAGAGGCCCATTGTGCCCCTAGGTCGGTTCTGCCCCTTCCCACACAGGCGGCCAGCCCAGCAGCTGCCTGACAGACTCTGGCTCCCCCGAGCTCTCTGCCGGTGCAGGGGGCAGGAACAGACGTGTGCATGTGGTTCTGCCTTGGCCTGGGAGTGTGGACCCCCTGCCTGGCCCCCAGGCTCCATGGCAAGGGCCGGGAGAGAGCACCACCCCGAAGCGCTTTTCTCCCGGGCTCGGGAGCATTGTGCGCGGCTGGCGGGAACAGCCGGCGAGAGTGCTTGCAAAGCGGCCTTTGGAGGCAGCCGGGGAGGTCTTCCAGCGGGAGAGGGCCGGTTGTGCTCAGAGGCCCCACAGGCCAGGGGCAGGACCCAGCAGGGCCCCTGCCCCTGGCCAGCCTTGCCCAGACCTCCCTGGCCTCCGGGGGTACTGGCCCAGCAAGGGGCAGGCTGCGGGGACTGGGTCCAGACATGCCCGGGCGCCTCCCCAGGCTGATCCCCGCTGGTGCCTTTCCCCTGGGCCTAGGCCTCGGTTGAGGCCTCCTTGGAGAGGAGGTTGCTGCCAGGGGCTGTCTCCACACTGCAAGGTGCTGGAGCTCAGAGGGCCTCGTCAGAGGGAAGGGACCAGCAAGGGGCTGGATGCCCAAGACCTCTTTGGCCCAGCAGCCTCAGGGCAGCAGGGAGAGCAAGAGGCCCAGTGTGCCCCTAGGTCGGCTCTGCCCCTTCCCACACAGGCGGCCAGCCCAGCAGCTGCCTGACAGACTCTGGCTCCCCCGAGCTCTCTGCCGGAGCAGGGGGCAGGAACAGACGTGTGCATGTGGTTCTGCCTTGGCCTGAGAGTGTGGACCCCCTGCCTGGCCCCCAGGCTCAGGGGCAAGGGCCGGGAGAGAGCACCACCCCGAAGCGCTTTTCTCCCGGGCTCGGGAGCATTGTGCGCGGCTGGCGGGAACAGCCGGCGAGAGTGCTTGCAAAGCGGCCTTTGGAGGCAGCCGGGGAGGTCTTCCAGCGGGAGAGGGCCGGTTGTGCTCAGAGGCCCCACAGGCCAGGGGCAGGACCCAGCAGGGCCCCTGCCCCTGGCCAGCCTTGCCCAGACCTTCCTGGCCTCAGGGGGTACTGCCCCAGAAAGGGGCAGGCTGCAGGGACTGGGTCCAGACATGCCCGGGCGCCTCCCCAGGCTCATCCCCGCTGGTGCCTTTCCCCTGGGCCTAGGCCTCGGTTGAGGCCTCCTTGGAGAGGAGGTTGCTGACAGGGGCTGTCTCCACACTGCAAGGTGTTGGAGCTCAGAGGGCCTCGTCAGAGGGAAGGGACCAGCAAGGGGCTGGATGCCCAAGACCTCTACGGCCCAGCAGCCTCAGGGCAGCAGGGAGAGCAAGAGGCCCAGTGTGCCCCTAGGTCGGCTCTGCCCCTTCCCACACAGGCGGCCAGCCCAGCAGCTGCCTGACAGACTCTGGCTCCCCCGAGCTCTCTGCCGGTGCAGGGGGCAGGAACAGACGTGTGCATGTGGTTCTGCCTTGGCCTGGGAGTGTGGACCCCCTGCCTGGCCCCCAGGCTCAGGGGCAAGGCCCGGGAGAGAGCACCACCCCGAAGCGCTTTTCTCCCGGGCTCGGGAGCATTGTGCGCGGCTGGCGGGAACAGCCGACGAGAGTGCTTGCAAAGCGGCCTTTGGAGGCAGCCGGGGAGGTCTTCCAGCGGGAGAGGGCCGGTTGTGCTCAAAGGCCCCACAGGCCAGGGGCAGGACCCAGCAGGGCCCCTGCCCCTGGCCAGCCTTGCCCAGACCTTCCAGGCCTCCGGGGGTACTGCCCCAGCAAGGGGCAGGCTGCGGGGACTGGGTCCAGACATGCCCGGGCGCCTCCCGAGGCTCATCCCGTCTGGTGCCTTTCCCCTGGGCCTAGGCCTCGGTTGAGGCCTCCTTGGAGAGGAGGTTGCTGGCAGGGGCTGTCTCCACACTGCAAGGTGCTGGAGCTCAGAGGGCCTCGTCAGAAGGAAGGGACCAGCAAGGGGCTGGATGCCCAAGATCTCTTTGGCCCAGCAGCCTCAGGGCAGCAGGGAGAGTAAGAGGCCCATTGTGCCCCTAGGTCGGTTCTGCCCCTTCCCACACAGGCGGCCAGCCCAGCAGCTGCCTGACAGACTCTGGCTCCCCCGAGCTCTCTGCCGGTGCAGGGGGCAGGAACAGACGTGTGCATGTGGTTCTGCCTTGGCCTGGGAGTGTGGACCCCCTGCCTGGCCCCCAGGCTCAGGGGCAAGGGCCGGGAGAGAGCACCACCCCGAAGCGCTTTTCTCCCGGGCTCGGGAGCATTGTGCGCGGCTGGCGGGAACAGCCGGCGAGAGTGCTTGCAAAGCGGCCTTTGGAGGCAGCCGGGGAGGTCTTCCAGCGGGAGAGGGCCGGTTGTGCTCAGAGGCCCCACAGGCCAGGGGCAGGACCCAGCAGGGCCCCTGCCCCTGGCCAGCCTTGCCCAGACCTCCCTGGCCTCCGGGGGTACTGGCCCAGCAAGGGGCAGGCTGCGGGGACTGGGTCCAGACATGCCCGGGCGCCTCCCCAGGCTCATCCCCGCTGGTGCCTTTCCCCTGGGCCTAGGCCTCGGTTGAGGCCTCCTTGGAGAGGAGGTTGCTGGCAGGGGCTGTCTCCACACTGCAAGGTGCTGGAGCTCAGAGGGCCTCGTCAGAGGGAAGGGACCAGCAAGGGGCTGGATGCCCAAGACCTCTTTGGCCCAGCAGCCTCAGGGCAGCAGGGAGAGCAAGAGGCCCAGTGTGCCCCGAGGTCGGCTCTGCCCCTTCCCACACAGGCGGCCAGCCCAGCAGCTGCCTGACAGACTCTGGCTCCCCCGAGCTCTCTGCCGGGGCAGGGGGCAGGAACAGACGTGTGCATGTGGTTCTGCCTTGGCCTGAGAGTGTGGACCCCCTGCCTGGCCCCCAGGCTCAGGGGCAAGGGCCGGGAGAGAGCACCACCCCGAAGCGCTTTTCTCCCGGGCTCGGGAGCATTGTGCGCGGCTGGCGGGAACAGCCGGCGAGAGTGCTTGCAAAGCGGCCTTTGGAGGCAGCCGGGGAGGTCTTCCAGCGGGAGAGGGCCGGTTTTGCTCAGAGGCCCCACAGGCCAGGGGCAGGACCCAGCAGGGCCCCTGCCCCTGGCCAGCCTTGCCCAGACCTTCCTGGCCTCAGGGGGTACTGCCCCAGAAAGGGGCAGGCTGCAGGGACTGGGTCCAGACATCCCCGGGCGCCTCCCCAGGCTCATCCCCGCTGGTGCCTTTCCCCTGGGCCTAGGCCTCGGTTGAGGCCTCCTTGGAGAGGAGGTTGCTGGCAGGGGCTGTCTCCACACTGCAAGGTGTTGGAGCTCAGAGGGCCTCGTCAGAGGGAAGGGACCAGCAAGGGGCTGGATGCCCAAGACCTCTTCGGCCCAGCAGCCTCAGGGCAGCAGGGAGAGCAAGAGGCCCAGTGTGCCCCGAGGGCGGCTCTGCCCCTTCCCACACAGGCGGCCAGCCCAGCAGCTGCCTGACAGACTCTGGCTCCCCCGAGCTCTCTGCCGGAGCAGGGGGCAGGAACAGACGTGTGCATGTGGTTCTGCCTTGGCCTGGGAGTGTGGACCCCCTGCCTGGCCCCCAGGCTCAGGGGCAAGGGCCGGGAGAGAGCACCACCCCGAAGCGCTTTTCTCCCGGGCTCGGGAGCATTGTGCGCGGCTGGCGGGAACAGCCGGCGAGAGTGCTTGCAAAGCGGCCTTTGGAGGCAGCCGGGGAGGTCTTCCAGCGGGAGAGGGCCGGTTGTGCTCAGAGGCCCCACAGGCCAGGGGCAGGACCCAGCAGGGCCCCTGCCCCTGGCCAGCCTTGCCCAGACCTTCCTGGCCTCAGGGGGTACTGCCCCAGAAAGGGGCAGGCTGCAGGGACTGGGTCCAGACATGCCCGGGCGCCTCCCCAGGCTCATCCCCGCTGGTGCCTTTCCCCTGGGCCTAGGCCTCGGTTGAGGCCTCCTTGGAGAGGAGGTTGCTGGCAGGGGCTGTCTCCACACTGCAAGGTGCTGGAGCTCAGAGGGCCTCGTCAGAGGGAAGGGACCAGCAAGGGGCTGGATGCCCAAGACCTCTTCGGCCCAGCAGCCTCAGGGCAGCAGGGAGAGCAAGAGGCCCAGTGTGCCCCGAGGTCGGCTCTGCCCCTTCCCACACAGGCGGCCAGCCCAGCAGCTGCCTGACAGACTCTGGCTCCCCCGAGCTCTCTGCCGGAGCAGGGGGCAGGAACAGACGTGTGCATGTGGTTCTGCCTTGGCCTGGGAGTGTGGACCCCCTGCCTGGCCCCCAGGCTCAGGGGCAAGGGCCGGGAGAGAGCACCACCCCGAAGCGCTTTTCTCCCGGGCTCGGGAGCATTGTGCGCGGCTGGCGGGAACAGCCGGCGAGAGTGCTTGCAAAGCGGCCTTTGGAGGCAGCCGGGGAGGTCTTCCAGCGGGAGAGGGCCGGTTGTGCTCAGAGGCCCCACAGGCCAGGGGCAGGACCCAGCAGGGCCCCTGCCCCTGGCCAGCCTTGCCCAGACCTTCCTGGCCTCAGGGGGTACTGCCCCAGAAAGGGGCAGGCTGCAGGGACTGGGTCCAGACATGCCCGGGCGCCTCCCCAGGCTCATCCCCGCTGGTGCCTTTCCCCTGGGCCTAGGCCTCGGTTGAGGCCTCCTTGGAGAGGAGGTTGCTGGCAGGGGCTGTCTCCACACTGCAAGGTGCTGGAGCTCAGAGGGCCTCGTCAGAGGGAAGGGACCAGCAAGGGGCTGGATGCCCAAGACCTCTTTGGCCCAGCAGCCTCAGGGCAGCAGGGAGAGCAAGAGGCCCAGTGTGCCCCGAGGTCGGCTCTGCCCCTTCCCACACAGGCGGCCAGCCCAGCAGCTGCCTGACAGACTCTGGCTCCCCCGAGCTCTCTGCCGGAGCAGGGGGCAGGAACAGACGTGTGCATGTGGTTCTGCCTTGGCCTGAGAGTGTGGACCCCCTGCCTGGCCCCCAGGCTCAGGGGCAAGGGCCGGGAGAGAGCACCACCCCGAAGCGCTTTTCTCCCGGGCTCGGGAGCATTGTGCGCGGCTGGCGGGAACAGCCGGCGAGAGTGCTTGCAAAGCGGCCTTTGGAGGCAGCCGGGGAGGTCTTCCAGCGGGAGAGGGCCGGTTGTGCTCAGAGGCCCCACAGGCCAGGGGCAGGACCCAGCAGGGCCCCTGCCCCTGGCCAGCCTTGCCCAGACCTTCCTGGCCTCAGGGGGTACTGCCCCAGAAAGGGGCAGGCTGCAGGGACTGGGTCCAGACATGCCCGGGCGCCTCCCCAGGCTCATCCCCGCTGGTGCCTTTCCCCTGGGCCTAGGCCTCGGTTGAGGCCTCCTTGGAGAGGAGGTTGCTGGCAGGGGCTGTCTCCACACTGCAAGGTGTTGGAGCTCAGAGGGCCTCGTCAGAGGGAAGGGACCAGCAAGGGGCTGGATGCCCAAGACCTCTTCGGCCCAGCAGCCTCAGGGCAGCAGGGAGAGCAAGAGGCCCAGTGTGCCCCGAGGTCGGCTCTGCCCCTTCCCACACAGGCGGCCAGCCCAGCAGCTGCCTGACAGACTCTGGCTCCCCCGAGCTCTCTGCCGGAGCAGGGGGCAGGAACAGACGTGTGCATGTGGTTCTGCCTTGGCCTGGGAGTGTGGACCCCCTGCCTGGCCCCCAGGCTCAGGGGCAAGGGCCGGGAGAGAGCACCACCCCGAAGCGCTTTTCTCCCGGGCTCGGGAGCATTGTGCGCGGCTGGCGGGAACAGCCGGCGAGAGTGCTTGCAAAGCGGCCTTTGGAGGCAGCCGGGGAGGTCTTCCAGCGGGAGAGGGCCGGTTGTGCTCAGAGGCCCCACAGGCCAGGGGCAGGACCCAGCAGGGCCCCTGCCCCTGGCCAGCCTTGCCCAGACCTTCCTGGCCTCCGGGGGTACTGCCCCAGCAAGGGGCAGGCTGCGGGGACTGGGTCCAGACATGCCCGGGCGCCTCCCCAGGCTCATCCCGTCTGGTGCCTTTCCCCTGGGCCTAGGCCTCGGTTGAGGCCTCCTTGGAGAGGAGGTTGCTGGCAGGGGCTGTCTCCACACTGCAAGGTGCTGGAGCTCAGAGGGCCTCGTCAGAGGGAAGGGACCAGCAAGGGGCTGGATGCCCAAGATCTCTTTGGCCCAGCAGCCTCAGGGCAGCAGGGAGAGCAAGAGGCCCATTGTGCCCCTAGGTCGGTTCTGCCCCTTCCCACACAGGCGGCCAGCCCAGCAGCTGCCTGACAGACTCTGGCTCCCCCGAGCTCTCTGCCGGTGCAGGGGGCAGGAACAGACGTGTGCATGTGGTTCTGCCTTGGCCTGGGAGTGTGGACCCCCTGCCTGGCCCCCAGGCTCCATGGCAAGGGCCGGGAGAGAGCACCACCCCGAATCGCTTTTCTCCCGGGCTCGGGAGCATTGTGCGCGGCTGGCGGGAACAGCCGGCGAGAGTGCTTGCAAAGCGGCCTTTGGAGGCAGCCGGGGAGGTCTTCCAGCGGGAGAGGGCCGGTTGTGCTCAGAGGCCCCACAGGCCAGGGGCAGGACCCAGCAGGGCCCCTGCCCCTGGCCAGCCTTGCCCAGACCTTCCTGGCCTCCGGGGGTACTGCCCCAGCAAGGGGCAGGCTGCGGGGACTGGGTCCAGACATGCCCGGGCGCCTCCCCAGGCTCATCCCCGCTGGTGCCTTTCCCCTGGGCCTAGGCCTCGGTTGAGGCCTCCTTGGAGAGGAGGTTGCTGCCAGGGGCTGTCTCCACACTGCAAGGTGCTGGAGCTCAGAGGGCCTCGTCAGAGGGAAGGGACCAGCAAGGGGCTGGATGCCCAAGATCTCTTTGGCCCAGCAGCCTCAGGGCAGCAGGGAGAGCAAGAGGCCCAGTGTGCCCCGAGGTCGGCTCTGCCCCTTCCCACACAGGCGGCCAGCCCAGCAGCTGCCTGACAGACTCTGGCTCCCCCGAGCTCTCTGCCGGTGCAGGGGGCAGGAACAGACGTGTGCATGTGGTTCTGCCTTGGCCTGAGAGTGTGGACCCCCTGCCCGGCCCCCAGGCTCAGGGGCAAGGGCCGGGAGAGAGCACCACCCCGAAGCGCTTTTCTCCTGGGCTCGGGAGCATTGTGCGCGGCTGGCGGGAACAGCCGGCGAGAGTGCTTGCAAAGCGGCCTTTGGAGGCAGCCGGGGAGGTCTTCCAGCGGGAGAGGGCCGGTTGTGCTCAGAGGCCCCACAGGCCAGGGGCAGGACCCAGCAGGGCCCCTGCCCCTGGCCAGCCTTGCCCAGACCTTCCTGGCCTCAGGGGGTACTGCCCCAGAAAGGGGCAGGCTGCAGGGACTGGGTCCAGACATGCCCGGGCGCCTCCCCAGGCTCATCCCCGCTGGTGCCTTTCCCCTGGGCCTAGGCCTCGGTTGAGGCCTCCTTGGAGAGGAGGTTGCTGGCAGGGGCTGTCTCCACACTGCAAGGTGCTGGAGCTCAGAGGGCCTCGTCAGAGGGAAGGGACCAGCAAGGGGCTGGATGCCCAAGACCTCTTCGGCCCAGCAGCCTCAGGGCAGCAGGGAGAGCAAGAGGCCCAGTGTGCCCCTAGGTCGGCTCTGCCCCTTCCCACACAGGCGGACAGCCCTGCAGCTGCCTGACAGACTCTGGCTCCCCCGAGCTCTCTGCCGGTGCAGGGGGCAGGAACAGACGTGTGCATGTGGTTCTGCCTTGGCCTGGGTGTGTGGACCCCCTGCCTGGCCCCCAGGCTCAGGGGCAAGGGCCGGAAGAGAGCACCACCCCGAAGCGCTTTTCTCCCGGGCTCGGGAGCATTGTGCGCGGCTGGCGGGAACAGCCGGCGAGAGTGCTTGCAAAGCGGCCTTTGGAGGCAGCCGGGGAGGTCTTCCAGCGGGAGAGGGCCGGTTGTGCTCAGAGGCCCCACAGGCCAGGGGCAGGACCCAGCAGGGCCCCTGCCCCTGGCCAGCCTTGCCCAGACCTTCCTGGCCTCCGGGGGTACTGCCCCAGCAAGGGGCAGGCTGCGGGGACTGGGTCCAGACATGCCCGGGCACCTCCCCAGGCTCATCCCCGCTGGTGCCTTTCCCCTGGGCCTAGGCCTCGGATGAGGCCTCCTTGGAGAGGAGGTTGCTGGCAAGGGCTGTCTCCACACTGCAAGGTGCTGGAGCTCAGAGGGCCTCGTCAGAGGGAAGGGACCAGCAAGGGGCTGGATGCTCAAGACCTCTTTCCTCCAGAAGCCTCAGGGCAGCAGGGATAGCAAGAGGCCCAGTGTGCCCCGAGGTCGGCTCTGCCCCTTCCCACACAGGCGGCCAGCCCAGCAGCTGCCTGACAGACTCTGGCTCCCCCGAGCTCTCTGCCGGTGCAGGGGGCAGGAACAGACGTGTGCATGTGGTTCTGCCTTGGCCTGGGAGTGTGGACCCCCTGCCTGGCCCCCAGGCTCAGGGACAAGGGCCGGGAGAGAGCACCACCCCGAAGCGCTTTTCTCCCGGGCTCGGGAGCATTGTGCGCGGCTGGCGGGAACAGCCGGCGAGAGTGCTTGCAAAGCGGCCTTTGGAGGCAGCCGGGGAGGTCTTCCAGCGGGAGAGGGCCGGTTGTGCTCAGAGGCCCCACAGGCCAGGGGCAGGACCCAGCAGGGCCCCTGCCCCTGGCCAGCCTTGCCCAGACCTTCCTGGCCTCCGGGGGTACTGCCCCAGCAAGGGGCAGGCTGCGGGGACTGGGTCCAGACATGCCCGGGCGCCTCCCCAGGCTCATCCCCGCTGGTGCCTTTCCCCTGGGCCTAGGCCTCGGTTGAGGCCTCCTTGGAGAGGAGGTTGCTGGCAGGGGCTGTCTCCACACTGCAAGGTGCTGGAGCTCAGAGGGCCTCGTCAGAGGGAAGGGACCAGCAAGGGGCTGGATGCCCAAGACCTCTTTGGCCCAGCAGCCTCAGGGCAGCAGGGAGAGCAAGAGGCCCAGTGTGCCCCTAGGTCGGCTCTGCCCCTTCCCACACAGGCGGCCAGCCCAGCAGCTGCCTGACAGACTCTGGCTCCCCCGAGCTCTCTGCCGGTGCAGGGGGCAGGAACAGACGTGTGCATGTGGTTCTGCCTTGGTCTGGGAGTGTGGACCCCTGCCTGGCCCCCAGGCTCCGGGGCAAGGGCCGGGAGAGAGCACCACCCCGAAGCGCTTTTCTCCCGGGATCGGGAGCATTGTGCGCGGCTGGCGGGAACAGCCGGCGAGAGTGCTTGCAAAGCGGCCTTTGGAGGCAGCCGGGGAGGTCTTCCAGCGGGAGAGGGCCGGTTGTGCTCAGAGGCCCCACAGGCCAGGGGCAGGACCCAGCAGGGCCCCTGCCCCTGGCCAGCCTTGCCCAGACCTTCCTGGCCTCCGGGGGTACTGCCCCAGCAAGGGGCAGGCTGCGGGGACTGGGTCCAGACATGCCCGGGCGCCTCCACAGGCTCATCCCCGCTGGTGCCTTTCCCCTGGGCCTAGGCCTCGGATGAGGTCTCCTTGGAGAGGAGGTGGCTGGCAGGGGCTGTCTCCACACTGCAAGGTGCTGGAGCTCAGAGGGCCTCGTCAGAGGGAAGGGACCAGCAAGGGGCTGGATGCTCAAGACCTCTTTCCCCCAGCAGCCTCAGGGCAGCAGGGAGAGCAAGAGGCCCAGTGTGCCCCTAGGTGGCTCTGCCCCTTCCCACACAGGCGGCCAGCCCAGCAGCTGCCTGACAGACTCTGACTCCCCTGAGCTCTCTGCCGGTGCAGGGGGCAGGAACAGACGTGTGCATGTGGTTCTGCCTTGGCCTGGGAGTGTGGACCCCCTGCCTGGCCCCCAGGCTCAGGGGTAAGGGCCGGGAGAGAGCACCACCCCGAAGCGCTTTTCTCCCGGGCTCGGGAGCATTGTGCGCGGCTGGCGGGAACAGCCGGCGAGAGTGCTTGCAAAGCGGCCTTTGGAGGCAGCCGGGGAGGTCTTCCAGCGGGAGAGGGCCGGTTGTGCTCAGAGGCCCCACAGGCCAGGGGCAGGACCCAGCAGGGCCCCTGCCCCTGGCCAGCCTTGCCCAGACCTTCCTGGCCTCCGGGGGTACTGCCCCAGCAAGGGGCAGGCTGCGGGGTCTGGGTCCAGCCATGCCCGGGCGCCTCCACAGGCTCATCCCCGCTGGTGCCTTTCCCCTGGGCCTAGGCCTCGGATGAGGCCTCCTTGGAGAGGAGGTTGCTGGCAGGGGCTGTCTCCACACTGCAAGGTGCTGGAGCTCAGAGGGCCTCGTCAGAGGGAAGGGACCAGCAAGGGGCTGGATGCTCAAGACCTCTTTCCTCCAGAACCCTCAGGGCAGCAGGGAGAGCAAGAGGCCCAGTGTGCCCCTAGGTCGGCTCTGCCCCTTCCCACACAGGCGGCCAGCCCAGCAGCTGCCTGACAGACTCTGGCTCCCCCGAGCTCTCTGCCGGTGCAGGGGGCAGGAACAGACGTGTGCATGTGGTTCTGCCTTGGCCTGGGAGTGTGGACCCCCTGCCTGGCCCCCAGGCTCAGGGACAAGGGCCGGGAGAGAGCACCACCCCGAAGCGCTTTTCTCCCGGGCTCGGGAGCATTGTGCGCGGCTGGCGGGAACAGCCGGCGAGAGTGCTTGCAAAGCGGCCTTTGGAGGCAGCCGGGGAGGTCTTCCAGCGGGAGAGGGCCGGTTGTGCTCAGAGGCCCCACAGGCCAGGGGCAGGACCCAGCAGGGCCCCTGCCCCTGGCCAGCCTTGCCCAGACCTTCCTGGCCTCCGGGGGTACTGCCCCAGCAAGGGGCAGGCTGCGGGGACTGGGTCCAGACATGCCCGGGCGCCTCCCCAGGCTCATCCCCGCTGGTGCCTTTCCCCTGGGCCTAGGCCTCGGTTGAGGCCTCCTTGGAGAGGAGGTTGCTGGCAGGGGCTGTCTCCACACTGCAAGGTGCTGGAGTTCAGAGGGCCTCATCAGAGGGAAGGGACCAGCAAGGGGCTGGATGCCCAAGATCTCTTTGGCCCAGCAGCCTCAGGGCAGCAGGGAGAGCAAGAGGCCCATAGTGCCCCTAGGTCGGTTCTGCCCCTTCCCACACAGGCGGCCAGCCCAGCAGCTGCCTGACAGACTCTGGCTCCCCCGAGCTCTCTGCCGGAGCAGCGGGCAGGAACAGACGTGTGCATGTGGTTCTGCCTTGGCCTGGGGTTGTGGACCCACTGCCTGGCGCCCAGGCTCAGGGGCAAGGGCCGGGAGAGAGCACCACCCCGAAGCGCTTTTCTCCCGGGCTCGGGAGCATTGTGCGCGGCTGGCGGGAACAGCCGGCGAGAGTGCTTGCAAAGCGGCCTTTGGAGGCAGCCGGGGAGGTCTTCCAGCGGGAGAGGGCCGGTTGTGCTCAGAGGCCCCACAGGCCAGGGGCAGGACCCAGCAGGGCCCCTGCCCCTGGCCAGCCTTGCCCAGACCTTCCTGGCCTCCGGGGGTACTGCCCCAGCAAGGGGCAGGCTGCGGGGACTGGGTCCAGACATGCCCGGGCGCCTCCCCAGGCTCATCCCCGCTGGTGCCTTTCCCCTGGGCCTAGGCCTCGGATGAGGCCTCCTTGGAGAGGAGGTTGCTGGCAGGGGCTGTCTCCACACTGCAAGGTGCTGGAGCTCAGAGGGCCTCGTCAGAGGGAAGGGACCAGCAAGGGGCTGGATGCCCAAAACCTCTTTCCTCCAGCAGCCTCAGGGCAGCAGGGAGAGCAAGAGGCCCAGTGTGCCCCTAGGTCGGCTCTGCCCCTTCCCACACAGGCGGCCAGCCCAGCAGCTGCCTGACAGACTCTGGCTCCCCCGAGCTCTCTGCCGGTGCAGGGGGCAGGAACAGACGTGTGCATGTGGTTCTGCCTTGGCCTGGGAGTGTGGACCCCCTGCCTGGCCCCCAGGCTCAGGGGCAAGGGCCGGGAGAGAGCACCACCCCGAAGCGCTTTTCTCCCGGGCTCGGGAGCATTGTGCGCGGCTGGCGGGAACAGCCGGCGAGAGTGCTTGCAAAGCGGCCTTTGGAGGCAGCCGGGGAGGTCTTCCAGCGGGAGAGGGCCGGTTGTGCTCAGAGGCCCCACAGGCCAGGGGCAGGACCCAGCAGGGCCCCTGCCCCTGGCCAGCCATGCCCAGACCTTCCTGGCCTCCGGGGGAACTGCCCCAGCAAGGGGCAGGCTGCGGGGACTGGGTCCAGACATGCCCGGGCGCCTCCCCAGGCTCATCCCGGCTGGTGCCTTTCCCCTGGGCCTAGGCCTCGGTTGAGGCCTCCTTGGAGAGGAGGTTGCTGCCAGGGGCTGTCTCCACACTGCAAGGTGCTGGAGCTCAGAGGGCCTCGTCAGAGGGAAGGGACCAGCAAGGGGCTGGATGCCCAAGATCTCTTTGGCCCAGCAGCCTCAGGGCAGCAGGGAGAGCAAGAGGCCCATTGTGCCCCTAGGTCGGTTCTGCCCCTTCCCACACAGGCGGCCAGCCCAGCAGCTCCCTGACAGACTCTGGCTCCCCCGAGCTCTCTGCCGGTGCAGGGGGCAGGAACAGACGTGTGCATGTGGTTCTGCCTTGGCCTGGGAGTGTGGACCCCCTGCCTGGTCCCAAGGCTCAGGGGCAAGGCCCGGGAGAGAGCACCACCCCGAAGCGCTTTTCTCCCGGGCTCGGGAGCATTGTGCGCGGCTGGCGGGAACAGCCGGCGAGAGTGCTTGCAAAGCGGCCTTTGGAGGCAGCCGGGGAGGTCTTCCAGCGGGAGAGGGCCGGTTGTGCTCAGAGGCCCCACAGGCCAGGGGCAGGACCCAGCAGGGCCCCTGCCCCTGGCCAGCCTTGCCCAGACCTTCCTGACCTCCGGGGGTACTGGCCCAGCAAGGGGCAGGCTGCGGGGACTGGGTCCAGACATGCCCGGGCGCCTCCCCAGGCTCATCCCCGCTGGTGCCTTTCCCCTGGGCCTAGGCCTCGGTTGAGGCCTCCTTGGAGAGGAGGTTGCTGGCAGGGGCTGTCTCCACACTGCAAGGTGCTGGAGCTCAGAGGGCCTCGTCATAGGGAAGGGACCAGCAAGGGGCTGGATGCCCAAGACCTCTTTGGGCCAGCAGCCTCAGGGCAGCAGGGAGAGCAAGAGGCCCAGTGTGCCCCGAGGTCGGCTCTGCCCCTTCCCACACAGGCGGCCAGCCCAGCAGCTGCCTGACAGACTCTGGCTCCCCCGAGCTCTCTGCCGGTGCAGGGGGCAGGAACAGACGTGTGCATGTGGTTCTGCCTTGGCCTGGGAGTGTGGACCCCCTGCCTAGCCCCAGGCTCAGGGGCAAGGGCCGGGAGAGAGCACCACCCCGAAGCGCTTTTCTCCCGGGCTCGGGAGCATTGTGCGCGGCTGGCGGGAACAGCCGGCGAGAGTGCTTGCAAAGCGGCCTTTGGAGGCAGCCGGGGAGGTCTTCCAGCGGGAGAGGGCCGGTTGTGCTCAGAGGCCCCACAGGCCAGGGGCAGGACCCAGCAGGGCCCCTGCCCCTGGCCAGCCTTGCCCAGACCTTCCTGGCCTCCGGGGGTACTGCCCCAGCAAGGGGCAGGCTGCGGGGACTGGGTCCAGACATGCCCGGGCGCCTCCCCAGGCTCATCCCCGCTGGTGCCTTTCCCCTGGGCCTTGGCCTCGGATGAGGCCTCCTTGGAGAGGAGGTTGCTGGCAGGGGCTGTCTCCACACTGCAAGGTGCTGGGGCTCAGAGGGCCTCGTCAGAGGGAAGGGACCAGCAAGGGGCTGGATGCTCAAGACCTCTTTCCCCCAGAAGCCTCAGGGCAGCAGGGAGAGCAAGAGGCCCAGTGTGCCCCTAGGTCGGCTCTGCCCCTTCCCACACAGGCGGCCAGCCCAGCAGCTGCCTGACAGACTCTGGCTCCCCCGAGCTCTCTGCCGGTGCAGGGGGCAGGAACAGACGTGTGCATGTGGTTCTGCCTTGGCCTGGGAGTGTGGACCCCCTGCCTGGCCCCCAGGCTCAGGGGCAAGGGCCGGGAGAGAGCACCACCCCGAAGCGCTTTTCTCCCGGGCTCGGGATCATTGTGCGCGGCTGGCGGGAACAGCCGGCGAGAGTGCTTGCAAAGCGGCCTTTGGAGGCAGCCGGGGAGGTCTTCCAGC
The DNA here is from genome assembly GCF_910594005.1 of Cervus elaphus. NCBI lineage: Eukaryota > Metazoa > Chordata > Mammalia > Artiodactyla > Cervidae > Cervus > Cervus elaphus. The sequence goes on along the minus strand of NW_025316692.1, from coordinate 680,159 downwards.
GGGAGAGGGCCGGTTGTGCTCAGAGGCCCCACAGGCCAGGGGCAGGACCCAGCAGGGCCCCTGCTCCTGGCCAGCCTTGCCCAGACCTTCCTGGCCTCCGGGGGTACTGCCCCAGCAAGGGGCAGGCTGCGGGGACTGGGTCCAGACATGCCCGGGCGCCTCCCCAGGCTCATCCCCGCTGGTGCCTTTCCCCTGGGCTTAGGCCTCGGTTGAGGCCTCCTTGGAGAGGAGGTTGCTGGCAGGGGCTGTCTCCATACTGCAAGGTGCTGGAGCTCAGAGGGCCTCATCAGAGGGAAGGGACCAGCAAGGGGCTGGATGCCCAAGACCTCTTTGGCCCAGCAGCCTCAGGGCAGCAGGGAGAGCAAGAGGCCCAGTGTGCCCCGAGGTCGGCTCTGCCCCTTCCCACACAGGCGGCCAGCCCAGCAGCTGCCTGACAGACTCTGGCTCCCCCGAGCTCTCTGCCGGAGCAGGGGGCAGGAACAGACATGTGCATGTGGTTTTGCCTTGGCCTGAGAGTGTGGACCCCCTGCCTGGCCCCCAGGCTCAGGGGCAAGGGCCGGGAGAGAGCACCACCCCGAAGCGCTTTTCTCCCGGGCTCGGGAGCATTGTGCGCGGCTGGCGGGAACAGCCGGCGAGAGTGCTTGCAAAGCGGCCTTTGGAGGCAGCCGAGGAGGTCTTCCAGCGGGAGAGGGCCGGTTGTGCTCAGAGGCCCCACAGGCCAGGGGCAGGACCCAGCAGGGCCCCTGCCCCTGGCCAGCCTTGCCCAGACCTTCCTGGCCTCAGGGGGTACTGCCCCAGAAAGGGGCAGGCTGCAGGGAATGGGTCCAGACATGCCCGGGCGCCTCCCCAGGCTCATCCCCGCTGGTGCCTTTCCCCTGGGCCTAGGCCTCGGTTGAGGCCTCCTTGGAGAGGAGGTTGCTGGCAGGGGCTGTCTCCACACTGCAAGGTGCTGGAGCTCAGAGGGCCTCGTCAGAGGGAAGGGACCAGCAAGGGGCTGGATGCCCAAGACCTCTTCGGCCCAGCAGCCTCAGGGCAGCAGGGAGAGCAAGAGGCCTAGTGTGCCCCTAGGTCGGCTCTGCCCCTTCCCACACAGGCGGACAGCCCTGCAGCTGCCTGACAGACTCTGGCTCCCCCGAGCTCTCTGCCGGTGCAGGGGGCAGGAACAGACGTGTGCATGTGGTTCTGCCTTGGCCTGGGGGTGTGGACACCCTGCCTGGCCCCCAGGCTCAGGGGCAAGGGCCGGGAGAGAGCACCACCCCGAAGCGCTTTTCTCCCGGGCTCGGGAGCATTGTGCGCGGCTGGCGGGAACAGCCGGCGAGAGTGCTTGCAAAGCGGCCTTTGGAGGCAGCCGGGGAGGTCTTCCAGCGGGAGAGGGCCGGTTGTGCTCAGAGGCCCCACAGGCCAGGGGCAGGACCCAGCAGGGCCCCTGCCCCTGGCCAGCCTTGCCCAGACCTTCCTGGCCTCTGGGGGTACTGCCCCAGCAAGGGGCAGGCTGCGGGGACTGGGTCCAGACATTCCCGGGTGCCTCAACAGGTTCATCCCCGCTGGTGCCTTTCCCCTGGGCCTAGGCCTCGGATGAGGCCTCCTTGGAGAGGAGGTTGCTGGCAGGGGCTGTCTCCACACAGCAAGGTGCTGGAGCTCAGAGGGCCTCGTCAGAGGGAAGGGACCAGCAAGGGGCTGGATGCTCAAGACCTCTTTCCCCCAGAAGCCTTAGGGCAGCAGGGAGAGCAAGAGGCCCAGTGTGCCCCTAGTTCGGATCTGCCCCTTCCCACACAGGCGGCCAGCCCAGCAGCTGCCTGACAGACTCTGGCTCCCCCGAGCTCTCTGCCGGTGCAGGGGGCAGGAACAGACGTGTGCATGTGGTTCTGCCTTGGCCTGGGAGTGTGGACCCCCTGCCTGGCCCCCAGGCTCAGGGGCAAGGGCCGGGAGAGAGCACCACCCCGAAGCGCTTTTCTCCCGGGCTCGGGAGCATTGTGCGCGGCTGGCGGGAACAGCCGGCGAGAGTGCTTGCAAAGCGGCCTTTGGAGGCAGCCGGGGAGGTCTTCCAGCGGGAGAGGGCCGGTTGTGCTCAGAGGCCCCACAGGCCAGGGGCAGGACCCAGCAGGGCCCCTGCCCCTGGCCAGCCTTGCCCAGACCTTCCTGGCCTCCGGGGGTACTGCCCCAGCAAGGGGCAGGCTGCGGGGACTGGGTCCAGACATGCCCGGGCGCCTCCCCAGGCTCATCCCGGCTGGTGCCTTTCCCCTGGGCCTAGGCCTCGGTTGAGGCCTCCTTGGAGAGGAGGTTGCTGGCAGGGGCTGTCTCCACACTGCAAGGTGCTGGAGCTCAGAGGGCCTCGTCAGAGGGAAGGGACCAGCAAGGGGCTGGATGCCCAAGACCTCTTCGGCCCAGCAGACTCAGGGCAGCAGGGAGAGCAAGAGGCCCAGTGTGCCCCTAGGTCGGCTCTGCCCCTTCCCACACAGGCGGCCAGCCCTGCAGCTGCCTGACAGACTCTGGCTCCCCCGAGCTCTCTGCCGGTGCAGGGGGCAGGAACAGACGTGTGCATGTGGTTCTGCCTTGGCCTGGGGGTGTGGACCCCCTGCCTGGCGCCCAGGCTCAGGAGCAAGGGCCGGGAGAAAGCACCACCCCAAAGCGCTTTTCTCCCGGGCTCGGGAGCATTGTGCGCGGCTGGCGGGAACAGCCGGCGAGAGTGCTTGCAAAGCGGCCTTTGGAGGCAGCCGGGGAGGTCTTCCAGCGGGAGAGGGCCGGTTGTGCTCAGAGGCCCCACAGGCCAGGGGCAGGACCCAGCAGGGCCCCTGCCCCTGGCCAGCCTTGCCCAGACATTCCTGGCCTCCGGGGGTACTGCCCCAGCAAGGGGCAGGCTGCGGGGACTGGGTCCAGACATGCCCGGGCGCCTCCCCAGGCTCATCCCGGCTGGTGCCTTTCCCCTGGGCCTAGGCCTCGGTTGAGGCCTCCTTGGAGAGGAGGTTGCTGGCAGGGGCTGTCTCCACACTGCAAGGTGCTGGAGCTCAGAGGGCCTCGTCAGAGGGAAGGGACCAGCAAGGGGCTGGATGCCGAAGATCTCTTTGGCCCAGCAGCCTCAGGGCAGCAGGGAGAGCAAGAGGCCCATTGTGCCCCTAGGTCGGTTCTGCCCCTTCCCACACAGGCGGCCAGCCCAGCAGCTGCCTGACAGACTCTGGCTCCCCCGAGCTCTCTGCCGGTGCAGGGGGCAGGAACAGACGTGTGCATGTGGTTCTGCCTTGGCCTGGGAGTGTGGACCCCCTGCCTGGCCCCCAGGCTCAGGGGCAAGGGCCGGGAGAGAGCACCACCCCGAAGCGCTTTTCTCCCGGGCTCGGGAGCATTGTGCGCGGCTGGCGGGAACAGCCGGCGAGAGTGCTTGCAAAGCGGCCTTTGGAGGCAGCCGGGGAGGTCTTCCAGCGGGGAGAGGGCCGGTTGTGCTCAGAGGCCCCACAGGCCAGGGGCAGGACCCAGCAGGGCCCCTGCCCCTGGCCAGCCTTGCCCAGACCTTCCTGGCCTCCGGGGGTACTGGCCCAGCAAGGGGCAGGCTGCGGGGACTGGGTCCAGACATGCCCGGGCGCCTCCCCAGGCTCATCCCCGCTGGTGCCTTTCCCCTGGGCCTAGGCCTCGGTTGAGGCCTCCTTGGAGAGGAGGTTGCTGGCAGGGGCTGTCTCCACACTGCAAGGTGCTGGAGCTCAGAGGGCCTCGTCAGAGGAAAGGGACCAGCAAGGGGCTGGATGCCCAAGACCTCTTTGGCCCAGCAGCCTCAGGGCAGCAGGGAGAGCAAGAGGCCCAGTGTGCCCCGAGGTCGACTCTGCCCCTTCCCACACAGGCGGCCAGCCCAGCAGCTGCCTGACAGACTCTGGCTCCCCCGAGCTCTCTGCCAGTGCAGGGGGCAGGAACAGACGTGTGCATGTGGTTCTGCCTTGGCCTGGGAGTGTGGACCCCCTGCCTGGCCCCCAGGCTCCTGGGCAAGGCCCGGGAGAGAGCACCACCCCGAAGCGCTTTTCTCCCGGGCTCGGGAGCATTGTGCGCGGCTGGCGGGAACAGCCGGCGAGAGTGCTTGCAAAGCGGCCTTTGGAGGCAGCCGGGGAGGTCTTCCAGCGGGAGAGGGCCGGTTGTGCTCAGAGGCCCCACAGGCCAGGGGCAGGACCCAGCAGGGCCCCTGCCCCTGGCCAGCCTTGCCCAGACCTTCCTGGCCTCAGGGGGTATTGCCCCAGAAAGGGGCAGTCTGCAGGGACTGGGTCCAGACATGCCCGGGCGCCTCCCCAGGCTCATCCCCGCTGGTGCCTTTCCCCTGGGCCTAGGCCTCGGTTGAGGCCTCCTTGGAGCGGAGGTTGCTGGCAGGGGCTGTCTCCACACTGCAAGGTGCTGGAGCTCAGAGGGCCTCGTCAGAGGGAAGGGACCAGCAAGGGGCTGGATGCCCAAGACCTCTTCGGCCCAGCAGCCTCAGGGCAGCAGGGAGAGCAAGAGGCCCAGTGTGCCCCTAGGTCGGCTCTGCCCCTTCCCACACAGGCGGACAGCCCTGCAGCTGCCTGACAGACTCTGGCTCCCCCGAGCTCTCTGCCGGTGCAGGGGGCAGGAACAGACGTGTGCATGTGGTTCTGCCTTGGCCTGGGGGTGTGGACCCCCTGCCTGGCCCCCAGGCTCAGGGGCAAGGGCCGGGAGAGAGCACCACCCCGAAGCGCTTTTTCTCCCGGGCTCGGGAGCATTGTGCGCGGCTGGTGGGAACAGCCGGCGAGAGTGCTTGCAAAGCGGCCTTTGGAGGCAGCCGGGGAGGTCTTCCAGCGGGAGAGGGCCGGTTTTGCTCAGAGGCCCCACAGGCCAGAGGCAGGACCCAGCAGGGCCCCTGCCCCTGGCCAGCCTTGCCCAGACCTTCCTGGCCTCCGGGGGTACTGCCCCAGCAAGGGGCAGGCTGCGGGGACTGGGTCCAGACATGCCCGGGCGCCTCCACAGGCTCATCCCCGCTGGTACCTTTCCCCTGGGCCTAGGCCTCGGATGAGGCCTCCTTGGAGAGGAGGTTGCTGGCAGGGGCTGTCTCCACACTGCAAGGTGCTGGAGCTCAGAGGGCCTCGTCAGAGGGAAGGGACCAGCAAGGGGCTGGATGCCCAAGACCTCTTCGGCCCAGCAGCCTCAGGGCAGCAGGGAGAGCAAGAGGCCCAGTGTGCCCCTAGGTCGGCTCTGCCCCTTCCCACACAGGCGGCCAGCCCTGCAGCTGCCTGACAGACTCTGGCTCCCCCGAGCTCTCTGCCGGTGCAGGGGGCAGGAACAGACGTGTGCATGTGGTTCTGCCTTGGCCTGGGGGTGTGGACCCCCTGCCTGGCGCCCAGGCTCAGGAGCAAGGGCCGGGAGACAGCACCACCCCAAAGCGCTTTTCTCCCGGGCTCGGGAGCATTGTGCGCGGCTGGCGGGAACAGCCGGCGAGAGTGCTTGCAAAGCGGCCTTTGGAGGCAGCCGGGGAGGTCTTCCAGCGGGAGAGGGCCGGTTGTGCTCAGAGGCACCACAGGCCAGGGGCAGGACCCTGCAGGGCCCCTGCCCCTGGCCAGCCTTGCCCAGACCTTCCTGGCCTCCGGGGGGTACTGCCCCAGCAAGGGGCAGGCTGCGGGGACTGGGTCCAGACATGCCCGGGCGCCTCCCCAGGCTCATCCCCGCTGGTGCCTTTCCCCTGGGCCTAGGCCTCGGATGAGGCCTCCTTGGAGAGGAGGTTGCTGGCAGGGGCTGTCTCCACACTGCAAGGTGCTGGGGCTCAGAGGGCCTCGTCAGAGGGAAGGGACCAGCAAGGGGCTGGATGCTCAAGACCTCTTTCCCCCAGCAGCCTCAGGGCAGCAGGGAGAGCAAGAGGCCCAGTGTGCCCCTAGGTCGGCTCTGCCCCTTCCCACACAGGCGGCCAGCCCAGCAGCTGCCTGACAGACTCTGGCTCCCCCGAGCTCTCTGCCGGTGCAGGGGGCAGGAACAGACGTGTGCATGTGGTTCTGCCTTGGCCTGGGAGTGTGGACCCCCTGCCTGGCCCCCAGGCTCAGGGGCAAGGGCCGGGAGAGAGCACCACCCCGAAGCGCTTTTCTCCCGGGCTCGGGAGCATTGTGCGCAGCTGGCGGGAACAGCCGGCGAGAGTGCTTGCAAAGCGGCCTTTGGAGGCAGCCGGGGAGGTCTTCCAGCGGGAGAGGGCCGGTTGTGCTCAGAGGCCCCACAGGCCAGGGGCAGGACCCAGCAGGGCCCCTGCCCCTGGCCAGCCTTGCCCAGACCTTCCTGGCCTCCGGGGGTACTGCCCCAGCAAGGGGCAGGCTGCGGGGACTGGGTCCAGACATGCCCGGGCGCCTCCCCAGGCTCATCCCGGCTGGTGCCTTTCCCCTGGGCCTAGGCCTCGGTTGAGGCCTCCTTGGAGAGGAGGTTGCTGGCAGGGGCTGTCTCCACACTGCAAGGTGCTGGAGCTCAGAGGGCCTCGTCAGAGGGAAGGGACCAGCAAGGGGCTGGATGCCCAAGATCTCTTTGGCCCAGCAGCCTCAGGGCAGCAGGGAGAGCAAGAGGCCCATTGTGCCCCTAGGTCGGCTCTGCCCCTTCCCACACAGGCGGCCAGCCCAGCAGCTGCCTGACAGACTCTGGCTCCCCCGAGCTCTCTGCCGGTGCAGGGGGCAGGAACAGACGTGTGCATGTGGTTCTGCCTTGGCCTGGGAGTGTGGACCCCCTGCCTGGCCCCAGGCTCAGGGGCAAGGGCCGGGAGAGAGCACCACCCCGAAGCGCTTTTCTCCCGGGCTCGGGAGCATTGTGCGCGGCTGGCGGGAACAGCCGGCGAGAATGCTTGCAGAGCGGCCTTTGGAGGCAGCCGGGGAGGTCTTCCAGCGGGAGAGGGCCGGTTGTGTTCAGAGGCCCCACAGGCCAGGGGCAGTACCCAGCAGGGCCCCTGCCCCTGGCCAGCCTTGCGCAGACATTCCTGGCCTCCGGGGGTACTGCCCCAGCAAGGGGCAGGCTGCGGGGACTGGGTCCAGACATGCCCGGGCGCCTCCCCAGGCTCATCCCCGCTGGTGCCTTTCCCCTGGGCCTAGGCCTCGGTTGAGGCCTCCTTGGAGAGGAGGTTGCTGGCAGGGGCTGTCTCCACACTGCAAGGTGCTGGAGCTCAGAGGGCCTCGTCAGAGGGAAGGGACCAGCAAGGGGCTGGATGCCCAAGACCTCTTTCCCCCAGAAGCCTCAGGGCAGCAGGGAGAGCAAGAGGCCCAGTGTGCCCCTAGGTCGGCTCTGCCCCTTCCCACACAGGCGGCCAGCCCTGCAGCTGCCTGACAGACTCTGGCTCCCCCGAGCTCTCTGCCGGTGCAGGGGGCAGGAACAGACGTTTGTATGTGGTTCTGCCTTGGCCTGGGAGTGTGGACCCCCTGCCTGGCCCCCAGGCTCAGGGGCAAGGGCCGGGAGAGAGCACCACCCCGAAGCGCTTTTCTCCCGGGCTCGGGAGCATTGTGAGCGGCTGGCGGGAACAGCCGGCGAGAGTGCTTGCAAAGCGGCCTTTGGAGGCAGCCGGGGAGGTCTTCCAGCGGAAGAGGGCCGGTTGTGCTCAGAGGCCCCACAGGCCAGGGGCAGGACCCAGCAGGGCCCCTGCCCCTGGCCAGCCTTGCCCAGACCTTCCTGGCCTCCGGGGGTACTGCCCCAGAAAGGGGCAGCTGCAGGGACTGGGTCCAGACATGCCCGGGCGCCTCCCCAGGCTCATCCCCGCTGGTGCCTTTCCCCTGGGCCTAGGCCTCGGTTGAGGCCTCCTTGGAGAGGAGGTTGCTGCCAGGGGCTGTCTCCACACTGCAAGGTGCTGGAGCTCAGAGGGCCTCGTCAGAGGGAAGGGACCAGCAAGGGGCTGGATGCCCAAGACCTCTTCGGCCCAGCAGCCTCAGGGCAGCAGGGAGAGCAAGAGGCCCAGTGTGCCCCTAGGTCGGCTCTGCCCCTTCCCACACAGGCGGCCAGCCCTGCAGCTGCCTGACAGACTCTGGCTCCCCCGAGCTCTCTGCCGGTGCAGGGGGCAGGAACAGACGTGTGCATGTGGTTCTGCCTTGGCCTGGGGGTGTGGACCCCCTGCCTGGCGCCCAGGCTCAGGAGCAAGGGCCGGGAGACAGCACCACCCCAAAGCGCTTTTCTCCCGGGCTCGGGAGCATTGTGCGCGGCTGGCGGGAACAGCCGGCGAGAGTGCTTGCAAAGCGGCCTTTGGAGGCAGACGGGGAGGTCTTCCAGCGGGAGAGGGCCGGTTGTGCTCAGAGGCCCCACAGGCCAGGGGCAGGACCCAGCAGGGCCCCTGCCCCTGGCCAGCCTTGCCCAGACCTTCCTGGCCTCCGGGGGTACTGCCCCAGCAAGGGGCAGGCTGCGGGGACTGGGTCCAGACATGCCCGGGCGCCTCCCCAGGCTCATCCCCGCTGGTACCTTTCCCCTGGGCCTAGGCCTCGGATGAGGCCTCCTTGGAGAGGAGGTTGCTGGCAGGGGCTGTCTCCACACTGCAAGGTGCTGCAGCTCAGAGGGCCTCGTCAGAGGGAAGGGACCAGCAAGGGGCTGGATGCCCAAGACCTCTTTGGCCCAGCAGCCTCAGGGCAGCAGGGAGAGCAAGAGGCCCAGTGTGCCCCTAGGTCGGCTCTGCCCCTTCCCACACAGGCGGCCAGCCCAGCAGCTGCCTGACAGACTCTGGCTCCCCCGAGCTCTCTGCCGGTGCAGGGGGCAGGAACAGACGTGTGCATGTGGTTCTGCCTTGGCCTGGGAGTGTGGACCCCCTGCCTGGCCCCCAGGCTCCGGGGCAAGGGCCGGGAGAGAGCGCCACCCCGAAGCGCTTTTCTCCCGGGCTCGGGAGCATTGTGCGCGGCTGGCGGGAACAGCCGGCGAGAGTACTTGCAAAGCGGCCTTTGGAGGCAGCCGGGGAGGTCTTCCAGCGGGAGAGGGCCGGTTGTGCTCAGAGGCCCCACAGGCCAGGGGCAGGACCCAGCAGGGCCCCTGCCCCTGGCCAGCCTTGCCCAGACCTTCCTGGCCTCCGGGGGTACTGCCCCAGCAAGGGGCAGGCTGCGGGGACTGGGTCCAGACATGCCCGGGCGCCTCCCCAGGCTCATCCCCGCTGGTGCCTTTCCCCTGGGCCTAGGCCTCGGTTGAGGCCTCCTTGGAGAGGAGGTTGCTGGCAGGGGCTGTCTCCACACTGCAAGGTGCTGGAGCTCAGAGGGCCTCGTCAGAGGGAAGGGACCAGCAAGGGGCTGGATGCCCAAGACCTCTTTGGCCCAGCAGCCTCAGGGCAGCAGGGAGAGCAAGAGGCCCAGTGTGCCCCTAGGTCGGCTCTGCCCCTTCCCACACAGGCGGCCAGCCCAGCAGCTGCCTGACAGACTCTGGCTCCCCCAAGCTCTCTGCCGGTGCAGGGGGCAGAAACAGACGTGTGCATGTGGTTCTGCCTTGGCCTGGGAGTGTGGACCCCCTGCCTGGCCCCCAGGCTCCATGGCAAGGGCCGGGAGAGAGCACCACCCCGAAGCGCTTTTCTCCCGGGCTCGGGAGCATTGTGCGCGGCTGGCGGGAACAGCCGGCGAGAGTGCTTGCAAAGCGGCCTTTGGAGGCAGCCGGGGAGGTCTTCCAGCGGGAGAGGGCCGGTTGTGCTCAGAGGCCCCACAGGCCAGGGCCAGGACCCAGCAGGGCCCCTGCCCCTGGCCAGCCTTGCCCAGACCTTCCTGGCCTCCGGGGGTACTGCCCCAGCAAGGGGCAGGCTGCGGGGACTGGGTCCAGACATGCCCGGGCGCCTCCCCAGGCTCATCCCCGCTGGTGCCTTTCCCCTGGGCCTAGGCCTCGCTTGAGGCCTCCTTGGAGAGGAGGTTGCTGCCAAGGGCTGTCTCCACACTGCAAGGTGCTGGAGCTCAGAGGGCCTCGTCAGAGGGAAGGGACCAGCAAGGGGCTGGATGCCCAAGACCTCTTTGGCCCAGCAGCCTCAGGGCAGCAGGGAGAGCAAGAGGCCCAGTGTGCCCCTAGGTCGGCTCTGCCCCTTCCCACACAGGCGGCCAGCCCAGCAGCTGCCTGACAGACTCTGGCTCCCCCGAGCTCTCTGCCGGTGCAGGGGGCAGGAACAGACGTGTGCATGTGGTTCTGCCTTGGCCTGGGAGTGTGGACCCCCTGCCTGGCATCCAGGCTCAGGGGCAAGGGCCGGGAGAGAGCACCACCCCGAAGCGCTTTTCTCCAGGGCTCGGGAGCATTGTGCGCGGCTGGCGGGAACAGCCGGCGAGAGTGCTTGCAAAGCGGCCTTTGGAGGCAGCCGGGGACGTCTTCCAGCGGGAGAGGGCCGGTTGTGCTCAGAGGCCCCACAGGCCAGGGGTAGGACCCAGCAGGGCCCCAGCCCCTGGCCAGCCTTGCCCAGACCTTCCTGGCCTCCGGGGGTACTGCCCCAGCAAGGGGCAGGCTGCGGGGACTGGGTCCAGACATGCCCGGGCGCCTCCCCAGGCTCATCCCCGCTGGTGCCTTTCCCCTGGGCCTAGGCCTCGGTTGAGGCCTCCTTGGAGAGGAGGTTGCTGGCAGGGGCTGTCTCCACACTGCAAGGTGCTGGAGCTCAGAGGGCCTCGTCAGAGGGAAGGGACCAGCAAGGGGCTGGATGCCCAAGACCTCTTTGGCCCAGCAGCCTCAGGGCAGCAGGGAGAGCAAGAGGCCCAGTGTGCCCCTAGGTCGGCTCTGCCCCTTCCCACACAGGCGGCCATCCCAGCAGCTGCCTGACAGACTCTGGCTCCCCCAAGCTCTCTGCCGGTGCAGGGGGCAGAAACAGACGTGTGCATGTGGTTCTGCCTTGGCCTGGGAGTGTGGACCCCCTGCCTGGCCCCCAGGCTCCATGGCAAGGGCCGGGAGAGAGCACCACCCCGAAGCGCTTTTCTCCCGGGCTCGGGAGCATTGTGCGCGGCTGGCGGGAACAGCCGGCGAGAGTGCTTGCAAAGCGGCCTTTGGAGGCAGCCGGGGAGGTCTTCCAGCGGGAGAGGGCCGGTTGTGCTCAGAGGCCCCACAGGCCAGGGCCAGGACCCAGCAGGGCCCCTGCCCCTGGCCAGCCTTGCCCAGACCTTCCTGGCCTCCGGGGGTACTGCCCCAGCAAGGGGCAGGCTGCGGGGACTGGGTCCAGACATGCCCGGGCGCCTCCCCAGACTCATCCCCGCTGGTGCCTTTCCCCTGGGCCTAGGCCTCGGTTGAGGCGTCCTTGGAGAGGAGGTTGCTGGCAGGGGCTGTCTCCACACTGCAAGGTGCTGGAGCTCAGAGGGCCTCGTCAGAGGGAAGGGACCAGCAAGGGGCTGGATGCCCAAGACCTCTTTGGCCCAGCAGCCTCAGGGCAGCAGGGAGAGCAAGAGGCCCAGTGTGCCCCTAGGTCGGCTCTGCCCCTTCCCACACAGGCGGCCAGCCCAGCAGCTGCCTGACAGACTCTGGCTCCCCCGAGCTCTCTGCCGGTGCAGGGGGCAGGAACAGACGTGTGCATGTGGTTCTGCCTTGGCCTGGGAGTGTGGACCCCCTGCCTGGCCCCCAGGCTCCGGGGCAAGGGCCGGGAGAGAGCACCACCCCGAAGCGCTTTTCTCCCGGGCTCGGGAGCAATGTTCGCGGCTGGCGGGAACAGCCGGCGAGAGTGCTTGCAAAGCGGCCTTTGGAGGCAGCCGGGGAGGTCTTCCAGCGGGAGAGGGCCGGTTGTGCTCAGAGGCCCCACAGGCCAGGGGCAGGACCCAGCAGGGCCCCTGCCCCTGGCCAGCCTTGCCCAGACCTTCCTGGCCTCCGGGGGTACTGCCCCAGCAAGGGGCAGGCTGCGGGGACTGGGTCCAGACATGCCCGGGCGCCACCCCAGGCTCATCCCCGCTGGTGCCTTTCCCCTGGGCCTAGGCCTCGGTTGAGGCCCCCTTGGAGAGGAGGTTGCTGCCAGGGGCTGTCTCCACACTGCAAGGTGCTGGAGCTCAGAGGGCCTCGTCAGAGGGAAGGGACCAGCAAGGGGCTGGATGCCCAAGACCTCTTTGGCCCAGCAGCCTCAGGGCAGCAGGGAGAGCAAGAGGCCCACTGTGCCCCTAGGTCGGCTCTGCCCCTTCCCACACAGGCGGCCAGCCCAGCAGCTGCCTGACAGACTCTGGCTCCCCCGAGCTCTCTGCCGGTGCAGGGGGCAGGAACAGACGTGTGCATGTGGTTCTGCCTTGGCCTGGGAGTGTGGACGCCCTGCCTGGCCCCCAGGCTCAGGGGCAAGGGCCGGGAGAGAGCACCATCCCGAAGCGCTTTTCTCCTGGGCTCGGGAGCATTGTGCGCGGCCGGCGGGAACAGCCGGCAAGAGTGCTTGCAAAGCGGCCTTTGGAGGCAGCCGGGGAGGTCTTCCAGCGGGAGAGGGCCGGTTGTGCTCAGAGGCCCCACAGGCCAGGGGCAGGACCCAGCAGGGCCCCTGCCGTGGCCAGCCTTGCCCAGACCTTCCTGGATTCCGGGGGTACTGGCCCAGCAAGGGGCAGGCTGCGGGGACTGGGTCCAGACATGCCCTGACGCCTCCCCAGGCTCATCCCCGCTGGTGCCTTTCCCCTGGGCCTAGGCCCCGGTTGAGGCCCCCTGGGAGAGGAGGTTGCTGGCAGGGGCTGTCTCCACACTGCAAGGTGCTGGAGCTCAGAGGGCCTCGTCAGAGGGAAGGGACCAGCAAGGGGCTGGATGCCCAAGACCTCTTTGGCCCAGCAGCCTCAGGGCAGCAGGGAGAGCAAGAGGCCCAGTGTGCCCCTAGGTCGGCTCTGCCCCTTCCCACACAGGCGGCCAGCCCAGCAGCTGCCTGACAGACTCTGGCTCCCCCGAGCTCTCTGCCGGTGCAGGGGGCAGGAACAGACGTGTGCATGTGGTTCTGCCTTGGCCTGGGAGTGTGGACGCCCTGCCTGGCAACCAGGCTCAGGGGCAAGGGCCGGGAGAGAGCACCACCCCGAAGCGCTTTTCTCCCGGGCTCGGGAGCATTGTGCGCGGCTGGCGGGAACAGCCGGCGAGAGTGCTTGCAAAGCGGCCTTTGGAGGCAGCCGGGGAGGTCTTCCAGCGGGAGAGGGCCGGTTGTGCTCAGAGGCCCCACAGGCCAGGGGCAGGACCCACCAGGGCCCCTGCCCCTGGCCAGCCTTGCCCAGACCTTCCTGGCCTCCGGGGGTACTGCCCCAGCAAGGGGCAGGCTGCGGGGACTGGGTCCAGACATGCCCGGGCGCCTCCCCAGGCTCATCCCCGCTGGTGCCTTTCCCCTGGGCCTAGGCCTCGGTTGAGGGCCCCTTGGAGAGGAGGTTGCTGGCAGGGGCTGTCTCCACACTGCAAGGTGCTGGAGCTCAGAGGGCCTCGTCAGAGGGAAGGGACCAGCAAGGGGCTGGATGCCCAAGACCTCTTTGGCCCAGCAGCCTCAGGGCAGCAGGGAGAGCAAGAGGCCCAGTGTGCCCCTAGGTCGGCTCTGCCCCTTCCCACACAGGCGGCCAGCCCAGCAGCTGCCTGACAGACTCTGGCTCCCCCGAGCTCTCTGCCGGTGCAGGGGGCAGGAACAGACGTGTGCATGTGGTTCTGCCTTGGCCTGGGAGTGTGGACGCCCTGCCTGGCCCCCAGGCTCAGGGGCAAGGGCCGAGAGAGAGCACCACCCCGAAGCGCTTTTCTCCCGGGCTCGGGAGCATTGTGCGCGGCTGGCGGGAACAGCCGGCGAGAGTGCTTGCAAAGCGGCCTTTGGAGGCAGCCGGGGAGGTCTTCCAGCGGGAGAGGGCCGGTTGTGCTCAGAGGCCCCACAGGCCAGGGGCAGGACCCAGCAGGGCCCCTGCCCCTGGCCAGCCTTGCCCAGACCTTCCTGGCCTCCGGGGGTACTGCCCCAGCAAGGGGCAGGCTGCGGGGACTGGGTCCAGACATGCCCGGGCGCCTCCCCAGGCTCATCCCCGCTGGTGCCTTTCCCCTGGGCCTAGGCCTCGGTTGAGGCCTCCTTGGAGAGGAGGTTGCTGGCAGGGGCTGTCTCCACACTGCAAGGTGCTGGAGCTCAGAGGGGCTCGTCAGAGGGAAGGGACCAGCAAGGGGCTGGATGCCCAAGACCTCTTTGGCCCAGCAGCCTCAGGGCAGCAGGGAGAGCAAGAGGCCCAGTGTGCCCCTAGGTCGGCTCTGCCCCTTCCCACACAGGCGGCCAGCCCAGCAGCTGCCTGACAGACTCTGGCTACCCCGAGCTCTCTGCCGGTGCAGGGGGCAGGAACAGACGTGTGCATGTGGTTCTGCCTTGGCCTGGGAGTGTGGACCCCCTGTCTGGCCCCCAGGCTCAGGGGCAAGGGCCGGGAGAGAGCACCACCCCGAAGCGCTTTTCTCCCGGGCTCGGGAGCATTGTGCGCGGCTGGCGGGAACAGCCGGCGAGAGTGCTTGCAAAGCGGCCTTTGGAGGCAGCCGGGGAGGTCTTCTAGGGGGAGAGGGCCGGTTGTGCTCAGAGGCCCCACAGGCCAGGGGCAGGACCCAGCAGGGCCCCTGCCCCTGGCCAGCCTTGCCCAGACCTTCCTGGCCTCCGGGGGTACTGCCCCAGCAAGGGGCAGGCTGCGGGGACTGGGTCCAGACATGCCCGGGCGCCTCCCCAGGCTCATCCCCGCTGGTGCCTTTCCCCTGGGCCTAGGCCTCGGTTGAGGCGTCCTTGGAGAGGAGGTTGCTGGCAGGGGCTGTCTCCACACTGCAAGGTGCTGGAGCTCAGAGGGCCTCGTCAGAGGGAAGGGACCAGCAAGGGGCTGGATGCCCAAGACCTCTTTGGCCCAGCAGCCTCAGGGCAGCAGGGAGAGCAAGAGGCCCAGTGTGCCCCTAGGTCGGCTCTGCCCCTTCCCACACAGGCGGCCAGCCCAGCAGCTGCCTGACAGACTCTGGCTCCCCCGAGCTCTCTGCCGGTGCAGGGGGCAGGAACAGACGTGTGCATGTGGTTCTGCCTTGGCCTGGGAGTGTGGACCCCCTGCCTGGCCCCCAGGCTCAGGGGCAAGGGCCGGGAGAGAGCACCACCCCGAAGCGCTTTTCTCCCGGGCTCGGGAGCATTGTGCGCGGCTGGCGGGAACAGCCGGCGAGAGTGCTTGCAAAGCGGCCTTTGGAGGCAGCCGGGGAGGTCTTCCAGCAGGAGAGGGCCGGTTGTGCTCAGAGGCCCCACAGGCCAGGGGCAGGACCCAGCAGGGCCCCTGCCCCTGGCCAGCCTTGCCCAGACCTTCCTGGCCTCCGGGGGTACTGCCCCAGCAAGGGGCAGGCTGCGGGGACTGGGTCCAGACATGCCCGGGCGCCTCCCCAGGCTCATCCCCGCTGGTGCCTTTCCCCTGGGCCTAGGCCTCGCTTGAGGCCTCCTTGGAGAGGAGGTTGCTGCCAGGGGCTGTCTCCACACTGCAAGGTGCTGGAGCTCAGAGGGCCTCGTCAGAGGGAAGGGACCAGCAAGGGGCTGGATGCCCAAGACCTCTTTGGCCCAGCAGCCTCAGGGCAGCAGGAAGAGCAAGAGGCCCGCTGTGCCCCGAGGTCGGCTCTGCCCCTTCCCACACAGGCGGCAGGCCCAGCAGCTGCCTGACCGACTCTGGCTCTCCCGAGCTCTCTGCAGGTGCAGGGGGCAGGAACAGACGTGTGCATGTGGTTCTGCCTTGGCCTGGGAGTGTGGACCCCCTGCCTGGCCCCCAGGCTCAGGGGCAAGGGCCGGGAGAGAGCACCACCCCGAAGCGCTTCTCTCACGGGCTTGGGAGCATTGTGCGCGGCTGGCAGGAAGAGCCGTCGAGAGTGCTTGCAAAGCGGCCTTTGGAGGCAGCCGGGGAGGTCTTCCAGCGGGAGAGGGCCGGTTGTGCTCAGAGGCCCCACAGGCCAGGGGCAGGACCCAGCAGGGCCCCTGCCCCTGGCCCGCTTTGCCCAGGCCTTCCTGGCCTCCGGGGGTACTTCCCCAGCAAGGGGCAGGCTGCGGGGACTGGGTCCAGACATGCCCGGGCGCCTCCCCAGGCTCATCCCCGCTGGTGCCTTTCCCCTGGGCCTAGGCCTCGGTTGAGGCCTCCTTGGAGAGGAGGTTGCTGGCAGGGGCTGTCTCCACACTGCAAGGTGCTGGAGCTCAGAGGGCCTCGTCAGAGGGAAGGGACCAGCAAGGGGCTGGATGCCCAAGACCTCTTTGGCCCAGCAGCCTCAGGGCAGCAGGGAGAGCAAGAGGCCCAGTGTGCCCCTAGGTCGGCTCTGCCCCTTCCCACACAGGCGGCCAGCCCAGCAGCTGCCTGACAGACTCTGGCTCCCCCGAGCTCTCTGCCGGTGCAGGGGGCAGGAACAGACGTGTGCATGTGGTTCTGCCTTGGCCTGGGAGTGTGGACGCCCTGCCTGGCCCCCAGGCTCAGGGGCAAGGGCCCGGAGAGAGCACCACCCCGAAGTGCTTTTCTCCCGGGCTCGGGAGCATTGTGCGCGGCTGGCGGGAACAGCCGGCGAGAGTGCTTGCAAAGCGGCCTTTGGAGGCAGCCGGGGAGGTCTTCCAGCGGGAGAGGACCGGTTGTGCTCAGAGGCCCCACAGGCCAGGGGCAGGACCCAGCAGGGCCCCTGCCCCTGGCCAGCCTTGCCCAGACCTTCCGGGCCACCGGGAGTACTGCCCCAGCAAGGGGCAGGCTGCGGGGACTGGGTCCAGACATGCCCGGGCGCCTCCCCAGGCTCATCCCCGCTGGTGCCTTTCCCCTGGGCCTAGGCCTCGGTTGAGGCCTCCTTGGAGAGGAGGTTGCTGGCAGGGGCTGTCTCCACACTGCAAGGTGCTGGAGCTCAGAGGGCGTCGTCAGAGGGAAGGGACCAGCAAGGGGCTGGATGCCCAAGACCTCTTTGGCCCAGCAGCCTCAGGGCAGCAGGGAGAGCAAGAGGCCCAGTGTGCCCCTAGGTCGGCTCTGCCCCTTCCCACACAGGCGGCCAGCCCAGCAGCTGCCTGACAGACTCTGGCTCCCCCGAGCTCTCTGCCGGTGCAGGGGGCAGGAACAGACGTGTGCATGTGGTTCTGCCTTGGCCTGGGAGTGTGGACGCCCTGCCTGGCCCCCAGGCTCAGGGGCAAGGGCCGGGAGAGAGCACCATCCCGAAGCGCTTTTCTCCTGGGCTCGGGAGCATTGTGCGCGGCCGGCGGGAACAGCCGGCAAGAGTGCTTGCAAAGCGGCCTTTGGAGGCAGCCGGGGAGGTCTTCCAGCGGGAGAGGGCCGGTTGTGCTCAGAGGCCCCACAGGCCAGGGGCAGGACCCAGCAGGGCCCCTGCCGTGGCCAGCCTTGCCCAGACCTTCCTGGATTCCGGGGGTACTGGCCCAGCAAGGGGCAGGCTGCGGGGACTGGGTCCAGACATGCCCTGACGCCTCCCCAGGCTCATCCCCGCTGGTGCCTTTCCCCTGGGCCTAGGCCCCGGTTGAGGCCCCCTGGGAGAGGAGGTTGCTGGCAGGGGCTGTCTCCACACTGCAAGGTGCTGGAGCTCAGAGGGCCTCGTCAGAGGGAAGGGACCAGCAAGGGGCTGGATGCCCAAGACCTCTTTGGCCCAGCAGCCTCAGGGCAGCAGGGAGAGCAAGAGGCCCAGTGTGCCCCTAGGTCGGCTCTGCCCCTTCCCACACAGGCGGCCAGCCCAGCAGCTGCCTGACAGACTCTGGCTCCCCCGAGCTCTCTGCCGGTGCAGGGGGCAGGAACAGACGTGTGCATGTGGTTCTGCCTTGGCCTGGGAGTGTGGACGCCCTGCCTGGCAACCAGGCTCAGGGGCAAGGGCCGGGAGAGAGCACCACCCCGAAGCGCTTTTCTCCCGGGCTCGGGAGCATTGTGCGCGGCTGGCGGGAACAGCCGGCGAGAGTGCTTGCAAAGCGGCCTTTGGAGGCAGCCGGGGAGGTCTTCCAGCGGGAGAGGGCCGGTTGTGCTCAGAGGCCCCACAGGCCAGGGGCAGGACCCACCAGGGCCCCTGCCCCTGGCCAGCCTTGCCCAGACCTTCCTGGCCTCCGGGGGTACTGCCCCAGCAAGGGGCAGGCTGCGGGGACTGGGTCCAGACATGCCCGGGCGCCTCCCCAGGCTCATCCCCGCTGGTGCCTTTCCCCTGGGCCTAGGCCTCGGTTGAGGCCCCCTTGGAGAGGAGGTTGCTGGCAGGGGCTGTCTCCACACTGCAAGGTGCTGGAGCTCAGAGGGCCGCGTCAGAGGGAAGGGACCAGCAAGGGGCTGGATGCCCAAGACCTCTTTGGCCCAGCAGCCTCAGGGCAGCAGGGAGAGCAAGAGGCCCAGTGTGCCCCTAGGTCGGCTCTGCCCCTTCCCACACAGGCGGCCAGCCCAGCAGCTGCCTGACAGACTCTGGCTCCCCCGAGCTCTCTGCCGGTGCAGGGGGCAGGAACAGACGTGTGCATGTGGTTCTGCCTTGGCCTGGGAGTGTGGACGCCCTGCCTGGCCCCCAGGCTCAGGGGCAAGGGCCGAGAGAGAGCACCACCCCGAAGCGCTTTTCTCCCGGGCTCGGGAGCATTGTGCGCGGCTGGCGGGAACAGCCGGCGAGAGTGCTTGCAAAGCGGCCTTTGGAGGCAGCCGGGGAGGTCTTCCAGCGGGAGAGGGCCGGTTGTGCTCAGAGGCCCCACAGGCCAGGGGCAGGACCCAGCAGGGCCCCTGCCCCTGGCCAGCCTTGCCCAGACCTTCCTGGCCTCCGGGGGTACTGCCCCAGCAAGGGGCAGGCTGCGGGGACTGGGTCCAGACATGCCCGGGCGCCTCCCCAGGCTCATCCCCGCTGGTGCCTTTCCCCTGGGCCTAGGCCTCGGTTGAGGCCTCCTTGGAGAGGAGGTTGCTGGCAGGGGCTGTCTCCACACTGCAAGGTGCTGGAGCTCAGAGGGGCTCGTCAGAGGGAAGGGACCAGCAAGGGGCTGGATGCCCAAGACCTCTTTGGCCCAGCAGCCTCAGGGCAGCAGGGAGAGCAAGAGGCCCAGTGTGCCCCTAGGTCGGCTCTGCCCCTTCCCACACAGGCGGCCAGCCCAGCAGCTGCCTGACAGACTCTGGCTACCCCGAGCTCTCTGCCGGTGCAGGGGGCAGGAACAGACGTGTGCATGTGGTTCTGCCTTGGCCTGGGAGTGTGGACCCCCTGCCTGGCCCCCAGGCTCAGGGGCAAGGGCCGGGAGAGAGCACCACCCCGAAGCGCTTTTCTCCCGGGCTCGGGAGCATTGTGCGCGGCTGGCGGGAACAGCCGGCGAGAGTGCTTGCAAAGCGGCCTTTGGAGGCAGCCGGGGAGGTCTTCTAGGGGGAGAGGGCCGGTTGTGCTCAGAGGCCCCACAGGCCAGGGGCAGGACCCAGCAGGGCCCCTGCCCCTGGCCAGCCTTGCCCAGACCTTCCTGGCCTCCGGGGGTACTGCCCCAGCAAGGGGCAGGCTGCGGGGACTGGGTCCAGACATGCCCGGGCGCCTCCCCAGGCTCATCCCCGCTGGTGCCTTTCCCCTGGGCCTAGGCCTCGGTTGAGGCGTCCTTGGAGAGGAGGTTGCTGGCAGGGGCTGTCTCCACACTGCAAGGTGCTGGAGCTCAGAGGGCCTCGTCAGAGGGAAGGGACCAGCAAGGGGCTGGATGCCCAAGACCTCTTTGGCCCAGCAGCCTCAGGGCAGCAGGGAGAGCAAGAGGCCCAGTGTGCCCCTAGGGCGGCTCTGCCCCTTCCCACACAGGCGGCCAGCCCAGCAGCTGCCTGACAGACTCTGGCTCCCCCGAGCTCTCTGCCGGTGCAGGGGGCAGGAACAGACGTGTGCATGTGGTTCTGCCTTGGCCTGGGAGTGTGGACCCCCTGCCTGGCCCCCAGGCTCAGGGGCAAGGGCCGGGAGAGAGCACCACCCCGAAGCGCTTTTCTCCCGGGCTCGGGAGCATTGTGCGCGGCTGGCGGGAACAGCCGGCGAGAGTGCTTGCAAAGCGGCCTTTGGAGGCAGCCGGGGAGGTCTTCCAGCAGGAGAGGGCCGGTTGTGCTCAGAGGCCCCACAGGCCAGGGGCAGGACCCAGCAGGGCCCCTGCCCCTGGCCAGCCTTGCCCAGACCTTCCTGGCCTCCGGGGGTACTGCCCCAGCAAGGGGCAGGCTGCGGGGACTGGGTCCAGACATGCCCGGGCGCCTCCCCAGGCTCATCCCCGCTGGTGCCTTTCCCCTGGGCCTAGGCCTCGCTTGAGGCCTCCTTGGAGAGGAGGTTGCTGCCAGGGGCTGTCTCCACACTGCAAGGTGCTGGAGCTCAGAGGGCCTCGTCAGAGGGAAGGGACCAGCAAGGGGCTGGATGCCCAAGACCTCTTTGGCCCAGCAGCCTCAGGGCAGCAGGGAGAGCAAGAGGCCCGCTGTGCCCCGAGGTCGGCTCTGCCCCTTCCCACACAGGCGGCAGGCCCAGCAGCTGCCTGACCGACTCTGGCTCCCCCGAGCTCTCTGCAGGTGCAGGGGGCAGGAACAGACGTGTGCATGTGGTTCTGCCTTGGCCTGGGAGTGTGGACCCCCTGCCTGGCCCCCAGGCTCAGGGGCAAGGGCCGGGAGAGAGCACCACCCCGAAGCGCTTCTCTCACGGGCTTGGGAGCATTGTGCGTGGCTGGCAGGAAGAGCCGTCGAGAGTGCTTGCAAAGCGGCCTTTGGAGGCAGCCGGGGAGGTCTTCCAGCGGGAGAGGGCCGGTTGTGCTCAGAGGCCCCACAGGCCAGGGGCAGGACCCAGCAGGGCCCCTGCCCCTGGCCCGCTTTGCCCAGGCCTTCCTGGCCTCCGGGGGTACTTCCCCAGCAAGGGGCAGGCTGCGGGGACTGGGTCCAGACATGCCCGGGCGCCTCCCCAGGCTCATCCCCGCTGGTGCCTTTCCCCTGGGCCTAGGCCTCGGTTGAGGCCTCCTTGGAGAGGAGGTTGCTGGCAGGGGCTGTCTCCACACTGCAAGGTGCTGGAGCTCAGAGGGCCTCGTCAGAGGGAAGGGACCAGCAAGGGGCTGGATGCCCAAGACCTCTTTGGCCCAGCAGCCTCAGGGCAGCAGGGAGAGCAAGAGGCCCAGTGTGCCCCTAGGTCGGCTCTGCCCCTTCCCACACAGGCGGCCAGCCCAGCAGCTGCCTGACAGACTCTGGCTCCCCCGAGCTCTCTGCCGGTGCAGGGGGCAGGAACAGACGTGTGCATGTGGTTCTGCCTTGGCCTGGGAGTGTGGACGCCCTGCCTGGCCCCCAGGCTCAGGGGCAAGGGCCGGGAGAGAGCACCACCCCGAAGTGCTTTTCTCCCGGGCTCGGGAGCATTGTGCGCGGCTGGCGGGAACAGCCGGCGAGAGTGCTTGCAAAGCGGCCTTTGGAGGCAGCCGGGGAGGTCTTCCAGCGGGAGAGGACCGGTTGTGCTCAGAGGCCCCACAGGCCAGGGGCAGGACCCAGCAGGGCCCCTGCCCCTGGCCAGCCTTGCCCAGACCTTCCGGGCCACCGGGAGTACTGCCCCAGCAAGGGGCAGGCTGCGGGGACTGGGTCCAGACATGCCCGGGCGCCTCCCCAGGCTCATCCCCGCTGGTGCCTTTCCCCTGGGCCTAGGCCTCGGTTGAGGCCTCCTTGGAGAGGAGGTTGCTGGCAGGGGCTGTCTCCACACTGCAAGGTGCTGGAGCTCAGAGGGCGTCGTCAGAGGGAAGGGACCAGCAAGGGGCTGGATGCCCAAGACCTCTTTGGCCCAGCAGCCTCAGGGCAGCAGGGAGAGCAAGAGGCCCAGTGTGCCCCTAGGTCGGCTCTGCCCCTTCCCACACAGGCGGCCAGCCCAGCAGCTGCCTGACAGACTCTGGCTCCCCCAAGCTCTCTGCCGGTGCAGGGGGCAGGAACAGACGTGTGCATGTGGTTCTGCCTTGGCCTGGGAGTGTGGACCCCGTGCCTGGCCCCCAGGCTCAGGGGCAAGGGCCGGGAGAGAGCACCACCCCGAAGCGCTTTTCTCCCGGGCTCGGGAGCATTGTGCGCGGCTGGCGGGAACAGCCGGCGAGAGTGCTTGCAAAGCGGCCTTTGGAGGCAGCCGGGGAGGTCTTCCAGCGGGAGAGGGCCGGTTGTGCTCAGAGGCCCCACAGGCCAGGGCCAGGACCCAGCAGGGCCCCTGCCCCTGGCCAGCCTTGCCCAGACCTTCCTGGCCTCCGGGGGTACTGCCCCAGCAAGGGGCAGGCTGCGGGGACTGGGTCCAGACATGCCCGGGCGCCTCCCCAGGCTCATCCCCGCTGGTGCCTTTCCCCTGGGCCTAGGCCTCGGTTGAGGCCCCCTTGGAGAGGAGGTTGCTGGCAGGGGCTGTCTCCACACTGCAAGGTGCTGGAGCTCAGAGGGCCTCGTCAGAGGGAAGGGACCAGCAAGGGGCTGGATGCCCAAGACCTCTTTGGCCCAGCAGCCTCAGGGCAGCAGGGAGAGCAAGAGGCCCAGTGTGCCCCTAGGTCGGCTCTGCCCCTTCCCACACAGGCGGCCAGCCCAGCAGCTGCCTGACAGACTCTGGCTCCCCCGAGCTCTGTGCCGGTGCAGGGGGCAGGAACAGACGTGTGCATGTGGTTCTGCCTTGGCCTGGGAGTGTGGACCCCCTGCCTGGCCCCCAGGCTCCGGGGAAAGGGCCGGGAGAGAGCACCACCCCGAAGCGCTTTTCTCCCGGGCTCGTGAGCATTGTGCGCGGCTGGCGGGAACAGCCGGCGAGAGTGCTTGCAAAGCGGCCTTTGGAGGCAGCCGGGGAGGTCTTCCAGCGGGAGAGGGCCGGATGTGCTCAGAGGCCCCACAGGCCAGGGGCCGGACCTAGCAGGGCCCCTGCCCCTGGCCAGCCTTGCCCAGACCTTCCTGGCCTCCGGGGGTACTGCCCCAGCAAGGGGCAGGCTGCGGGGACTGGATCCAGACATGCCCGGGCGCCTCCCCAGGCTCATCCCCGCTGGTGCCTTTCCCCTGGGCCTAGGCCTCGGTTGAGGCCTCCTTGGAGAGGAGGTTGCTGGCAGGGGCTGTCTCCACACTGCAAGGTGCTGGAGCTCAGAGGGCCTCGTCAGAGGGAAGGGACCAGCAAGGGGCTGGATGCCCAAGACCTCTTTGGCCCAGCAGCCTCAGGGCAGCAGGGAGAGCAAGAGGCCCAGTGTGCCCCTAGGTCGGCTCTGCCCCTTCCCACACAGGCGGCCAGCCCAGCAGCTGCCTGACAGACTCTGGCTCCCCCAAGCTCTCTGCCGGTGCAGGGGGCAGGAACAGACGTGTGCATGTGGTTCTGCCTTGGCCTGGGAGTGTGGACCCCGTGCCTGGCCCCCAGGCTCAGGGGCAAGGGCCGGGAGAGAGCACCACCCCGAAGCGCTTTTCTCCCGGGCTCGGGAGCATTGTGCGCGGCTGGCGGGAACAGCCGGCGAGAGTGCTTGCAAAGCGGCCTTTGGAGGCAGCCGGGGAGGTCTTCCAGGGGGAGAGGGCCGGTTGTGCTCAGAGGCCCCACAGGCCAGGGCCAGGACCCAGCAGGGCCCCTGCCCCTGGCCAGCCTTGCCCAGACCTTCCTGGCCTCCGGGGGTACTGCCCCAGCAAGGGGCAGGCTGCGGGGACTGGGTCCAGACATGCCCGGGCGCCTCCCCAGGCTCATCCCCGCTGGTGCCTTTCCCCTGGGCCTAGGCCTCGGTTGAGGCCCCCTTGGAGAGGAGGTTGCTGGCAGGGGCTGTCTCCACACTGCAAGGTGCTGGAGCTCAGAGGGCCTCGTCAGAGGGAAGGGACCAGCAAGGGGCTGGATGCCCAAGACCTCTTTGGCCCAGCAGCCTCAGGGCAGCAGGGAGAGCAAGAGGCCCAGTGTGCCCCTAGGTCGGCTCTGCCCCTTCCCACACAGGCGGCCAGCCCAGCAGCTGCCTGACAGACTCTGGCTCCCCCGAGCTCTCTGCCGGTGCAGGGGGCAGGAACAGACGTGTGCATGTGGTTCTGCCTTGGCCTGGGAGTGTGGACCCCCTGCCTGGCCCCCAGGCTCCGGGGAAAGGGCCGGGAGAGAGCACCACCCCGAAGCGCTTTTCTCCCGGGCTCGTGAGCATTGTGCGCGGCTGGCGGGAACAGCCGGCGAGAGTGCTTGCAAAGCGGCCTTTGGAGGCAGCCGGGGAGGTCTTCCAGCGGGAGAGGGCGGGTTGTGCTCAGAGGCCCCACAGGCCAGGGGCAGGACCCAGCAGGGCCCCTGCCCCTGGCCAGCCTTGCCCAGACCTTCCTGGCCTCCGGGGGTACTGCCCCAGCAAGGGGCAGGCTGCGGGGATTGGGTGCAGACATGCCCGGGCGCCTCCCCACGCTCATCCCCGCTGGTGCCTTTCCCCTGGGCCTAGGCCTCGCTTGAGGCCTCCTTGGAGAGGAGGTTGCTGGCAGGGGCTGTCTCCACACTGCAAGGTGCTGGAGCTCAGAGGGCCTCGTCAGAGGGAAGGGACCAGCAAGGGGCTGGATGCCCAAGACCTCTTTGGCCCAGCAGCCTCAGGGCAGCAGGGAGAGCAAGAGGCCCAGTGTGCCCCTAGGTCGGCTCTGCCCCTTCCCACACAGGCGGCCAGCCCAGCAGCTGCCTGACAGACTCTGGCTCCCCCGAGCTCTCTGCCGGTGCAGGGGGCAGGAACAGACGTGTGCATGTGGTTCTGCCTTGGCCTGGGAGTGTGGACCCCCTGCCTGGCCCCCAGGCTCAGGGGCAAGGGCCGGGAGAGAGCACCACCCCGAAGCGCTTTTCTCCCGGGCTCGGGAGCATTGTGCGCGGCTGGCGGGAACAGCCGGCGAGAGTGCTTGCAAAGCGGCCTTTGGAGGCAGCCGGGGAGGTCTTCCAGCGGGAGAGGGCCGGTTGTGCTCAGAGGCCCCACAGGCCAGGGCCAGGACCCAGCAGGGCCCCTGCCCCTGGCCAGCCTTGCCCAGACCTTCCTGGCCTCCGGGGGTACTGCCCCAGCAAGGGGCAGGCTGCGGGGACTGGGTCCAGACATGCCCGGGCGCCTCCCCAGGCTCATCCCCGCTGGTGCCTTTCCCCTGGGCCTAGGCCTCGGTTGAGGCCCCCTTGGAGAGGAGGTTGCTGGCAGGGGCTGTCTCCACACTGCAAGGTGCTGGAGCTCAGAGGGCCTCGTCAGAGGGAAGGGACCAGCAAGGGGCTGGATGCCCAAGACCTCTTTGGCCCAGCAGCCTCAGGGCAGCAGGGAGAGCAAGAGGCCCAGTGTGCCCCTAGGTCGGCTCTGCCCCTTCCCACACAGGCGGCCAGCCCAGCAGCTGCCTGACAGACTCTGGCTCCCCCGAGCTCTCTGCCGGTGCAGGGGGCAGGAACAGACGTGTGCATGTGGTTCTGCCTTGGCCTGGGAGTGTGGACCCCCTGCCTGGCCCCCAGGCTCAGGGGCAAGGGCCGGGAGAGAGCACCACCCCGAAGCGCTTTTCTCCCGGGCTCGTGAGCATTGTGCGCGGCTGGCGGGAACAGCCGGCGAGAGTGCTTGCAAAGCGGCCTTTGGAGGCAGCCGGGGAGGTCTTCCAGCGGGAGAGGGCCGGATGTGCTCAGAGGCCCCACAGGCCAGGGGCCGGACCTAGCAGGGCCCCTGCCCCTGGCCAGCCTTGCCCAGACCTTCCTGGCCTCCGGGGGTACTGCCCCAGCAAGGGGCAGGCTGCGGGGACTGGATCCAGACATGCCCGGGCGCCTCCCCAGGCTCATCCCCGCTGGTGCCTTTCCCATGGGCCTAGGCCTCGGTTGAGGCCTCCTTGGAGAGGAGGTTGCTGGCAGGGGCTGTCTCCACACTGCAAGGTGCTGGAGCTCAGAGGGCCTCGTCAGAGGGAAGGGACCAGCAAGGGGCTGGATGCCCAAGACCTCTTTGGCCCAGCAGCCTCAGGGCAGCAGGGAGAGCAAGAGGCCCAGTGTGCCCCTAGGTCGGCTCTGCCCCTTCCCACACAGGCGGCCAGCCCAGCAGCTGCCTGACAGACTCTGGCTCCCCCAAGCTCTCTGCCGGTGCAGGGGGCAGGAACAGACGTGTGCATGTGGTTCTGCCTTGGCCTGGGAGTGTGGACCCCGTGCCTGGCCCCCAGGCTCAGGGGCAAGGGCCGGGAGAGAGCACCACCCCGAAGCGCTTTTCTCCCGGGCTCGGGAGCATTGTGCGCGGCTGGCGGGAACAGCCGGCGAGAGTGCTTGCAAAGCGGCCTTTGGAGGCAGCCGGGGAGGTCTTCCAGGGGGAGAGGGCCGGTTGTGCTCAGAGGCCCCACAGGCCAGGGCCAGGACCCAGCAGGGCCCCTGCCCCTGGCCAGCCTTGCCCAGACCTTCCTGGCCTCCGGGGGTACTGCCCCAGCAAGGGGCAGGCTGCGGGGACTGGGTCCAGACATGCCCGGGCGCCTCCCCAGGCTCATCCCCGCTGGTGCCTTTCCCCTGGGCCTAGGCCTCGGTTGAGGCCCCCTTGGAGAGGAGGTTGCTGGCAGGGGCTGTCTCCACACTGCAAGGTGCTGGAGCTCAGAGGGCCTCGTCAGAGGGAAGGGACCAGCAAGGGGCTGGATGCCCAAGACCTCTTTGGCCAGCAGCCTCAGGGCAGCAGGGAGAGCAAGAGGCCCAGTGTGCCCCTAGGTCGGCTCTGCCCCTTCCCACACAGGCGGCCAGCCCAGCAGCTGCCTGACAGACTCTGGCTCCCCCGAGCTCTCTGCCGGTGCAGGGGGCAGGAACAGACGTGTGCATGTGGTTCTGCCTTGGCCTGGGAGTGTGGACCCCCTGCCTGGCCCCCAGGCTCCGGGGAAAGGGCCGGGAGAGAGCACCACCCCGAAGCGCTTTTCTCCCGGGCTCGTGAGCATTGTGCGCGGCTGGCGGGAACAGCCGGCGAGAGTGCTTGCAAAGCGGCCTTTGGAGGCAGCCGGGGAGGTCTTCCAGCGGGAGAGGGCCGGTTGTGCTCAGAGGCCCCACAGGCCAGGGGCAGGACCCAGCAGGGCCCCTGCCCCTGGCCAGCCTTGCCCAGACCTTCCTGGCCTCCGGGGGTACTGCCCCAGCAAGGGGCAGGCTGCGGGGATTGGGTGCAGACATGCCCGGGCGCCTCCCCACGCTCATCCCCGCTGGTGCCTTTCCCCTGGGCCTAGGCCTCGCTTGAGGCCTCCTTGGAGAGGAGGTTGCTGGCAGGGGCTGTCTCCACACTGCAAGGTGCTGGAGCTCAGAGGGCCTCGTCAGAGGGAAGGGACCAGCAAGGGGCTGGATGCCCAAGACCTCTTTGGCCCAGCAGCCTCAGGGCAGCAGGGAGAGCAAGAGGCCCAGTGTGCCCCTAGGTCGGCTCTGCCCCTTCCCACACAGGCGGCCAGCCCAGCAGCTGCCTGACAGACTCTGGCTCCCCCGAGCTCTCTGCCGGTGCAGGGGGCAGGAACAGACGTGTGCATGTGGTTCTGCCTTGGCCTGGGAGTGTGGACCCCCTGCCTGGCCCCCAGGCTCAGGGGCAAGGGCCGGGAGAGAGCACCACCCCGAAGCGCTTTTCTCCCGGGCTCGGGAGCATTGTGCGCGGCTGGCGGGAACAGCCGGCGAGAGTGCTTGCAAAGCGGCCTTTGGAGGCAGCCGGGGAGGTCTTCCAGCGGGAGAGGGCCGGTTGTGCTCAGAGGCCCCACAGGCCAGGGGCAGGACCCAGCAGGGCCCCTGCCCCTGGCCAGCCTTGCCCAGACCTTCCTGGCCTCCGGGGGTACTTCCCCAGAAAGGGGCAGGCTGCGGGCCTGGGTCCAGACATGCCCGGGCGCCTCCCCAGGCTCATCCCCGCTGGTGCCTTTCCCCTGGGCCTAGGCCTCGGTTGAGGCCTCCTTGGAGAGGAGGTTGCTGCCAGGGGCTGTCTCCACACTGCAAGGTGCTGGAGCTCAGAGGGCCTCGTCAGAGGGAAGGGACCAGCAAGGGGCTGGATGCCCAAGACCTCTTTGGCCCAGCAGCCTCAGGGCAGCAGGGAGAGCAAGAGGCCCAGTGTGCCCCTAGGTCGGCTCTGACCCTTCCCACACAGGCGGCCAGCCCAGCAGCTGCCTGACAGACTCTGGCTCCCCCGAGCTCTCTGCCGGTGCAGGGGGCAGGAACAGACGTGTGCATGTGGTTCTGCCTTGGCCTGGGAGTGTGGACCCCCTGCCTGGCCCCCAGGCTCAGGGGCAAGGGCCGGGAGAGAGCACCACCCCGAAGCGCTTTTCTCCCGGGCTCGGGAGCATTGTGCGCGGCTGGCGGGAACAGCCGGCGAGAGTGCTTGCAAAGCGGCCTTTGGAGGCAGCCGGGGAGGTCTTCCAGCAGGAGAGGGCCGGTTGTGCTCAGAGGCCCCACAGGCCAGGGGCAGGACCCAGCAGGGCCCCTGCCCCTGGCCAGCCTTGCCCAGACCTTCCTGGCCTCCGGGGGTACTGCCCCAGCAAGGGGCAGGCTGCGGGGACTGGGTCCAGACATGCCCGGGCGCCTCCCCAGGCTCATCCCCGCTGGTGCCTTTCCCCTGGGCCTAGGCCTCGCTTGAGGCCTCCTTGGAGAGGAGGTTGCTGCCAGGGGCTGTCTCCACACTGCAAGGTGCTGGAGCTCAGAGGGCCTCGTCAGAGGGAAGGGACCAGCAAGGGGCTGGATGCCCAAGACCTCTTTGGCCCAGCAGCCTCAGGGCAGCAGGAAGAGCAAGAGGCCCGCTGTGCCCCGAGGTCGGCTCTGCCCCTTCCCACACAGGCGGCAGGCCCAGCAGCTGCCTGACCGACTCTGGCTCTCCCGAGCTCTCTGCAGGTGCAGGGGGCAGGAACAGACGTGTGCATGTGGTTCTGCCTTGGCCTGGGAGTGTGGACCCCCTGCCTGGCCCCCAGGCTCAGGGGCAAGGGCCGGGAGAGAGCACCACCCCGAAGCGCTTCTCTCACGGGCTTGGGAGCATTGTGCGTGGCTGGCAGGAAGAGCCGTCGAGAGTGCTTGCAAAGCGGCCTTTGGAGGCAGCCGGGGAGGTCTTCCAGCGGGAGAGGGCCGGTTGTGCTCAGAGGCCCCACAGGCCAGGGGCAGGACCCAGCAGGGCCCCTGCCCCTGGCCCGCTTTGCCCAGGCCTTCCTGGCCTCCGGGGGTACTTCCCCAGAAAGGGGCAGGCTGCGGGGTCTGGGTCCAGACATGCCCGGGCGCCTCCCCAGGCTCATCCCCGCTGGTGCCTTTCCCCTGGGCCTAGGCCTCGGTTGAGGCCTCCTTGGAGAGGAGGTTGCTGGCAGGGGCTGTCTCCACACTGCAAGGTGCTGGAGCTCAGAGGGCCTCGTCAGAGGGAAGGGACCAGCAAGGGGCTGGATGCCCAAGACCTCTTTGGCCCAGCAGCCTCAGGGCAGCAGGGAGAGCAAGAGGCCCAGTGTGCCCCTAGGTCGGCTCTGCCCCTTCCCACACAGGCGGCCAGCCCAGCAGCTGCCTGACAGACTCTGGCTCCCCCGAGCTCTCTGCCGGTGCAGGGGGCAGGAACAGACGTGTGCATGTGGTTCTGCCTTGGCCTGGGAGTGTGGACGCCCTGCCTGGCCCCCAGGCTCAGGGGCAAGGGCCGGGAGAGAGCACCACCCCGAAGTGCTTTTCTCCCGGGCTCGGGAGCATTGTGCGCGGCTGGCGGGAACAGCCGGCGAGAGTGCTTGCAAAGCGGCC
Organism: Cervus elaphus; assembly: GCF_910594005.1. Lineage (NCBI taxonomy): Eukaryota > Metazoa > Chordata > Mammalia > Artiodactyla > Cervidae > Cervus > Cervus elaphus. The sequence continues at coordinate 650,822 of NW_025316692.1, read as the reverse complement.
TTTGGAGGCAGCCGGGGAGGTCTTCCAGCGGGAGAGGCCCGGTTGTGCTCAGAGGCCCCACAGGCCAGGGGCAGGACCCAGCAGGGCCCCTGCCCCTGGCCAGCCTTGCCCAGACCTTCCGGGCCTCCGGGAGTACTGCCCCAGCAAGGGGCAGGCTGCGGGGACTGGGTCCAGACATGCCCGGGCGCCTCCCCAGGCTCATCCCCGCTGGTGCCTTTCCCCTGGGCCTAGGCCTCGGTTGAGGCCTCCTTGGAGAGGAGGTTGCTGGCAGGGGCTGTCTCCACACTGCAAGGTGCTGGAGCTCAGAGGGCGTCGTCAGAGGGAAGGGACCAGCAAGGGGCTGGATGCCCAAGACCTCTTTGGCCCAGCAGCCTCAGGGCAGCAGGGAGAGCAAGAGGCCCAGTGTGCCCCTAGGTCGGCTCTGCCCCTTCCCACACAGGCGGCCAGCCCAGCAGCTGCCTGACAGACTCTGGCTCCCCCAAGCTCTCTGCCGGTGCAGGGGGCAGGAACAGACGTGTGCATGTGGTTCTGCCTTGGCCTGGGAGTGTGGACCCCGTGCCTGGCCCCCAGGCTCAGGGGCAAGGGCCGGGAGAGAGCACCACCCCGAAGCGCTTTTCTCCCGGGCTCGTGAGCATTGTGCGCGGCTGGCGGGAACAGCCGGCGAGAGTGCTTGCAAAGCGGCCTTTGGAGGCAGCCGGGGAGGTCTTCCAGCGGGAGAGGGCCGGTTGTGCTCAGAGGCCCCACAGGCCAGGGCCAGGACCCAGCAGGGCCCCTGCCCCTGGCCAGCCTTGCCCAGACCTTCCTGGCCTCCGGGGGTACTGCCCCAGCAAGGGGCAGGCTGCGGGGACTGGGTCCAGACATGCCCGGGCGCCTCCCCAGGCTCATCCCCGCTGGTGCCTTTCCCCTGGGCCTAGGCCTCGGTTGAGGCCCCCTTGGAGAGGAGGTTGCTGGCAGGGGCTGTCTCCACACTGCAAGGTGCTGGAGCTCAGAGGGCCTCGTCAGAGGGAAGGGACCAGCAAGGGGCTGGATGACCAAGACCTCTTTGGCCCAGCAGCCTCAGGGCAGCAGGGAGAGCAAGAGGCCCAGTGTGCCCCTAGGTCGGCTCTGCCCCTTCCCACACAGGCGGCCAGCCCAGCAGCTGCCTGACAGACTCTGGCTCCCCCGAGCTCTCTGCCGGTGCAGGGGGCAGGAACAGACGTGTGCATGTGGTTCTGCCTTGGCCTGGGAGTGTGGACCCCCTGCCTGGCCCCCAGGCTCCGGGGAAAGGGCCGGGAGAGAGCACCACCCCGAAGCGCTTTTCTCCCGGGCTCGTGAGCATTGTGCGCGGCTGGCGGGAACAGCCGGCGAGAGTGCTTGCAAAGCGGCCTTTGGAGGCAGCCGGGGAGGTCTTCCAGCGGGAGAGGGCCGGATGTGCTCAGAGGCCCCACAGGCCAGGGGCCGGACCTAGCAGGGCCCCTGCCCCTGGCCAGCCTTGCCCAGACCTTCCTGGCCTCCGGGGGGTACTGCCCCAGCAAGGGGCAGGCTGCGGGGACTGGATCCAGACATGCCCGGGCGCCTCCCCAGGCTCATCCCCGCTGGTGCCTTTCCCCTGGGCCTAGGCCTCGGTTGAGGCCTCCTTGGAGAGGAGGTTGCTGGCAGGGGCTGTCTCCACACTGCAAGGTGCTGGAGCTCAGAGGGCCTTGTCAGAGGGAAGGGACCAGCAAGGGGCTGGATGCCCAAGACCTCTTTGGCCCAGCAGCCTCAGGGCAGCAGGGAGAGCAAGAGGCCCAGTGTGCCCCTAGGTCGGCTCTGCCCCTTCCCACACAGGCGGCCAGCCCAGCAGCTGCCTGACAGACTCTGGCTCCCCCAAGCTCTCTGCCGGTGCAGGGGGCAGGAACAGACGTGTGCATGTGGTTCTGCCTTGGCCTGGGAGTGTGGACCCCGTGCCTGGCCCCCAGGCTCAGGGGCAAGGGCCGGGAGAGAGCACCACCCCGAAGCGCTTTTCTCCCGGGCTCGGGAGCATTGTGCGCGGCTGGCGGGAACAGCCGGCGAGAGTGCTTGCAAAGCGGCCTTTGGAGGCAGCCGGGGAGGTCTTCCAGGGGGAGAGGGCCGATTGTGCTCAGAGGCCCCACAGGCCAGGGCCAGGACCCAGCAGGGCCCCTGCCCCTGGCCAGCCTTGCCCAGACCTTCCTGGCCTCCGGGGGTACTGCCCCAGCAAGGGGCAGGCTGCGGGGCCTGGGTCCAGACATGCCCGGGCGCCTCCCCAGGCTCATCCCCGCTGGTGCCTTTCCCCTGGGCCTAGGCCTCGGTTGAGGCCCCCTTGGAGAGGAGGTTGCTGGCAGGGGCTGTCTCCACACTGCAAGGTGCTGGAGCTCAGAGGGCCTCGTCAGAGGGAAGGGACCAGCAAGGGGCTGGATGCCCAAGACCTCTTTGGCCCAGCAGCCTCAGGGCAGCAGGGAGAGCAAGAGGCCCAGTGTGCCCCTAGGTCGGCTCTGCCCCTTCCCACACAGGCGGCCAGCCCAGCAGCTGCCTGACAGACTCTGGCTCCCCCGAGCTCTCTGCCGGTGCAGGGGGCAGGAACAGACGTGTGCATGTGGTTCTGCCTTGGCCTGGGAGTGTGGACCCCCTGCCTGGCCCCCAGGCTCCGGGGAAAGGGCCGGGAGAGAGCACCACCCCGAAGCGCTTTTCTCCCGCGCTCGTGAGCATTGTGCGCGGCTGGCGGGAACAGCCGGCGAGAGTGCTTGCAAAGCGGCCTTTGGAGGCAGCCGGGGAGGTCTTCCAGCGGGAGAGGGCCGGTTGTGCTCAGAGGCCCCACAGGCCAGGGGCAGGACCCAGCAGGGCCCCTGCCCCTGGCCAGCCTTGCCCAGACCTTCCTGGCCTCCGGGGGTACTTCCCCAGAAAGGGGCAGGCGGCGGGGACTGGGTCCAGACATGCCCGGGCGCCTCCCCAGGCTCATCCCCGCTGGTGCCTTTCCCCTGGGCCTAGGCCTCGGTTGAGGCCTCCTTGGAGAGGAGGTTGCTGCCAGGGGCTGTCTCCACACTGCAAGGTGCTGGAGCTCAGAGGGCCTCGTCAGAGGGAAGGGACCAGCAAGGGGCTGGATGCCCAAGACCTCTTTGGCCCAGCAGCCTCAGGGCAGCAGGGAGAGCAAGAGGCCCAGTGTGCCCCTAGGTCGGCTCTGCCCCTTCCCACACAGGCGGCCAGCCCAGCAGCTGCCTGACAGACTCTGGCTCCCCCAAGCTCTCTGCCGGTGCAGGGGGCAGGAACAGACGTGTGCATGTGGTTCTGCCTTGGCCTGGGAGTGTGGACCCCGTGCCTGGCCCCCAGGCTCAGGGGCAAGGGCCGGGAGAGAGCACCACCCCGAAGCGCTTTTCTCCCGGGCTCGGGAGCATTGTGCGCGGCTGGCGGGAACAGCCGGCGAGAGTGCTTGCAAAGCGGCCTTTGGAGGCAGCCGGGGAGGTCTTCCAGCGGGAGAGGGCCGGTTGTGCTCAGAGGCCCCACAGGCCAGGGCCAGGACCCAGCAGGGCCCCTGCCCCTGGCCAGCCTTGCCCAGACCTTCCTGGCCTCCGGGGGTACTGCCCCAGCAAGGGGCAGGCTGCGGGGATTGGGTGCAGACATGCCCGGGCGCCTCCCCACGCTCATCCCCGCTGGTGCCTTTCCCCTGGGCCTAGGCCTCGCTTGAGGCCTCCTTGGAGAGGAGGTTGCTGGCAGGGGCTGTCTCCACACTGCAAGGTGCTGGAGCTCAGAGGGCCTCGTCAGAGGGAAGGGACCAGCAAGGGGCTGGATGCCCAAGACCTCTTTGGCCCAGCAGCCTCAGGGCAGCAGGGAGAGCAAGAGGCCCAGTGTGCCCCTAGGTCGGCTCTGCCCCTTCCCACACAGGCGGCCAGCCCAGCAGCTGCCTGACAGACTCTGGCTCCCCCGAGCTCTCTGCCGGTGCAGGGGGCAGGAACAGACGTGTGCATGTGGTTCTGCCTTGGCCTGGGAGTGTGGACCCCCTGCCTGGCCCCCAGGCTCAGGGGCAAGGGCCGGGAGAGAGCACCACCCCGAAGCGCTTTTCCTCCCGGGCTCGGGAGCATTGTGCGCGGCTGGCGGGAACAGCCGGCGAGAGTGCTTGCAAAGCGGCCTTTGGAGGCAGCCGGGGAGGTCTTCCAGCGGGAGAGGGCCGGTTGTGCTCAGAGGCCCCACAGGCCAGGGGCAGGACCCAGCAGGGCCCCTGCCCCTGGCCAGCCTTGCCCAGACCTTCCTGGCCTCCGGGGGTACTTCCCCAGAAAGGGGCAGGCTGCGGGGACTGGGTCCAGACATGCCCGGGCGCCTCCCCAGGCTCATCCCCGCTGGTGCCTTTCCCCTGGGCCTAGGCCTCGGTTGAGGCCTCCTTGGAGAGGAGGTTGCTGCCAGGGGCTGTCTCCACACTGCAAGGTGCTGGAGCTCAGAGGGCCTCGTCAGAGGGAAGGGACCAGCAAGGGGCTGGATGCCCAAGACCTCTTTGGCCCAGCAGCCTCAGGGCAGCAGGGAGAGCAAGAGGCCCAGTGTGCCCCTAGGTCGGCTCTGCCCCTTCCCACACAGGCGGCCAGCCCAGCAGCTGCCTGACAGACTCTGGCTCCCCCGAGCTCTCTGCCGGTGCAGGGGGCAGGAACAGACGTGTGCATGTGGTTCTGCCTTGGCCTGGGAGTGTGGACCCCCTGCCTGGCCCCCAGGCTCCGGGGAAAGGGCCGGGAGAGAGCACCACCCCGAAGCGCTTTTCTCCCGGGTTCGTGAGCATTGTGCGCGTCTGGCGGGAACAGCCGGCGAGAGTGCTTGCAAAGCGGCCTTTGGAGGCAGCCGGGGAGGTCTTCCAGCGGGAGAGGGCCGGTTGTGCTCAGAAGCCCCACAGGCCAGTGGCAGGACCCAGCAGGGCCCCTGCCCCTGGCCAGCCTTGCCCAGACCTTCCTGGCCTCCGGGGGGTACTGCCCCAGCAAGGGGCAGGCTGCGGGGATTGGGTCCAGACATGCCCGGGCGCCTCCCCAGGCTCATCCCCGCTGGTGCCTTTCCCCTGGGCCTAGGCCTCGGTTGAGGCCTCCTTGGAGAGGAGGTTGCTGGCAGGGGCTGTCTCCACACTGCAAGGTGCTGGAGCTCAGAGGGCCTCGTCAGAGGGAAGGGACCAGCAAGGGGCTGGATGGCCAAGACCTCTTTGGCCCAGCAGCCTCAGGCCACCAGGGAGAGCAAGAGGCCCACTGTGCCCCGAGGTCGGCTCTGCCCCTTCCCACTCAGGCGGCAAGCCCAGCAGCTGCCTGACAGACTCTGGCTGCCCTGAGCTCTCTGCTGGTGTAGGGGGCAGGAACAGACGTGTGCATGTGGTTCTGCCTTGGCCTGGGAGTGTGGACCCCCTGCCTGGCCCCCAGGCTCAGGGGCAAGGGCCGGGAGAGAGCACCACCCCGAAGCGCTTCTCTCCCGGGCTTGGGAGCATTGTGCGCGGCTGGCGGGAAGAGCCGGCGAGAGTGCTTGCAAAGCGGCCTTTGGAGGCAGCCGGGGAGGTCTTCCAGCGGGAGAGGCCCGGTTGTGCTCAGAGGCCCCACAGGCCAGGGGCCGGACCTAGCAGGGCCCCTGCCCCTGGCCAGCCTTGCCCAGACCTTCCTGGCCTCCGGGGGTACTGCCCCAGCAAGGGGCAGGCTGCGGGGACTGGATCCAGACATGCCCGGGCGCCTCCCCAGGCTCATCCCCGCTGGTGCCTTTCCCCTGGGCCTAGGCCTCGGTTGAGGCCTCCTTGGAGAGGAGGTTGCTGGCAGGGGCTGTCTCCACACTGCAAGGTGCTGGAGCTCAGAGGGCCTCGTCAGAGGGAAGGGACCAGCAAGGGGCTGGATGCCCAAGACCTCTTTGGCCCAGCAGCCTCAGGGCAGCAGGGAGAGCAAGAGGCCCAGTGTGCCCCTAGGTCGGCTCTGCCCCTTCCCACACAGGCGGCCAGCCCAGCAGCTGCCTGACAGACTCTGGCTCCCCCGAGCTCTCTGCCGGTGCAGGGGGCAGGAACAGACGTGTGCATGTGGTTCTGCCTTGGCCTGGGAGTGTGGACCCCCTGCCTGGCCCCCAGGCTCAGGGGCAAGGGCCGGGAGAGAGCACCACCCCGAAGCGCTTCTCTCCCGGGCTTGGGAGCATTGTGCGCGGCTGGCGGGAACAGCCGGCGAGAGTGCTTGCAAAGCGGCCTTTGGAGGCAGCCGGGGAGGTCTTCCAGCGGGAGAGGGCCGGTTGTGCTCAGAGGCCCCACAGGCCAGGGGCAGGACCCAGCAGGGCCCCTGCCCCTGGCCAGCCTTGCCCAGACCTTCCTGGCCTCCGGGGGTACTGCCCCAGCAAGGGGCAGGCTGCGGGGACTGGGTCCAGACATGCCCGGGCGCCTCCCCAGGCTCATCCTCGCTGGTGCCTTTCCCCTGGGCCTAAGCCTCGCTTGAGGCCTCCTTGGAGAGGAGGTTGCTGGCAGGGGCTCTCTCCACACTGCAAGGTGCTGGAGCTCAGAGGGCCTCGTCAGAGGGAAGGGACCAGCAAGGGGCTGGATGCCCAAGACCTCTTTGGCCCAGCAGCCTCAGGGCAGCAGGAAGAGCAAGAGGCCCACTGTGCCCCGAGGTCGGCTCTGCCCCTTCCCACACAGGCGGCAGGCCCAGCAGCTGCCTGACCGACTCTGGCTCCCCCGAGCTCTCTGCAGGTGCGGGGGGCAGGAACAGACGTGTGCATGTGGTTCTGCCTTGGCCTGGGAGTGTGGACCCCCTGCCTGGCCCCCAGGCTCAGGGGCAAGGGCCGGGAGAGAGCACCACCCCGAAGCGCTTCTCTCACGGGCTTGGGAGCATTGTGCGTGGCTGGCAGGAAGAGCCGTCGAGAGTGCTTGCAAAGCGGCCTTTGGAGGCAGCCGGGGAGGTCTTCCAGCGGGAGAGGGCCGGTTGTGCTCAGAGGCCCCACAGGCCAGGGGCAGGACCCAGCAGGGCCCCTGCCCCTGGCCAGCCTTGCCCAGACCTTCCTGGCCTCCGGGGGTACTGCCCAAGCAAGGGCCAGGCTGCGGGGACTGGGTCCAGACATGCCCGGGCGCCTCCCCAGGCTCATCCCCGCTGGTGCCTTTCCCCTGGGCCTAGGCCTCGCTTGAGGCCTCCTTGGAGAGGAGGTTGCTGGCAGGGGCTGTCTCCACACTGCAAGGTGCTGGAGCTCAGAGGGCCTCGTCAGAGGGAAGGGACCAGCAAGGGGCTGGATGCCCAAGACCTCTTTGGCCCAGCAGCCTCAGGGCAGCAGGGAGAGCAAGAGGCCCACTGTGCCCCTATGTGGGCTCTGCCCCTTCCCACACAGGCGGCCAGCCCAGCAGCTGCCTGACAGACTCTGGCTCCCGCGAGCTCTCTCCCGGTGCAGGGGGCAGGAACAGACGTGTGCATGTGGTTCTGCCTTGGCCTGGGAGTGTGGACCCCCTGCCTGGCCCCCAGGCTCAGGGGCAAGGGCTGGAAGAGAGCACCACCCCGAAGCGCTTCTCTCCCGGGCTTGGGAGCATTGTGCGCGGCTGGCGGGAAGAGCCGGCGAGAGTGCTTGCAAAGCGGCCTTTGGAGGCAGCAGGGGAGGTCTTCCAGCGGGAGAGGGCCGGTTGTGCTCAGAGGCCCCACAGGCCAGGGGCAGGACCAAGCAGGGCCCCTGCCCCTGGCCCGCCTTGCCCAGGCCTTCCTGGACTCCGGGGGTACTGCCCCAGCAAGGGGCAGGCTGCGGGGACTGGGTCCAGACATGCCCGGGCGCCTCCCCACGCTCATCCCCGCTGGTGCCTTTCCCCTGGGCCTAGGCCTCGCTTGAGGCCTCCTTGAAGAGGAGGTTGCTGGCAGGGGCTGTCTCCACACTGCAAGGTGCTGGAGCTCATAGGGCCTCGTCAGAGGGAAGGGACCAGCAAGGGGCTGGATGCCCAAGACCTCTTTGGCCCAGCAGCCTCAGGGCAGCAGGGAGAGCAAGAGGCCCACTGTGCCCCGAGGTCGGCTCTGCCCCTTCCCACACAGGCGGCCAGCCCAGCAGCTGCCTGACAGACTCTGGCTCCCCCGAGCTCTCTGCCGGTGCAGGGGGCAGGAACAGACGTGTGCATGTGGTTCTGCCTTGGCCTGGGAGTGTGGACCCCCTGCCTGGCCCCCAGGCTCAGGGGCAAGGGCCGGGAGAGAGCACCACCCCGAAGCGCTTCTCTCACGGGCTTGGGAGCATTGTGCGCGGCTGGCGGGAAGAGCCGGCGAGAGTGCTTGCAAAGCGGCCTTTGGAGGCAGCCGGGGAGGTCTTCCAGCGGGAGAGGGCCGGTTTTGCTCAGAGGCCCCACAGGCCAGGGGCAGGACCCAGCAGGGCCCCTGCCCCTGGCCAGCCTTGCCCAGACCTTCCTGGCCTCCGGGGGTACTGCCATAGCAAGGCGAAGGCTGCGGGGACTGGGTCCAGACATGCCCGGGCGCCTCCCCAGGCTCATCCCCGCTGCTGCCTTTCCCCTGGGCCTAGGCCTCGGTTGAGGCCTCCTTGGAGAGGAGGTTGCTGCCAGGGGCTGTCTCCACACTGCAAGGTGCTTGAGTTCAGAGGGCCTCGTCAGAGGGAAGGGACCAGCAAGGGGCTGCATGCCCAAGACCTCTTTGGCCCAGCAGCCTCAGGGCAGCAGGGAGAGCAAGAGGCCCACTGTGCCCCTAGGTCGGCTCTGCCCCTTCCCACACAGGCGGCCAGCCCAGCAGCTGCCTGACAGACTCTGGCTCCCGCGAGCTCTCTCCCGGTGCAGGGGGCAGGAACAGACGTGTGCATGTGGTTCTGCCTTGGCCTGGGAGTGTGGACCCCCTGCCTGGCCCCCAGGCTCAGGGGCAAGGGCTGGAAGAGAGCACCACCCCGAAGCGCTTCTCTCCCGGGCTTGGGAGCATTGTGCGCGGTTGGCGGGAAGAGCCGGCGAGAGTGCTTGCAAAGCGGCCTTTGGAGGAAGCCGGGGAGGTCTTCCAGCGGGAGAGGGCCGGTTGTGCTCAGAGGCCCCACAGGCCAGGGGCAGGACCCAGCAGGGCCCCTGCCCCTGGCCCGCCTTGCCCAGGCCTTCCTGGACTCCGGGGGTACTGCCCCAGCAAGGGGCAGGCTGCGGGGACTGGGTCCAGACATGCCCGGGCGCCTCCCCACGCTCATCCCCGCTGGTGCCTTTCCCCTGGGCCTAGGCCTCGCTTGAGGCCTCCTTGGAGAGGAGGTTGCTGCCAGAGGCTGTCTCCACACTGCAAGGTGCTGGAGCTCAGAGGGCCTCGTCAGAGGGAAGGGACCAGCAAGGGGCTGGATGCCCAAGACCTCTTTGGCCCAGCAGCCTCAGGGCAGCAGGGAGAGCAAGAGGCCCAGTGTGCCCCGAGGTCGGCTCTGCCCCTTCCCACACAGGCGGCAGGCCCAGCAGCTGCCTGACCGACTCTGGCTCCCCCGAGCTCTCTGCAGGTGCAGGGGGCAGGAACAGACGTGTGCATGTGGTTCTGCCTTGGCCTGGGAGTGTGGACCCCCTGCCTGGCCCCCAGGCTCAGGGGCAAGGGCCGGGAGAGAGCACCACCCCGAAGCGCTTCTCTCACGGGCTTGGGAGCATTGTGCGCGGCTGGCAGGAAGAGCCGTCGAGAGTGCTTGCAAAGCGGCCTTTGGAGGCAGCCGGGGAGGTCTTCCAGCGGGAGAGGGCCGGTTGTGCTCAGAGGCCCCACAGGCCAGGGGCAGGACCCAGCAGGGCCCCTGCCCCTGGCCAGCCTTGCCCAGACCTTCCTGGCCTCCGGGGGTACTGCCCCAGCAAGGGGCATCCTGCGGGGACTGGGTCCAGACATGCCCGGGCGCCTCCCCAGGCACATCCTCGCTGGTGCCTTTCCCCTGGGCCTAGGTCTCGGTTGAGGCCTCCTTGGAGAAGAGGTTGCTGGCAGGGGCTGTCTCCACACTGCAAGGTGCTGGAGCTCAGAGGGCCTCGTCAGAGGGAAGGGACCAGCAAGGGGCTAGATGCCCAAGACCTCTTTGGCCCAGCAGCCTCAGGGCAGCAGGGAGAGCAAGAGGCCCACTGTGCCCCTAGGTCGGCTCTGCCTCTTCCCACACAGGCGGCCAGCCCAGCAGCTGCCTGACAGACTCTGGCTCCCCTGAGCTCTCTGCCGGTGCAGGGGGCAGGAACCGACGTGTGCATGTGGTTCTGCCTTGGCCTGGGAGTGTGGACCTCCTGCCTGGACCCCAGGCTCAGGGGCAAGGGCCGGGAGAGAGCACCACCCCGAAGCGCTTCTCTCCCGGGCTTGGGAGCATTGTGCGTGGCTGGCGGGAACAGCCGGCGAGAGTGCTTGCAAAGCTTCCTTGGGAGGCAGCCGGGGAGGTCTTCCAGCGGGAGAGGGCCGGTTGTGCTCAGAGGCCCCACAGGCCAGGGGCAGGACCCAGCAGGGCCCCTGCCCCTGGCCAGCCTTGCCCAGACCTTCCTGGCCTCCGGGGGTACTGCCCCAGCAAGGGGCAGGCTGCGGGGACTGGGTCCAGACATGCCCGGGCGCCTCCCCAGGCTCATCCTCGCTGGTGCCTTTCCCCTGGGCCTAGGCCTCGGTTGAGGCCTCCTTGGAGAGGAGGTTGCTGCCAGGGGATGTCTCCACACTGCAAGGTGCTGTAGCTCAGAGGGCCTCGTCAGAGGGAAGGAACCAGCAAGGGGCTGGATGCCCAAGACCTCTTTGGCCCAGCAGCCTCAGGGCAGCAGGGAGAGCAAGAGGCCCACTGTGCCCCTAGGTCGGCTCTGCCCCTTCCCACACAGGCGGCCAGCCCAGCAGCTGCCTGACAGACTCTGGCTCCCCCGAGCTCTCTGCCGGTGCAGGGGGCAGGAACAGACGTGTGCATTGGTTCTGCCTTGGCCTGGGAGTGTGGACCCCCTGCCTGGACCCCAGGCTCAGGGGCAAGGGCCGGGAGAGAGCACCACCCCGAAGCGCTTTTCTCCCGGGCTCCGGAGCATTGTGCGCGGCTGGCGGGAACAGCCGGCGAGAGTGCTTGCAAAGCGGCCTTTGGAGGCAGCCGGGGAGGTCTTCCAGCGGGAGAGGGCCGGTTGTGCTCAGAGGCCCCACAGGCCAGGGGCAGGACCCAGCAGGGCCCCTGCCCCTGGCCAGCCTTGCCCAGACCTTCCTGGCCTCCGGGGGTACTGCCCCAGCAAGGGGCAGGCTGCGGGGACTGGGTCCAGACATGCCCGGGCGCCTCCCCAGGCTCATCCCCGCTGGTGCCTTTCCCCTGGGCCTAGGCCTCGCTTGAGGCCTCCTTGGAGAGGAGGTTGCTGGCAGGGGCTGTCTCCACACTGCAAGGTGCTGGAGCTCAGAAGGCCTCGTCAGAGGGAAGGGACCAGCAAGGGGCTGGATGCCCAAGACCTCTTTGGCCCAGCAGCATCAGGGCAGCAGGGAGAGCAAGAGGCCCAGTGTGCCCCGAGGTCGGCTCTGCCCCTTCCCACACAAGCGGCCAGCCCAGTAGCTGCCTGACAGACTCTGGCTCCCCCGAGCTCTCTGCCGGTGCAGGGGGCAGGAACAGACGTGTGCATGTGGTTCTGCCTTGGCCTGGGAGTGTGGACCCCCTGCCTGGCCCCCAGGCTCAGGGGCAAGGCCCGGGAGAGAGCACCACCCCGAAGCGCTTCTCTCCCGGGCTTGGGAGCATTGTGCGCGGCTGGCGGCAACAGCCGGCGAGAGTGCTTGCAAAGCGGCCTTTGGAGGCAGCCGGGGAGGTCTTCCAGCGGGAGAGGGCCGGTTCTGCTCAGCTGCCCCACAGGCCAGGGGCAGGACCCAGCAGGGCCCCTGCCCCTGGCCAGCCTTGCCCAGACCTTCCTGGCCTCCGGGGGTACTGCCCCAGCAAGGGCCAGGCTGCGGAGACTGGGTCCAGACATGCCCGGGCGCCACCCCAGGCTCATCCCCGCTGGTGCCTTTCCCCTGGGCCTAGGCCTCGGTTGAGGCCTCCTTGGAGAGGAGGTTGCTGGCAGGGGCTGTCTCCACACTGCAAGGTGCTGGAGCTCAGAGGGCCTCGTCAGAGGGAAGGGACCAGCAAGGGGCTGGATGCCCAAGACCTCTTTGGCCCAGCAGCCTCAGGGCAGCAGGGAGAGCAAGAGGCCCAGTGTGCCCCGAGGTCGGCTCTGCCCCTTCCCACACAGGCGGCCAGCCCAGCAGCTGCCTGACAGACTCTGGCTCCCCCGAGCTCTCTGCCGGTGCAGGGGGCAGGAACAGACGTGTGCATGTGGTTCTGCCTTGGCCTGGGAGTGTGGACCCCCTGCCTGGCCCCCAGGCTCAGGGGCAAGAGCCGGGAGAGAGCACCACCCCGAAGCGCTTCTCTCCCGGGCTTGGGAGCATTGTGCGCGGCTGGCGGGAACAGCCGGCGAGAGTGCTTGCAAAGCGGCCTTTGGAGGCAGCTGGGGAGGTCTTCCAGCGGGAGAGGGCCGGTTGTGCTCATAGGCCCCACAGGCCAGGGGCAGGACCCAGCAGGGCCCCTGCCCCTGGCCAGCCTTGCCCAGACCTTCCTGGCCTCCGGGGGTACTGCCTCAGCAAGGGGCAGGCTGCGGGTACTGGGTCCAGACATACCCCGGCGCCTCCCCAGGCTCATCCCCGCTGGTGCCTTTCCCCTGGGCCTCGGCCTCGATTGAGGCCTCCTTGGAGAGGAGGTTGCTGGCAGGGGCTGTCTCCACACTGCAAGGTGCTAGAGCTCAGAGGGCCTCGTCAGAGGGAAGGGACCAGCAAGGGGCTGGATGCCCAAGACCTCTTTGGCCCAGCAGCCTCAGGGCAGCAGGGAGAGCAAGAGGCCCAGTTTGCCCCTAGGTCGGCTCTGCCCCTTTCCACACAGGCGGCCAGCCCAGCAGCTGCCTGACAGACTCTGGCTCCCCCGAGCTCTCTGCCGGTGCAGGGGGCAGGAACAGACGTGTGCATGTGGTTCTGCCTTGGCCTGGGAGTGTGGACCCTCTGCCTGGCCCCCAGGCTCAAGGGCAAGGGCGGGAAGAGAGCACTACCCCGAAGCGCTTCTCTCCCCGGCTTGGGAGAATTGTGCGCGGCTGGCGGGAACAGCCGGCGAGAGTGCTTGCAAAGCGGCCTTTGGAGGCAGCCGGGGAGGTCTTCCAGCGGGAGAGGGCCGGTTGTGCTCAGAGGCCCCACAGGCCAGGGGCAGGACCCAGCAGGGCCCCTTCCCCTGGCCAGCCTTGCCCAGACCTTCCTGGCCTCCGAGGGTACTGCCCCAGCAAGGGGCAGGCTGCGGGGACGGGGTCCAGACATGTCCGGGCGCCTCCCCAGGCTCATCCCCGCTGGTGCCTTTCCCCTGGGCCTAGGCCTCGGTTGAGGCCTCCTTGGAGAGGAGGTTGCTGGCAGGGGCTGTCTCCACACTGCACGGTGCTGGAGCTCAGAGGGCCTCGTCAGAGGGAAGGGACCAGCAAGGGGCTGGATGCCCAAGACCTCTTTGGCCCAGCAGCCTCAGGGCAGCAGGGAGAGCAAGAGGCCCACTGTGCCCCTATGTGGGCTCTGCCCCTTCCCACACAGGCGGCCAGCCCAGCAGCTGCCTGACAGACTCTGGCTCCCCCGAGCTCTCTGCCGGTGCAGGGGGCAGGAACAGACGTGTGCATGTGGTTCTGCCTTGGCCTGGTAGTGTGGACCCCCTGCCTGGCCCCCAGGCTCAGGGGCAAGGGCCGGGAGAGAGCAACACCCCGAAGCGCTTCTCTCCCGGGCTTGGGAACATTGTGCGCGGCTGGCGGGAACAGCCGGCGAGAGTGCTTGCAAAGCGGCCTTTGGAGGCAGCCGGGGAGGTCTTCCAGCGGGAGAGGGCCGGTTGTGCTCAGAGGCCCCACAGGCCAGTGGCAGGACCCAGATGGGCCCCTGCCCCTGGCCAGCCTTGCCCAGACCTTCCTGGCCTCCGGGGGTACTGCCCCAGCAAGGGGCAGGCTGCGGGGACTGGGTCCAGACATGCCCGGGTGCTTCCCCAGGCTCATCCCCGCTGCTGCCTTTCCCCTGGGCCTAGGCCTCGGTTGAGGCCACCTTGGAGAGGAGGTTGCTGGCAGGGGCTGTCTCCACACTGCAAGGTGCTGGAGCTCAGAGGGCCTCGTCAGAGGGAAGGGACCAGCAAGGGGCTGGATGCCCAAGACCTCTTTGGCCCAGCAGCCTCAGGGCAGCAGGGAGAGCAAGAGGCCCACTGTGCCCCGAGGTCGGCTCTGCCCCTTCCCACACAGGCAGCCAGCCCAGCAGCTGCCTGACAGACTCTGGCTCCCCCGAGCTCTCTGCAGGTGCAGGGGGCAGGAACAGACGTGTGCATGTGGTTCTGCCTTGGCCTGGGAGTGTGGACCCCCTGCCTGGCCCCCAGGCTCAGGGGCAAGGGCCGGGAGAGAGCACCACCCCGAAGCGCTTCTCTCCCGGGCTCGGGAGCATTGTGCGCGGCTGGCGGGAACAGCCGGCGAGAGTGCTTGCAAAGCGGCCTTTGGAGGCAGCCGGGGAGGTCTTCCAGCGGGAGAGGGCCGGTTGTGCTCAGAGGCCCCACAGGCCACGGGCAGGACCCAGCAGGGCCCCTGCCCCTGGCCAGCCTTGCCCAGACCTTCCTGGCCTCCGGGGGTACTGCCCCAGCAAGGGGCAGGCTGCCGGGACTGGGTCCAGACATGCCCGGGCGCCTCCCCAGGCTCATCCCCGCTGGTGCCATTCCCCTGGGCCTAGGCCTCTGTTGAGGCCACCTTGGAGAGGAGGTTGCTGGCAGGGGCTGTCTCCACACTGCAAGGTGCTGGAGCTCAGAGGGCCTCGTCAGAGGGAAGGGACCAGCAAGGGGCTGGATGCCCAAGACCTCTTTGGCCCAGCAGCCTCAGGGCAGCAGGGAGAGCAAGAGGCCCACTGTGCCCCGAGGTCGGCTCTGCCCCTTCCCACACAGGCGGCCAGCCCAGCAGCTGCCTGACAGACTCTGGCTCCCCCGAGCTCTCTGCCGGTGCAGGGGGCAGGAACAGACGTGTGCATGTGGTTCTGCCTTGGCCTGGGAGTGTGGACCCCCTGCCTGGCCCCCAGGCTCAGGGGCAAGGGCCGGGAGAGAGCACCACCCCGAAGCGCTTTTCTCCCGGGCTTGGGAGCATTGTGCGCGGCTGGAGGGAACAGCCGGCGAGAGTGCTTGCAAAGCGGCCTTTGGAGGCAGCTGGGGAGGTCTTCCAGCGGGAGAGGCCCGGTTGTGCTCAGAGGCCCCACAGGCCAGGGGCCGGACCCAGCAGGGCCGCTGCCCCTGGCCAGCCTTGCCCAGACCTTCCTGGCCTCCGGGGGTACTGCCCCAGCAAGGGGCAGGCTGCGGGGACTGGGTCCAGACATGCCCGGGCGCCTCCCCAGGCTCATCCCCGCTGGTGCCTTTCCCCTGGGCCTAGGCCTCGGTTGAGGCCTCCTTGGAGAGGAGGTTGCTGGCAGGGGCTGTCTCCACACTGCAAGGTGCTGGAGCTCAGAGGGCCTCGTCAGAGGGAAGGGACCAGCAAGGGGCTGGATGCCCAAGACCTCTTTGGCCCAGCAGCCTCAGGGCAGCAGGGAGAGCAAGAGGCCCACTGTGCCCCGAGGTCGGCTCTGCCCCTTCCCACACAGGCGGCCAGCCCAGCAGCTGCCTGACAGACTCTGGCTCCCCCGAGCTCTGTGCCGGTGCAGGGGGCAGGAACAGACGTGTGCATGTGGTTCTGCCTTGGCCTGGGAGTGTGGACGCCCTGCCTGGCCCCCAGGCTCAGGGGCAAGGGCCAGGAGAGAGCACCACCCCGAAGCGCTTTTCTCCCGGGCGTGGGAGCATTGTGCGCGGCTGGCGGGAACAGCCGGCGAGAGTGCTTGCAAAGCGCCCTTTGGAGGCAGCCGGGGAGGTCTTCCAGCGGGAGAGGCCCGGTTGTGCTCAGAGGCCCCACAGGCCAATGGCAGGACCCAGCAGGGTCCTTGCCGCTGGCCAGCCTTGCCCAGACCTTCCTGGCCTCCGGGGGTACTGCCCCACCAAGGGGCAGGCTGCGAGGACTGAGTGCAGAATTGCCCGGGCGCCTCCCCAGGCTCATCCCCGCTGGTGCCTTTACCCTGGCCTATGCCTCGCTTGAGGCCTCCTTGGAAAGGAGGTTCCTGGCAGGGGCTGTCTCCACACTGCAAGGTGCTGGAGCTCAGAGGGCCTCGTCAGAGGGAAGGGACCAGCAAGGGGTTGGATGCCCAAGACTTCTTTGGCCCAGCAGCCTCAGGGCAGCAGGGAGAGCAAGAGGCCCAGTGTGCCCCTAGGTTGGCTCTGCCCCTTCCCACACAGGCGGCCAGCCCAGCAGCTGCCTGACAGACTCTGGTTCCCCCGAGCTCTCTGCCGGTGTAGGGGGATGGAACAGACGTGCGCATGTGGTTCTGCCTTGGCCTGGGAGTGTGGACCCCCTGCCTGGCACCCAGGCTCAGGGGCAAGGGCCAGGAGTGACATAAACGAGGAGCAGACAAGGCGGGAAAATCAGAGGAGGATCAAAAGTATGCCACTAGGAGGAGCAAGAGAAGTGTGAAAAACCCGAGGTGAAGTAAAAGGGGAGAAGAATACGAGGAGGAAGAAAAACAAAGCAAAAGACAAAAACGAAGAGCAGACAAGGGGGGAAAATCAGAGGAGGATCAAAAGTGTGGCACTACGAGGAGCAAGAGCAGTGTGAAAAACCCGAGGGAAAGAAACAGGGGAGAAGAATACGAGGAGCAAGAAAAAAAACGGCAAAAGACAAAAACGAGGAGGAGACAAGGGGGGAAAATAAGAGAAGGATCAAAAGTGTGGCAATACGAGGAGCAAGAAAAGTGTGAAAAACCCGAGGCGAAGAAACATGGGAGAAGAATACGAGGAGCAAGAAAAAAAAATCAAAAGACAAAAACGAGGAGCAGACAAGGAGGGAAAATCACAGGAGGATCAAAAGTATGCCACTACGAGGAGCAAGAGCAGTGTGAAAAACCCGAGGCAAAGTAACAGGGGAGAAGAATACGGCGAGCAAGAAAAAAAAAGCAAAAGACATAAACGAGGAGCAGACAAGGGGGGAAAATCAGAGGAGGATCAAAAGTGTGGCACTACGAGGAGCAAGAGCAGTGTGAAAAACCCGAGGGAAAGAAACAGGGGAGAAGAATACGAGGAGCAAGAAAAAAAACGGCAAAAGACAAAAACGAGGAGGAGACAACGGGGGAAAATAAGAGGAGGATCAAAAGTGTGGCAATACGAGGAGCAAGAAAAGTGTGAAAAACCCGAGGTGAAGAAAGAGGGGAGAAGAATACGAGGAGCAAGAAAAATAAAAGAAAAAGAAAAATACGAGGAGCAGACAAGGGGGGAAAATAAGAGGAGGATCAAAAGTGTGGCACTACGAGGAGCAAGAGCAGTGTGAAAAACCCGAGGCAAAGAAACAGGGGAGAAGAATACGAGGAGCAAGAAAAAAAAAGCAAGAGACAAAAACGAGGAGCAGACATTGGGGAAAATCAGCGGAGGATCAAAATTGTGGCACTACGAGGAGCAAGAGAAGTGTGAAAAACCCAAGGTGAAGAAACAGGGGAGAAGAATATGAGGAGCAAGAAAAAAAAAGCAAAAGACAAAAACGAGGAGCAGACAAGGGGGGAAAATCAGAGGAGGATCAACAGTAGGCCACTACGAGGAGCAAGAGCAGTGCGAAAAACCCGAGGTGAAGAAACAGGGGAGAAGAATACGAGGAGCAAGAAAAAAACAGCAAAAGGCAAAAACGAGGAGAAGACAAGGAGGGAAAATAAGAGGAGGATCAAAAGTGTGGCAATACGAGGAGCAAGAAAAGTGTGAAAAACCCGAGGCGAAGGAAAAGGGGAGAAGAATACGAGGAGCAAGAAAAAAAAAGAAAAAGAAAAATACGAGGAGCAGACAAGGGGGGAAAATAAGAGGAGGATCAAAAGTGTGGCAATACGAGGAGCAAGAAAAGTGGAAAAACCCGAGGCGAAGAAAAAGGGGGGAAGAATACGAGGAGCAAGAAAAAAAAAGAAAAAGAAAAATACGAGGAGCAGACAAGGGGGGAAAATAAGAGGAGGATCAAAAGTGTGGCAATACGAGGAGCAAGAAAAGTGTGAAAAATC
The DNA here is from genome assembly GCF_910594005.1 of Cervus elaphus. Taxonomy (NCBI): domain Eukaryota; kingdom Metazoa; phylum Chordata; class Mammalia; order Artiodactyla; family Cervidae; genus Cervus; species Cervus elaphus. The sequence goes on along the minus strand of NW_025316692.1, from coordinate 632,880 downwards.
CGAGGCGAAGAAAAAGGGGAGAAGAATAGAAGGAGCGAGAAAAAAAAAGGAAAAGAAAAATACGAGGAGCACACAACGGGGGAAAATAAGAGGAGGATCAAAAGTGTGGCAATACGAGGAGCAAGAGAAGTGTGAAAAACCCGAGGTGAAGAAACAGGGGAGAAGAATACGAGGAGCAAGAAAAAAAAGGCAAAATACAAAAACGAGGAGCAGACAAGGGGGGAAAATCAGAGGAGGATCAAAAGTATGCCACTACGAGGAGCAACAGCAGTGTGAATAACCCGCGGCAAAGAAACAGGGGAGAAGAATACGAGGAGCAAGAAAAAAAAGCAAAAGACAAAAACGAGGAGCAGACAAGGCGGGAAAATCAGAGGAGGATCAACAGTATGCCACTACGAGGAGCAAGAGCAGTGTGAAAAACCCTAAGCGAAGAAACAGTGGAGAAGAATACGAGGAGCAAGAAAAAAAAGCAAAAGCAAAAACGAGGAGCAGACAAGGGGGGAAAATCAGAGGGGGATCAAAAGTGTGGCACTATGAGGAGCAAGAGCCGTGTGAAAAACCCGAGGCGAAGAAACACGGGAGAAGAATACGAGGAGCAAGAAAAAAAAATCAAAAGACAAAAACGAGGAGCAGACAAGGAGGGAAAATCACAGGAGGATCAAAAGCATGCCACTATGAGGAGCAAGAGCAGTGTGAAAAACCCGAGGCAAAGAAACAGGGGAGAAGAATACGAGGAGCAAGAAAAAAAAAGCAAAAGACAAAAACGAGGAGCAGACAAGGGGGGAAAATCAGAGGAGGATCAACAGTATGCCACTACGAGGAGCAAGCGCAGTGTGAGAAACCCGAGGCGAAGAAACAGGGGAGAAAAATACGAGGAGCAAGAAAAAACGAGGAGCAGACAAGGGGGGAAAATCAGAGGAGGATTAAAAATGTGGCAATACGAGGAGCAAGAAAAGTGTGAAAAACCCGAGGCGAAGGAAAAGGGGAGAAGAATACGAGGAGCAAAAAAAAAAAAAGAAAAAGAAAAATACGAGGAGCAGACAAGGGGGGAAAATAAGAGGAGGATCAAAAGTGTGGCAATACGAGGAGCAAGGAAAGTGTGAAAAAACCGAGGTGACGAAAAAGGGAGAAGAATACGACGAGCGAGAAAAAAAAAAAGGAAAAGAAAAATACGAGGAGCAGAAAAGGGGGGAAAATAAGAGGAAGATCAAAAGTGTGGCAATACGAGGAGCAAGAAAAGAGTGAAAAACCAGAGGCGAAGAAAAAGGGGAGAAGAATACGAGGAGCAAGAAAAAACGAGGAGCAGAAAAGGGGGGAAAATCAGAGGAGGATCAACAGTATGCAACCACGAGGAGCAAGAGCAGTGTGAAAAACCCGAGGCGAAGACCAGGAGAGAAGAATACGAGAAGCAAGAAAAAAAAAGCAAAAGACAAAAACGAGGAGCAGACAAGGGGGGAAAATCAGAGGAGGATCAGCAGTATGCCACTACGAGGAGCAAGAGCAGTGTGAAAAATCCAAGGCGAAAAAACAGGGGAGAAGAATACGAGGAGCAAGAAAAAAAAAGCAAAAGACAAAAACGACGAGCAGACAAGGAGGGAAAATCAGCGGAGGATCAAAATTGTGGCACTACGAGGAGCAAGAGCAGTGTGAAAAACCCGAGGCAAAGAAACAGGGGAGAAGAATACGAGAAGCAAGAAAAAAAAAGCAAAAGACAAAAACGAGGAGCAGACATTGGGGGAAAATCAGCGGAGGATCAAAATTGTGGCACAGCGAGGAGCAAGAGAAGTGTGAAAAACCCAAGGTGAAGAAACAGGGGAGAAGAATACGAGGAGCAAGAAAAAAAAAGCAAAAGACAAAAACGAGGAGAACACAAGGGGCGAAAATCAGAGGAGGATCAACAGCAGGCCACTACGAGGAGCAAGAGCAGTGTGAAAAACCTGATGCAAAGAAACAGGGGAGAAGAACACGAGGAGCAAGGAAAAAAAAGCAAAAGACAAAAACGAGGAGCAGACAAGGGGGGAAAATCAGAGGAGGATCAAAAGTATGCCACTACGAGGAGCAAGAGCAGTGTGAAAAACCCGAGGTGAAGAAACAGGGGAGAAGAATACGAGGAGCAAGAAAAAAACAGCAAAAGGCAAAAACGAGGAGAAGACAAGGAGGGAAAATCAGAGGAGGATCAACAGTATGCCACTACGAGGAGTAAGAGCAGTGTGAAAAACCTGAGGTGAAGAAACAGGGGAGAAGAATACGAGGAGCAAGAAAAAAAAAGCAAAAGACAAAAACGAGGAGCAGACATGGGGGGAAAATCAGAGGAGGACCAACAGTATGCCACTACGAGGAGCAAGCGCTGTGTGAGAAACCCGAGGCGAAGAAACAGGGGAGAAGAATACGAGGAGCAAGAAAAAACGAGGAGCAGCCAAGGGGGGAAAATCAGAGGAGGATCAACAGTATGCCACTACGAGGAGCAAGAGCAGTGTGAAAAACCCGAGGCGAAGAAACAGGGGAGAAGAATACGAGGAGCAAGAAAAAAAAAGCAAAAGACAAAAACGAGGAGCAGACAAGGGGTGAAAATCAGAGGAGGAGCAACAGTATGCCACTACGAGGAACAAGAGCAGTGTGAAAAACCCGAGGCAAAGAAACAGGGGACAAGAATACGAGGAGCAAGGAAAAAAAAGCAAAAGACAAAAACGAGGAGCAGACAAGGGGGGAAAATCAGAGGAGGATCATCAGTATGCCACTACGAGGAGCAAGAGCAGTCTGAAAAACCCGAGGTGAAGAAACGGGGGAGAAAATACAAGGAGCAAGAAAAAAAAAAGCAAAAGACAAAAACGAGGAGCAGACAAGGGGGGAAAATCAGAGGAGGATCAAAAGTATGCCACTACGAGGAGCAACAGCAGTGTGAATAACCCGAGGCAAAGAAACAGGGGAGAAGAATACGAGGAGCAAGAAAAAAAAGCAAAAGACAAAAACGAGGAGCAGACAAGGGGGGAAAATCAGAGGAGGATCAACAGTATGCCACTACGAGGAGCAAGAGCAGTGTGAAAAACCCTAAGCGAAGAAACAGTGGAGAGGAATACGAGGAGCAAGATAAAAAAAGCAAAAGACAAAAACGAGGAGCAGACAAGGGGGGAAAATCAGAGGAGGACCAACAGTATGCCACTACGAGGAGCAAGCACAGTGTGAGAAACCCGAGGCGAAGAAACAGGGGAGAAGAATACGAGGAGCAAGAAAAAACGAGGAGCAGACAAGGGGGGAAAATCAGAGGAGGATCAACAGTATGCCACTACGAGGAGCAAGAGCAGTGTGAAAAACCTGAGGCGAAGAAACAGGGGAGAAGAATACGAGGAGCAAGAAAAAAAAAGCAAAAGACAAAAACGAGGAGCAGACAAGGGGTGAAAATCAGAGGAGGAGCAACAGTATGCCACTACGAGGAACAAGAGCAGTGTGAAAAACCCGAGGCAAAGAAACAGGGGACAAGAATATGAGGGGCAAGAAAAAAAAAGCAAAAGACAAAAACGAGGAGCAGACAAGGGGGGAAAATCAGAGGAGGATCATCAGTATGCCACTACGAGGAGCAAGAGCAGTGTCAAAAACCCAAGGTGAAGAAACGGGGGAGAAGAATACAAGGAGCAGGAAAAAAAAAGCAAAAGACAAAAACGAGGAGCAGACAAAGGGGGAAAATCAGAGGAGGATCAAATGTGTGGCACTACGAGGAGCACGAGAAGTGTGAAAAACCCGAGGTGAAGAGACAGGGGAGAAGAATACGAGGAGCAAGAAAAAAAAAGAAAAAAAAAATACGAGGAGCAGACAAGGGGGGAAAATAAGAGGAGGATGAAAAGTGTGGCAATACGAGGAGCAAGAAAAGTGTGAAAAACCCGAGGCGAAGAAAAATGGGAGAAGAATACGAGGAGCAAAAAAAAAAAAAGAAAAAGAAAAATACGAGGAGCAGACAAGGGGGGAAAATAAGCGGAGGATCAAAAGTGTGGCAATACGAGGAGCAAGAAAAGTGTGAAAAACCCGAGGCGAAGAAAAATGGGAGAAGAATACGAGGAGCAAAAAAAAAAAAGAAAAAGAAAAATACGAGGAGCAGACAAGGGGGGAAAATAAGAGGAGGATCAAAAGTGTGGCAATACGAGGAGCAAGAAAAGTGTGAAAAACCGCAGGCGAAGAAAAAGGGGAGAAGAATACGAGGAGCGAGAAAAAAAAAGAAAAAGAAAAATACGAGGAGCAGACAAGGGGGGAAAATAAGAGGAGGATCAAAAGTGTGGCAATACGAGGAGCAAGAAAAGTGTGAAAAACCCGAGGTGAAGAAAAAGGGGAGAAGAATACGAGGAGTGAAAAAAAAAAAAAGAAAAAGAAAAATACGAGGAGCAGACAAGGGGGGAAAATAAGAGGAGGATCAAAAGTGTGGCAATACGAGGAGCAAGAAAAGTGTGAAAAACCCGAGGTGAAGGAAAAGCGGAGAAGAGTACGAGGAGCAAGAAAAAAAAAAAAAAAACAGAAAAATACGAGTAGTATGAAAAGGTGTGCAATATACGAAGAGCATGAAAAGGTGTGAAAAATGCGAGGAGCATGAAAAGGTGTGAAAAATACGAGGAGCATGAAAAGGTGTGAAAAATGCGAGGAGCAAAAAAAAAAAAAAAGAAAAACACGAGGAGCATGAAAAGGTGTGAAAAATGCGAGAAGCAAAAAAAAAAAAAAACAAGAAAAACACGAGTAGCATGAAAAGGTGTGAAAAATGCGAGGAGCATGAAAAGGTGTGAAAAATGCGAATAGCATGAAAAGATGTGAAAAATGCGATGAGCATGAAAAGGTGTGAAAAATGCGAGGAACATGAAAAGGTGTGAAAAATGCGAGGAGCATGAAAAGGTGTGAAAAATGCGAGGAGCATGAAAAGATGTGAAAAATGCGAGGAGCAAAAAAAAAAAAACAAGAAAAACACGAGGAGCATGAAAAGGTGTGAAAAATTCGAGGAGCATGAAAAGGTGTGAAAAATGCGAGGAGCAAAAAAAAAAAAAATATCCCCTGAGAGTTCTGCCCCGCCCTCTCCTCTATCATCTTAAGCTGCTGGGCAATGTGATCATCACACATATTTTCACATCCTTTAAAATATACATAGTTTTAAAAAAAATGCCTGAATGTAAATGGATGCAAAGTCAGACATTTACAAACAAAAAGGTTCAGAGCAGACTTTGGTTTCATTCAAACCAGAAAGACTCTTAAAAAGCATTACAGAGAGTAAGGACAGTGCAGAGAGCAGGAACAACGTGGCTAGAATCTAGTAAATGCATGTGAAATTCTACCATAGAGTTTGTTTTCAATCCACGTGGTTTCACACTGATGCCTTTGCAAAAATACTGCTACCTCAAGATATATGGAAAAGACTTTTCTAAGCTTACCCATAAACAATTTTTTTGTTTGTTTGTTATCTGGTAAGCTGGTACCAGATTGGAATTTAGTCTCCTCTCTAGGTTAAGAGAACACCCTTTTCTTAGAATGCAGCTTTCAATCACAGATTATTAATTTCTTTACCTTTCAGTGATTTATCTTTGTTTTTATAATTTTTTTTTTTTTACTTCGGTAAAGTAAATAACCATTGTTTAAGATTATGGTACATGTAGGATGGACCAAGCTTTCCCCACTCCTACAAATTCTCTTAACCCCTCCTATTCTTCTGATGGGACCAAGGTCTCACTTCCCTCCAGAAGGACAATCCAAGCTTTTTTATCAGCTGATTTGCCCCTGATATCACAGTCAATTTGAGCACTGTTTGGTCTATAATTTAGGCATGAAACTATGACTACCTAAAGGAAAGATGACTTTTTGATGCAGGATGGCCATGATAGTCCTTGGACTTCAGAGAAAATTGGTTAAAATGAAACTTTTCTCCCCCCCCCCCTTGGAAACTGCAAAGCTGGTTCTTTTAGCATATGCAATTGAAAACGTCTAGGTCGTTAGGTCAGTTTTCATTCCAGTCCCAAAGAAAGGCAATGACAAAGAATGTTCAAACTGCTGCACAGTTGCACTCATCTCACACACTAGTAAAGTAATGCTCAAAATTCTCCAAGCCAGGCTTCAACAATACATGTGCTGTGAGCTTCCAGATGTTCAAGCTGGATTTAGAAAAGGCAGGGGAACCAGAGATCAAATTGCCAACATCCACTGGATCAAGGAAAAAGCAAGAGAGTACCAGAGAAACACCTATTTCTGCTTTATTGACTGTGCCAAAGCCTTTGACTGTAGGTATCACAATAAACTGGGGAAAATTCTGAAAGAGATGGGAATACCAGCCCACCTGACCTGCCTCTTGAGAAACCTGTATGCAGCTCAGGAAGAAACAGAACTGGACCTGGAACAACAGACTGGTTCCAAACAGGAAAAGGAGTTTGTCAAGGCTGCATATTGTCACCTTGCTTATTTAACTTATATGCAGAGTACATCATGAGAAATGCCGGGCTGGATGAAGCACAAGCTGGAATCAAAACTGCCAGGAGAAATATCAATAACGTCAGATAGGCAGATGACACCACCCTTATGGCAGAAAGGGAAGAAGAACTATAGAGCCTCTTGACGAGAGGGAAAGCGGAGAGTGTAAAAGCTACCTTAAAGCTCAACATTCAGAAAACGAAGATCATTGTATCTGGCCTCATCACTTCATGGCAAATAGATGGGCAAGCAGTGGAAACAGTGGCAGACTTTATTTTGGGGGGGCTCGGAAATCACTGCAGATGGTGACTGCAGGCATGAAATTAAAAGATGCTTGCTACTGCTGCTGCTAAGTCACTTCAGTCATGTCTGACTCTGTGCGACCCCACAGGTGGCAGCCCACCTGGCTCCCCCATCCCTGGGATTCTCCAGGCAAGAAGACTGGAGTGGGTTGCCATTTCCTTCTCCACTGCAGGAAGGTGAAAAGTGAAAGTGAAGTTGGTCAGTCGTGTCCGACTCTTAGCGACCCCATGGACTGCAACCTACCAGGCTAGTCTCTCCATGGGATTTTCCAGGCAAGAGTACTGGAGTGGGTTGGCATTGCCCTCTCCGAAAAGATGCTTTACGGCTTGTGCCTTAGCCAGACTACTTTGGGTTAGAGGGCGTTTTTGAGGAGATCGAGTGGGGAGCAAATCAGAAGGCTGTTGTAGGTGTCCTGGTATACGATCTCAGGACCTGAACAAGGATGGCAGTGGGGATGGAGAGAAGGAGCTGCAACGGAGAAAGATTTTAGTGGATATGACTTCACAGCTCAGTAGTTCATTACAGACAGGGGAAATATGAGCAAGAGGCAAAGAATGACGGCAGGCTTCTAGTCTAAGGAACTGACAGCAAAGCCTGGAACCATACTTGCGTGGTTGAGATTCAATCAATGAGTAACTTGTGCTCAAGCAACTTTCTCCAAGGGGAGTAATTCCACCATTAAACTGTAGAAATACTGTTCCTGGGCCCTCATACGTGCAAGTCCCTGAGCACTTGGCATTTCATGAGAATGACGATCGCTCTTTATCTGGTCATCCAGGAAGGCTGTGGGTTTAGGAGCGAGGATGGGCTTGTTTTAAGTAAAGGGTGTTGAGAGCCTTGCAGGATCTTGGGCAATCAAATAGCTTCCTGAGCACTGACATTTCTTTCTTAATTTTTAAATTTACAATTCATCCAAATCTTGCAGTCCAAAACAAACAAACAAACCAACAAACAAAAAATGTGAAAACATCACAGAAAAATAATATCTGAAAATATCTGATCGCCTTGTGATTCATAGGGGATAAGCCTAAACTGCCCTTGAAATTGAGGGACTAGTGAATATTGGCCCTCAGATCTCATCATAATCAATGATGAGCAACTTTTTAAGAATTGCCAGACGTATTTTCAAGTTCGCTGACTTCTCCTGAAGTCAAGATTGCTAGCTGTGATGATTTAAAAATCACTAATTGATAAACACCAATACAATTAATTAACATCCACATAGCCAATGTCTGTGGAGCCAGGCATAACAGAGTCTAAATTAATCAGATGGGATTCCTATTTTGCAGTGCAGTTGATGAGACAAGTTACACAAGATAGGAGATAATATAAATGAAAAGTGAAGCTATATGAGCAGTGCTTTGGGGAATAAACACTGATATGTAAATCGTCACTTCTGTGAAGGATTATTTCATAGATCCAGCCTATGATTTCCTAATCTGTTCATAGACGTCAGTGTTTAAGTAAGGGACTTTACTCCAGATGGAGCAAAGTGTGAATTTTCCAGATCAGTCAAATTGAATCCTTCAAGAAACAAATCATTTTTTGAGTCAACTTCTCTTAGAGATCTCTGAAAATTGAATTCTACATTACAAAAACTTCCAACATTTCTGCCTGGAAAAATCAGAGTAGATGGAGCTGTGGTAGCCATTAGGAATATTCATAAGTATCCAGCCCATGGAGGACTGCACTTCCCCACTCCCTTGGAAAGGAAGTGTGATCACTGACTATCTTTGGCCGGCGAAATATGCATCTAAGTGTCTCTGTCACTTCTGTTAGACGCTTCAAGGGTCAGCGTGTAAGCCACACATTCCCCTCCTGGCCACTGTACTTATTATGCAAAATGTCTGTGCAAATAAAGCCTCCCTCAGACTGGGTCTCTGAGACAGGAAAGGGCAGAGACCCCTGCTGACCCACACTGACCAAGTAAGTAGCATGAGCTAAAAGTTAGCTTTAATTGTTTTAAGCTCAGAGTGTTGGGGGTGGGGGGGTGGGGGGTGGATGCATTCCTGAAGGGATACCTAGCCTGTATTATATTGGAATTCTATCTAACCATTAACGGACAGAGCAAGGTCATTAACATCATGGCGTTGTTTGAAAGTGGACACTTCACATTAAAATCTAGATTTCTGGCGCCTGTTGGCAAAAACCCTGACATGTTTGTACATGGTTGATCCCTTGAGCACATCAACAAGCAGGTATATATTCTCCAGCTCATGACAGCCCTCGTGACTCACTATGACCATACCTGAGCAGTCTTCCTCCCTGAGGGGGGGTGTAGATATTTGACTTTCATCCTCTATCCTAAATGGTCTAAGCATCATACACGTACTGTGCTGACTGTGGTCCACTAGATTGCATCTCATTTCCAGTTACAAACTTCAGTGACACTTGTAGCAACACAAAAAAGTACAAATATCCTCAATACAGCACAACGAAATCTCTTAAGAAAAGAGATTTTGGAATTCAGTTTCCTAGGTTCAAATACCGGCTCTACCATTTTCTATCTGTATCTGGATGGCCTTGCCAGAAGAGCACTCAGCTTTCAGCAAGGTACCACCTGCCCCAAACATCCACTTGTCCAGCAGACTAACAAAAACATGTTAGGAAGCACACATTCTTCCTTTTATTTATTTATTTATTTATTTATTTTTTACCTTTTGGATCCTAGCTCCCCAACCAAGGACGAAACCTGCGCCCCGCCCTCTGCATTGGAAGCATGGAGTCTTAACCCCTGAACTGCCCATGAAGTCCGAGGAAGCACACATTCTAGAGGGACTAATTCAGCATTGAAAACAACCTTTATCCTGTGCTCCTGCTCAGTCGCTCAGTCGTGTCCAACTCTTTGTGACCCCCATGGACTGTAGCCCACAAAGTTCCTCTGTCCATGGCATTTCACAGGCAAAAATACTGGAGTGGATTGCCAAGTCCTACTCCAGGGGATCTTCCCAAGCCAGGGATCGAACCTGGGTCTCCCGCACTGCAGGCAGACGCTTTCCCATCTGAGCCACCAGGGAAGCCCCTCGCTAGGTACCTGGAAAGGGGGAGGCGGGCGAGGCGCAAGGCACGCCCTGCGGGCCACCCGCCGGATTTCGACCACCACCACCGCCGCCGCGTCCCCGCCCGCGGGCCTCGACCCTGCCGGGCCCGTGACGCATGGGGGCCCCCAGTGCGCTGGTCGACCGCCGCCCGGAGGTCCCCGCCGACGCCAAAAGACCACCCCCACATACCCCCCGAAACGGGCAGAGCCCTCCCCCACCACCTCCTACACCGGTAGGGCCGCCCCCCCCAGGACCCCGTCCTCTCCCCTCAACCACCGGGGCCCCCTACCCGCGCCCGCGGCCCAGGCACCCTCCTCCCTCCACCACCAAGGGCAGAGAGGACGGGAAGCGTGGCGCCAAGCGGGCAGGGACACGACAGAGGTGAGAGGGCGAGAGACAAGACAGCCGCGCGAGGCGTGGGGAGGGGTGGCCGGGAGCAAGCCCGGAGGCTCGGAGGGCGTGAGGAGGCGTCTGGCGACCGCGCGGCAGGCCCAGAGCAGCGGACGACGACCGGCTGAGGCAAACAGGTCCAGGGCCAGCGGCGGAACGCGTCGGGCAGGCAAGCGGCTCAGCGATGGGGAGCCGCCAGCCGTCACGCCGCACAGCCCGCAAGACGCGACCGGAGGATCCGCACTGTGCGGTCTGCGGCTGGGGGGAAGGCAGCCATGGCCGGCGCCGCGGGCAAGGCGCCTGCGGTGGGGTGGGGGCGCGCTGAGCACCTCCCACCACCCTCCCCACCCCCCCCCACCCCACCCCAACCCTCGGACCCAACCTCGAGGGAACTTGGCGGGGAGGTCGGGCGGAAGAGGGACACCGGAGACGCCGCCACCGGGCACGGGGCAAGGGTGGCGGGGCGCCCGGCCGAGGATGGAGGGGCGGGCGGGAAGGCGGAGGAGAGCCGTCTTTCCCACCAGACCCGCACTCTGCACGCCGCCCCCCACCTTCTCCCGCGGCCCCTCTTCCCCTACCACCGGAAATGCCACCGGACCCGACCGCCCGCCCGGCGCGCGGCGCCTTCCAGACGTCTTTCCCTCCCTTACCTTCCCATCCGGCGCCGCTGGGGTGGAGGAGAGGCTCAGGAGCCAAGCAGGGCGAGGAGAGACCACCGCGCCGCTCTCAGAACCGACCACATTAATGATCCTTCCGCAAGTTCAACTACGGAAAACTTGTCAGCTGATCTGTCTATAATTCAGGGATAAAACTATGACTACAGAAAGGAAAGATGACCTGACCTGGGATGGCCATGATATTCTATAGAACCAGAGAAAACTGGTTAAAATAAAAAAAAATTATCTTGGAAACTGTAAAGCTGGTTCTTTTGCATATGCAATTAAAAACATAGCTTGTTAAAAAGGCCTGCCTAGGGCAAAGCTTGAAGTTAACCATTTTCTTAGAAAACAATGCCCACTTTGCCTGAGACCTCAGCCTTGGGCAAATGAGAACTTCAACACCCCCCTCCCCCCCAAATAAAGGGAAGTCAAAGAGATATTTTAAATCTTATGTGGAAAACTAGAAGATCTCTGTGTGGATTTATGTATGTCTCAGTGTGAGTCTTCTGTTTTTTGATAATATTGCTGAAGTTGTAAGTGAGTTCTTATTTAAATAATCTAAAGAAAAGGAAGCCCTCACAAGTCAAATAGCTCTAAATACAAGAAAAAAATTGACCTAAATGAATTTTGCATTCATGTGAATTGGGAAATAGTCAATATTAAATATCTAGTATTTTATTTTTTTCACTACTCTAATATAGACATGTCTAAGAGTCATTAACATTAAGCATAAACTTTTCATAGTGCCTAGGTTTATTATAAGTTAAATATTGCTATATTGTTATATCTCTCACAAACTGGTCAACAAAGAAAGTTCCTCTAAAAACAAACAAACAAAAAAACTCCTAAAAAATGTAAATGAGATATGAGCTTTTAGATAAACTATTACAAATAATTATACTTTAAAATATCTGTCTATAGTAGTCTCGATTGAAGGCAGAGGAGAAGGGGACAACAGAGGATAAGATGGTTGGATATCATCACTGACTCGATGGACATGAGGTTGAGCAAGCCCCGGGAGTTGGTGATGGACAGGGAAGCCTGGCAGCCTGCAGTCCATGGGGTCGCAAAGAGTCAGACGCAACTGAACTGAACTGAACTTACAATAGTTTCTCCAGATTTTGGTTACCTGAATTTCTATGGTTGTGCTAAAAACAAGTGATGACAGTGTATTGAATAGCTAGGTCATTTCATAAATTAAGGTTCTGAAACATTCACTACTTGATAGGACCTTCCTCTTACACAGAAACTCTAAAGAGATTTTGACTATCCATGAATAGTGTCTGGTGCCATGCTGAGATGTGCAGTGTAAGAAAGCAATTTTTTTTTTAGATAGTATCACTGATACCAATCAGTTCACCAATCTGTAAAATGCCAATATGAAAGTCAGTTCTTTGTTGCTTAAGGAAAAATGTATGACTTGTTATTAAAGAAGGTACAAGGAATGAAACCGCATTTTATGAAGGAAAAAGAAGTAGTTCTGACTTACAGGTGGCAGTTTCAGGATGGGAGAAGCAAAGGAATGGGTACAGAATGGGATAAGGAGGTTTTATGGAAAGTGGACCCCCAGAAAAGAGTTTGTGCCTAGTACAAGGTTTCTTGAGATGTTGAACTGCCTTTGCTAGTGGATTTTAAGTTTCTTTACCTCTTAAATGATCTGTCCTAGATTTACCTTTGAAATCTTTTGTTAACTTTGGCTAAGTGGATAAATATTGTTTCACAGCCTACCTGACTGTTATAAACCCTTTCGATATTTATGAACAAACCTTCCTAAATAACTGACTTCTAGCTAACTTTGGGATGCTTCAGAGGGCCCCTGAGACCTCCCAAAGAGAGATATTAAACAACCTGAGTTCGTTTGGCATGTTAAACTACATGGGAAGTGCTGTCAGAAGGAGTGATGAATCTTCCCAAGTTATATGGTGGATGTTACTGTAAGGTATAGTTTGTGCTGAGGCAGAAAAGAAGGAGAGAGAGATAGCATTTGTAGTTGGTCAGGGGGTGATAAGTCCCCTGGGCAGGGGGTGATAAGTTCCAGATAGATACAACTGGCCTGGAGCCTCAGGGTGGGACCTAAAGTTCGATTTTGTTTTCTCTGAAGTTAAATGATACAAGCAAGGGCCTTTGAGACTGTTGTTTTCTTTCCTAAGCCCAAAGACTCCTTCAGTTACTAATGTAGATATCCTAGAAACTATGTGACATCCATGAAAATCTGATATGTCCTGGTAAAATGCTGTCAGTTATAATTCTAGTTATCATATTAAAGTGTTTCAAGTCACAGCAGTGACCAGATTTACTTTGTCAATTTCTATCTAATCAGGTTTTAAACATGCCTTCCATGGTTTCACACTGATGCATTTGCAAAAATACTGCTACTTCAAGATACATGGAAAAGACTTTCCTAAGCTCACCCATAAACAACGGTTTTTGTTTGTTATCTGGTAAGCTGGTACCAGACTGGAATTTAGTCTCCTTACTAGGTTAAGAGAACAAATTTTTCTTAGAATGCAGCTTTCAATCACAGATGATGAATTTATTTACCTTTCAGTGATTTATATTTGTTTTTATCATCTGTTTTTACTTCTGTAAAGTAAATAAGCATTATTTAAGATTATGGTACATGTAGGATGGACCAAGCTTTCCCCACTCCTGCAAATTCCCTTAAGCCCTCAGATTCTTCTCATGGGACCAAGGTCTCACTTTCCTCCAGAGGGGCAATCCAAGCTTTTTATCAGCTAGCTGATCTGCCCCTGATATCAGAGCCAATTTGAGCATGAGTTGGTCTATAATTTAGGCATGAAACTATGATTACATAAAAGAAAGATGACTTTTTGATGGAGGATGGCCATGATATTCCTTGGACTTCAGAAAAAATTGGTTAAAATGAAACTTTTTTCCTTGGAAACTGCAAAGGCAGTTCTTTTAGCATATGCAATTGAAAACATCTAGGTTGTTAGGTCAGTTTTCATTCCAGTCTCAAAGAAAGGCAATGACAAAGAATGTTCAGACTGTCACACAACTGGACTCATCTCACAGGCTAGTAAAGTAATGCTCAAAATTCTCCAAGCCAGGCTTCAGCAAAACGTCAGCTGTGAAATTCCAAATGTTCAAGATGGATTTAGAAAAGGCAGAGGAACCAGAGATCAAATTGCCAACATCCACTGGATCATTGAAAAAGCAAGAGAGTTCCAGAAAAACACTTATTTCTGCTTTATTGATTATGCCAAAGCCTTTGACTGCATGTATCACAATAAACTGGGGAAAATTCTGGAAGAGATGGGAATACCAGACCACCTGACCTGCCTCTTGAAAGACCTATATGCAGGTCAGGAAGAAACAGAACTGGACCTGGACCAACAGACTGGTTCTAAATAGGAAAAGGAATATGTCAAGGCTGTATATTGGCACCCTGCTTATTTAACTTATATGCAGAGTGCATTGTGAGAAATGCTGGGCTGGATGAAGCACAAACTGGAATCAAGATTGCTGGGAGAAATATCAATAACCTCAGATATGCAGATGACACCACCCTGATGGCAGAAAGTGAAGAACTAAAGAGTCTCTTGATGAAAGAGAAAGAGGAGAATGAAAAAGTTAGCTTAACGCTCAGCATTCAGAAAACTAAGATCATTGCATCCAGTCTCATCACTTCTCGTCAAATAGATGGGAAAACAGTGGAAACAGTGGCAGACTTTATTTTTCGGGGCTCGGAAATCATTGCAGATGGTGACTGCAGCCATGAAATTAAAAGATGCTTACGACTTGGAAGGAAAGTGATAACCAAGCTAGACAGCATATTAAAAAGCTGAGACGTTGCTTTGCCAACAAAGATCCGTCTAGTCAAGGCTAAGGTTTTTCCATGTCATGTATGGATGTGAAAGATGGACTATAAAGAAAGTTGACAGCCAAAGATATGATGCTTTTGCACTGTGGTGCTGAAGAAGATGCTTGAAGGTCGCTTAGACTATAAGAAGACCCAACCACTCCATCCTAAAGGAAATCAAGTCTGAATATACATTGGAAAGACTAATATTGAACCTGAAACTCCAATACTTTGGCCACTAGATGCGAAGAGCTGACTCTTTTGGAAGTTGCTTTGATTTGCCTGTGAGTGTGGGAGCCCTACCTGGGCACAGGACCTCAGGGGCCATTGCCACTGAATCATGACCTCCACGCAAGTGCATTCCAGCTGTGTGACACTCAGCACGCAGGAGACTGGAAAAGCTATCTTCCTTGGAGGAAGGAAAGGCATACACAGAGAGTGTGTTTTCAGGCCTCTGTTTGCAGCAAGTGTTTTGCTTCTCAGATGTCAGACCTGCAGGCCTACCCCGAGGACCTCAATTCCAGAGTCAGGGCCGTGTGTCTCCCTGCACATTCCGAGCCTTGCAAACACATTCCTGGGTCAGAGAGGTGCTGCCCATGAGGAAGAAGGCTGCGGGAGTGTGTCTGAGGGGGCCAGGTGCCATGCTGGGGTCACCTGGTCGAGGGCACCTTGCACATCCATTGGGCCCCAGGCGAGCAGTTATGGACTTGCCCCTTGCTTGAGATATCCCAAAGCAAGGAGCAATGCTAGCTGTATCAGAAGGAGGAAAACAGCAATGGGATGGATTTTCAAGCAGTTGCTAGGTCACACTGTGTTAGGGCTCCCCAGGAGACATGTGAGAATTTTGGCCCCTAGGCCCGGTATCCAGGGGTGTGCACAGGGTGTTTTCCCCGCAGGACCCAAGAATGTTCCAGACAGACCTAGGCTCAACAGCTGTTGCTAGGCTGCACTGCTTCAGGCACACCAAGAGAAGCAGGCACACTGTGGCCCCGAGGTCCGGTATGCAGGTTCACATACGGGGTGTGTCCCCGTAGGAGCCAAGAATTTTCCTGACAGTCCTAGGCCCCCTAGAGCTCTCAGGTCTGCTCAGAGGACTGAAATTCCAGAGGCAGGGTCATGTATCTCCCCTTCCCTTTGCGATCCTTGCAAAGACATTCCAAGCTGATAGTGGTACTGCCCATGAAGAAGCAAGCAGTGGGAGTATGTTTGACATGACTGGGTGCCTTGATGGGCTCAGCTCCTCAAGGGGCCTTTCCTTTCAAAGTAGGCCCCATGTCCGCTTGGGGAGGGGGTTGGGCCCTCTTCCCTCCACACTGCCAAAGGGTGGAGCAAAGCTAGCTGTCAGAGGTAAGAAAGGAGCAATTGGATGGATTTTCAAGCTCTCGCTAGGCTGTACTGCTTCAAGGCCCACTCGAGCAAAACAGGTGCTCTGTGGCCCCTAGGTCGGGTATGCAGGTTCACACCACAGGGTGTGTTCCCGTCAAAGTCAAGAATTTTCTGACAGACCTAGGCTCACTAGAGTTGTCCTACAAAGCAAAGGGGGCAGAAGAGATGTGTGGAGGTGGGTCTGCCTTTCCCTGTGAGTGTGGGGCTACTCCCTATGGCCCCAAGTTCAGGGATAACTGCCACTAAGAAAGGAACTCCAAGAAGGAACTCCAAGAAGCGCTTTTACAGGAGGCTGGGACAGGGAGTTCGCAGGCTGCAGGGAAAGGGAGCCTTCTTCCGGGAAGAAGAGGCAGCCACCCGGCGTGTGTTTGCAAGCCTCTTTGGAAGGCACAGTTTCGCTGATACAATTGAATTCCAGTTCTGCTCAGAGGACTGAAGTTTCAGAGGCAGGGCCATGTATCTCTCCTTCCCTTTGCAATCCTTGCAAAGACATTCCTAGCTGATAGTGATACTGCCCATGAGGAAGTAAGCAGCTGGAGTGTGTTTGACATGACTGGGTGCCTTCCTGGGCTCAGCTCCTCAAGGGGCCTTTCTACTCAAAGTAGGCCCATTGCCTACTTGGGAAGAGGGTATGGAGGGCTTGCTTCCAAATGGCGAAAAGGTGGAGCAAAACTAGCTTTGTCAGAGGTATGTAAAGTGCAATTTAATGGATTTTCAAGCTGTTGCCAGGCAACACCGCTTCAGGGTCCCCTCTCCCAGAAGGAAACAGGCGCCCTGTGGCCCCTAGGTCCGGTATGCAGATTCACACACAGGGTGTGTCCCCACAGGAGCCAAGAGTTTTTCTAACAGGCCTAGGCTTACTAGAGCTCTACTATAGAGCAAAGGGGATGGAGCAGACTTGTGAATGTGACTCTGCCTTTACCTTTGACTGTGAGGCCCCTCCATAAGGTCCCAGGCGAAACTGCCCTCGCCCTTGCCCTAACCCTAACCCCAACACGACACTCTAACCCTAACCAACACCATAACCCTATCCCAGAACCTAACACTAACCCAACCCCCTAACCCTAACCTGACACCCTAACCCTAACACATCACCCCAACCCTAACCTGACACCTTCACCCCTCAGCCCTCACCCTCACCCACACCCCTAACTTCTAACCCCTAAGCCACAATGTAACCCACACCCTAATCCACACCCTTAACCTAACCCACACCCTCCCCCCCACCCTACTCACACCCTCAACCCTAGACTTAACCTGCATCATCTTCAATTTCAGCACTTCTCATGCATCACAAAAGACAAGGGAGTCATATTTCAAATGTGAATCCAAGACCCATTAACCGCATAACAGGAATATAAACACGGTGAACACATCATTTAAATCACTTGCACCACCAAATACCTCTCCACCACATATCCTATCAATAACAGTGGAACTCATGTATGTCATACATATTGTAACATAGCAATCTAATACCCAACAGTAATCTGGATAATTATATACACAAGATATATTTAAACCAAAAATGTTTAAACAAATTCCAGTTTTTACGATGGTTTCAATCCTCACAAAAGTAGGATTAACAGCATGTTTTTCCACTAGGATTCAAAGCATTGAGCAAAATTGCCGAGGTCCAGCCCCAGCAGGACCAGGAATACCCAAGGGATGAGTGGCGTCAGCGAGGAAGAAGACAGACACACACACACACAGACATTGTGTAGAAGAGGTAGCTTTTTTTTTTTTATTTTTAGGATAACTCAGTTTTTATAGAATGAATGTTACCTCCACCTTAAGTCACCACATATTACATCAGATATTGGTTTGTGCTTCCATCAATATTTTTTTTCCACATGTTTTTCCCCTAAGCATTCATCTAGAACGTTTCTGATTACAGGGTTTATACTTAAATGTCCCGTACATAGTCTTCTTGCCTCAATGGCCTAACATTTTCACTCTAACAAAAACAATGTTTTACAAATCTCAGGTATAGTGTAAATTCTTTAGACAATAAAACAATACATGGGAAGGGTTACAGTAACATGTTTGACATTTCTGAAAATAGTACCATGAGAAAAACCTGATATTTTTCTTTACCTGAAACCACAAAATCTCAATTTACAACGATTAATTATTAAACAGCAAAAACACCTCTAAAGCAGCAAAACACCTCTATTAATAGTAAGATAATGGCAGTAAAGCTGGTTAATATAAATCTTCTATTAAAATCCTATATACCCCATTTTCTAATTTTACAAAAATACCCATAATATCCCATGTTGTTTAAAGAAAGGGAAGCAACGAACAAATAACAGCAAGGAAATAGCAATAGTGAAAACCCTTTCAACCAAGGAGCAAGTAAACTAAAGCAGTATATCTACTTCTAAATCTAAATACCTCTACTCTTTTCTATTCTAGAACATCATAATCTTTTAGGCAAGCAGCCAAACTATACCCGTGGCCTTTTCTTTTATGACTTGATGTTTATGGTCGTGTCCTGAGCCAGAGCAATCTTAAACATTTCCAAAAAGGCTTGGACTTTTCCAGCGAGGCCTTATTACTATATATTATCATTTCCAAAAATTAATAGAAAGCCCAGCAACAGTAAGACAGAAGGAAGACAGAGACATGCTGGGCCCCTGGGAAAACCTCGAGGGGAAGAGCTGCCTTGCAGGTTCCTTTCTCGTCCCAGTGGCTCCAGAGGGGACATATTGGGCCCCCGGGGCAGCCCCATGTAAGGAAGAGCTGCCTTGCAGGTTCCTCTCTCGTCCCATGACCTTGTCATGGACTGGGTGCATCCCAGCGGCTCCCAACACAAGATGACAGTACAAATGTCATACTCACCATTGACAATGAAAATCTTAATTATGACCATCAGAAAAAAGGTCAATATGGTTGCTCTAACAGATTTTTCAGTGTTCCAATACAAGCTCTACCCAAATCCATAAAGAAAGACATACGCATAGGAAACTACAAATTGAAAGCAAGTCTATTCAGATAAATATTGGACATCATCTGTATTAATGTTTAAGGCATAAACAACTTCAGACATTTTTCAAATTCACAGAATGACAATAAGAAAGTATGGCTACACACAATCCATTCAGTTTTATAAACTACCAATGAATAACCTCACAAGGAATTTAAAAACAGATGAAAAATAAAGATGACCATTTCAAGTGTCATTTTCAATATTTAATAGCTTTGATCTATGAACAAGACTGTAAGACAGAAAATTAAACAAGTATGACCAAAATAAATGAAGTAAATCCTCAATAGGTATGAAAACATTCCATGGTACTTTTACTTTTAAAATGATCCTGCACGATAATCAAACAAAACACTGGATTAACACCTAAACAGTGTTTGAGTTCTGTACTAAATAATTTTAAAGCTAGTAGATGGAGTGAGCTGATGAGGAAGACTACGAACAAGCCATGTTCTTCAACTTGGTCAAACTGCTGATGGTCATACAAATTAATGAAAAATTAAGCCTGTTGTCATTAAATCAGTTTAAAAGAAATAGAATAATAAAATGAATTAGTAAATCTTGTTTTCTTAATAAACATTATATTATTTCTGTACAGCTTTTTTACTGGTATTAATAGAATACCTTAAATAATAACGTCACAGTGAAAAAGATTCACATTCTATATCTATTCACATCTATAATTGATGCCATAGCTGTTTGATACTATTGCTTGAATGAATACAACTTATGTGACTTCACAAACTACAAACACTAATAACATAATAGGTATTAAAATACCTTGAGTGACATGAGCATTAAGAATTAGTAGAGTTGCTCTCATGAATAATGATAGCATTATTCACTCTAGCCATGGTACTGGAATCTGTACACTAACACCCCTGCAAAAGAAACTGAAAGGATAGAATAATACTAAAGGAACTTCATATCTATAAATTTAATCCTACTGTAATCATTCAACATTGTATATTTTCTTTTAAACTAACTTTCATATTTGGTCTACTCTAACCTCTTCTGTGTTCACATTATGCTATACTTAGTGCTAACAGTAAAACTACCACTGCAGCTCTAATTAATTTTTTTTTTACTTGCAATGCTTGTGATAGAACCAAAGGCCGATATCTACATCAAAAAGGAGAAACATAATGGAAACTAAACAATTTAATAACATTGCCATGCTCCTATACAGTCAAATGAACATTCAAAAGGACATGATTTTTCTGAGTGTTTATTTCAGAAAGTTAGACTTGGATGACTGCAAATAAAACTAATAATATATTAATACATAATGTTAAAAATATACAGTTGGTCATTCTTTTTCCTATTCTACCACAGCTAACTGACTGGAAGTCAGTCTTAGTAACTACTACTAACATAAGACCCTCATTAATAAGTGAAGATATATAGGAAAATCCATAATATATCTAAAAAACATCAAAGATAAAATGATGATTAATAAAAATACAGTGACATCTTAGTTCGTATAAGAAACAGGATGACTATGAAAGCAAAGCCCACGATCATGTACAGGCCATGGAAGCCTGTGGCTGTCACGAGTGTTGACTTCTCCTTCATCTGAGGTTGTAAAAAGTGCTTTGTATAATCCTGAGGTTTGCAGCTGTTGTAACCTCCTGAAGAGACTGCAATAAAAACACTTTCTAGAATATCCTGACGATTTCCATCTACCAGGCTATGGTGAGCTCAAGCAATACATACTTCAGAGGACAGAAGACAGGCATGTTGGGAAGTGGGAATGACTTCTACTGCACTTAGGGAGAAAGGGCATGTTGCTACTCAGCCTAGTACAAGTGTAGAAGCAACACCTCAGTGATTAAACCTTAAAGACTCTATAAAAATGATAACAACTGGTAGGAATAAACCTTCAGAAGTGCCTTCTCAGACCTCCCATCATAAGCACAAGCATAATAAAAACACTGAGCTTTCACGGTCTCACACAAAATTGTGACAATGGCCGGAGAGGCTCCTAAAAGACATCAGGGCTGGGATTTACTGTAGGATGCACATCGGTTGAGTGCATCGCTATGTGTTATGAAATATGTGTTATTGACAGGGTGAAGGCATATTCTTGAATAACACAGCCAATAACACTACAAATTCAAGGAACAAGGCTACAATGACAATACCTAATTTCATGATGGTTACTACTTGGTAGGGCTAGGATTGCTTCTCCCATTAAGTACTTAAATGGCCAGCTGTGATATTAGCCATTGGTTTCTCACTGTAATTCTCACTTAGAAACCGAACCTAATACTTTCCATGTTCACTAGCACAAGAATAGTGAAAGATCCTTGTAGAGGACAGTCAGACAGTCATGCTTCTGTTTTATCACAGAAGCTGCTTATGACCAGTCCTGCTCACAGACAGATTGCTAATTCCAAATTTATAGACAGTTATGCAGATATTCTTTACCAACTGAACCACCAGGGAAGCCCTAATAGCTCAGTTGGTAAAGAACCTGACTGCAATGCAGGAGACCCTGGTTTGATTCCTGGGTCAGGAAGATCCCCTGGGGAAGGGATAGGCTACTCACTCCAGTATTCTGGCCTAGAGAATTCCATGGACTGTATAGTCCATGGGGTCACAAAGAGTCAGGCATGACTGAGCTACTTGCACTGTCACATGCAGATATTATTTTTTTAAAAATGTGGTAACAGATCTAGTACCTTTGTCAAGCTAATGAATGAGTAATATAAATATGAATAATCAACTTCGTCCTTCATAGTTATTACCATCCGATATTTGCTTTGAGAGGAGTTGAACTACTCATTGTTAAAGAGAAATGATCCTTTCCTCTCTGAAACATTGGTGAATCATTCAGTTGGGTGTGGTGAATAAAATACTTAAGGATCTAATACATAAAAATGCAATAGGCAAAGCAATAGATTTTTCGCTCCCGTTCTCAAAGGATGGAATATTTTGTATTTGCCCTGATTTTATGTCTTGACTTCATGTACAATTGTATATTGATATTTTTAGTTGAAATACAATGCTGCTAAGTTGCTTCAGTCGTGTTCGACTCTGTGTGACCCCATAGAAGACAGCCCACTAGGCTCTTCTGTCCCTGGGATTCTCCATGCAAGAACACTGGAGTGGGTTGCCATTTCCTTCTCCAATGCATGAAAGTGAAAAGCGCAAGTGAAGTGACTCAGTCGTGCCCGACTCTTAGCGACCCCATGGACTGCAGCCTACCAGGCTCCTCTGTCCATGGGATTTTCCAGGCAAGAATATTGGAGTGGGGTTCCATTGCCTTCTCCATGAAATAGGACTAAAAATATTGATATAATACTAATAAATCATGTTGGTATGTGTGGTTGTCACACATGATTCACAGGAGATTTAAATTCACAGTTGTCAATGTAAAGGAGTAATGCTATTTAGCTTCTTCATGAATCTATACCATGAATGAAGAGCTTTCTCAATGTATTTCACTGAGGAAACTACAAGGATGATAGGCATAATACTATGCTTCAACTCATGGATTTCCAAGCATTGCTCACAACACAGATCTGATTTTCAACATTAGGGTTCTTTCAGTGTCCTTGAACAGCATTTGTTTTTCTGTTCAGTTCAGTTCAGTTGCTCAGTCGTGTCCAACTCTTTGCGACCCCATGAACCGCAGCATGCCAGGCCTCCCTGTCCATCACCAACTCCCAGAGTTTACCCAAACTCGTGTCCATTGAGTTGGTGATGCCATCCAACCATCTCATCCTCTGTCGTCCCCTTCTCCTCCTGCATTCAATCTTTCCCAATATCAGGGTCTTTTCAAATGAGTCAGCTCTTCACATTAGGTGGCCAAAATATTGGAGTTTCAGCTTCAACATCAGTCCTTCCAATGAACACCCAGAACTGATTTCCTTTAGGATAGACTGGTTGGATTTCCTTGCAGTCCAAGGGACTCTCAAGAGTCTTCTCCAACACCACAGTTCAAAAGCATCCATTCTTCTGCGCTCAGCTTTCTTTATGGTCCAACTATATATTCTGTATACAGAAGAAAAAAACTCATGAGTATAAAACTTAATCACATAAAACGAGTATATGAATTGTTATCTTCCCGACCCAGGGATCAAACCCACATCACTTCCATCTCCTGCACTGGTAGGCAGATTATTTACCTACTGTGCCACCTAGGAATCAATATACATTTCAAGAACCACTGCCATCCGCTTCTCCTGTTCATGACCAAAGTAGGAGAAAGAACATTGGAAGAAGTACTCGTAAGCGTATTGTTTAGTCAAGGAACTGTTATGTTGGGTACTCCAGTTATTACTGGGACAAGTCAGTTCCTCCAATGATGATGGGTATAACTGAAAAATTATTACAAATTCATGGGATGTGATGTCTACATGATAAATGTGTTCCTCTTATGCTATTGCTTCAGGTATGCCTACTTCAGCATGAAGGACTGCACTTAAAGGGATGCCTACTATTCCAGCTCAAGCAACAGATAGTGAAGTGTAGATCATTGTCCTTTGTTCAAAATAATCAGCAGTTTGTTAACATATGTAACATGCCAGAGCAAGCCTTGGGATGGAACTCTAAAAACAGGTTAGGCCCTCTTTTTGCCAAGCCCTGCAATAAAATACAAATCAAAAAAAGAAAAATAGCAATGCTTTTGTCAGGACTTCCTCACCTTTTCTTTCTGGATGGCAGGAAGCAGACATTGAGGCCAGGTGACTGCAGGATTTAATTGTGAGCTAACATTGGGTGGGGTGGAAGCTCATCACTCTAGTAAGAATGTGGCTCAATTAAACCATTGGACTTTCATTCACTTCATGCACATAGAGTTCTATAATCCTTCATTAAGGAATTAAATAAGTTATACTTCCTTATACCTTCACAATCTCTTGGTTTACACGAATGTAAATTCCTAGTCCAGCACTTATACAATGAGTATTACAGGTAGTAATAGTGCATAAGTGATGATGATCAATGATGGGAAGTTTATTTATTCTCTGTTTGAATTCTCTATTTTTACATAATCAAGCAGTGAAATATACTTACAGATGTGAATATTTTAGTGGCATGTATAAATACATGTTGACTAGTGTTATGATAACTCATAGTGTTGGCACAATAATTATCATGGTATTATGTCTTTTTCATATATTCCTTTTGAGATTCTGTTCCATTATATGTTATCATAAGATATTCAATACAGTTTCCTAAACTATACAGTAGGTCCTTGTGGTTTCTTTCATATATAGTACTATGTATTTGTTAATAATTCAAATACAAACTGATACGCAAATATTCATAACGACATTATTCACAATAGCCCAAAGGTAGAACCCATTCAAGTGTCCATCGGTGGGTGAATGAATATGCAACACAAGGTATATTCAAAAGCTTGAACAGTATTCTACCATACTGAAATGGTATGAAATGGTCTTAAATGGTTCTGCCACTGTGTAAGACATTACAGAAATTACTCCAAAACTAACACATGGAATGAACATATATTTCAATTCTAAATCATGCTATGTACCCAAAAGGTTTGGAAAAAGGGGCTGAAAAATTGCATATTTCTGCAGTCATATTCATAATAGCATGAGTCACACTGGCCAACAAACAGAAGCAATCTAAGTGTCCACGGACAGCCAATTCCATAAACAAACTGTGGTATACACACAATGGAATATGATTCAGCCCTTCAAAGATGGTAATTCTGACAATGCTACAATCTGGATTAACCTTAGGGTCATTATATTAAGTGAAATACACCAGACCAAAAAAGGACAAACGTTCTGTGATTCCGCTAGTATGAGATATCCAAACAAGTCAAATCCAAAGCCAGAAAAAGCAGAAAGTGATTCCCAGGGAACAAAGACAGTTCATGTTTCATGGAACACACCCAGTTTCCTTTAGGGAAACTGACTTCCCATGATATCTCCAAAACCAATTATACAAATAATTGGAAGCCATATCTAATCAAATGAATGTAGACATAATTTTACAATTTACACCAACCTCACTCAAACTTCTCAATGGACAAAAGGCAAAACTGTATCTATGGTACCTCAGCTTTGCTTAAAACTGTATCTACAGTACCTCAGTTTTGCTTATGAAATTTAACCAAAAAAAAAAAAAAAACAAAACAAAACACTAAAGTCTATCCAAAAAAGGATATAAAATTTATGACATGAACTTTAAAAAATTATGAATTTAAACTGTGAAAAACCTTATTCACAAAACTTACACACAAGCCACAGAAAAATACATTTACAAAATACATATTTGATAAAGGATTGTACTCCAACTATACCAAAAAATCTGGAACAAACAACCTCATTAAAAATGTATAAATCTGAATGCCTGGCCAAAGAAAATATACAGATAGTAAATAAGCATATCAAAAATACTCAAAATCATATATCATTAGGAAATTACAAACTAAAACAACAGTGAAGTAGCACTGCACACCTATTAGATCCAGTAAACTAAAAAAAAGTGGAGGGGGCGGGGCTTCTCTGGTGGCTCGGTGGTAAAGACTCTGCCTGACAATGCAAGACACTCAAGTTCGATCCCTTACTCAGGAAGATCCCACATGCCAGAGAAACTTAGCTGGATTTTTCCACAGCTAAACAAGGCTCACCAGTGACCTGAACACTACATGTTTAGCACTTAGTAAACAGCTTTGAAAAAGTATCCAGACAAAAACTATCACACAACAGCAGCTCTACTTGTAACAGCTAAATATCAGGATGTCTTTGGTAGATGACTGTGTAAGCAAATTGGGATACATCCAAAGTGAAGGGAAGAAAATGCTACTGCAAAATATACCTCTTAAGCGTGAGAATTAGTTGGACCTAATTAACTTTTTTTTTTTAAAGAGGACACATGATCATCTCTGAAACCCAAGTTCAAGACGGCTCTTCTGTGAGTCACATTTACAAGAGAAATCTCATTTCAAAGGAATCCTTGGTATATACCAGATAGAAGGATGACAGTCTTGTGAAACTCCTTTTTTTTTTTAATCAGTAGGGAAAGCTAAGATGTAAATCTGTACAACAACCATACCCTTCCTTTCCTTTGGTTTTTTTTTTTTTTTATTTGGCTGCGCCAGGTCGACCTTCATTGAGGCAAGCCAGATATTTAGCTACAGCATGCAAACTCTTCATTGCGGCATGTGAAATCTAGCTCTTGGATCAGGGATTGAACTTGGGCCTCCTTCTTTGGGAGTGTCCAGTCTTAGCCACTGGACCACCAGGAAGCCCGGGTTCTGTTTTTAGATGAAGATGCTATCTAAGGTGCTATCTTGGGCCATTTCAGTCACTGACTCAGTTTCCTGAGTTTCTCCAAAGCATGCACAAGGTACACATTATTAAACTGGTTTGCAAAAGAAGTAAAGGTAGTTCATACTACAACACTCTATGCTTACAAATATCTAAATGGTAAATGGCATGTTATTTATTTTTAATTACTATGGGGAAAAAAAGAATGCAGGAGTCATGCATATTACAACATGAATAAACATTAAAACCCTCTTTAGAGAAAAAAATCCATATAAAAAAGCCCACCCAGATCCCATATTCACTGGGTCTGCTTTAAATCCATCAAGTTGGTCCAAATAACTGAAAATCTCAATAACACTCTAAAGCCCTTTCCTCTCGAAGTAGGCCCCAGGTCCCCTTGGGGAGGGGGTTGGGCCCTCTTCCCTCCACACTGCCAAAGGGTGGAGCAAAGCTAGCTCTTTCAGAGGTACAAAAAGAGCAATTGGATGGATTTTCAAGCTCTTGTTGGGCTGCAACAATTCAGGGCCCACTCAAGTGAAACAGGCACCCTGTGGCCCCTAGGTAGGATATGCAGGTTCACACCCAGGATGTGTTCCCATCAAAGCCAAGAATTTTCTGACAGACCTAGGCTTGCTAGAGCTGTCCTACAGAGCAAAGGGGACGGAAGAGATGTGTGGAGGTGGGTCTGCCTTTCCCTGTGAATGTGGGGCTACTACTCCCCATGGCCCCAAGTTCAGGGATAACTGCCCCTAAGAAAGGAACTACAAGAAGCACTTTGCCAGGAGGCTGGCACTAGAGCTTTATTATTGCTTAATAATTGCTTTAGATTTCTTGTTGGTTAGTCATGATCTGTGCCATTCCTAACACCATACTTGTGTCATTGAAATAGGGAAGCTGAGACGGACAATACATGCCTTCTGGCAAAGCTACTTCACTCTGTAATAAATTTGATCCTCATGGTCTATATGGGATTTGTGCTTGGCTTGGGTTGGAATTCTTGGTTCAATAAACCTTAGAGGGTTTATTAACTGTTCATGTTTTTGTCCTAGTGGTCATGATGCTGGTTCTTTGCATCTGTCTGGGACCCAAATGCTTCTGAACAGCCACTTTCTTGTCAGGTGATCAACATGATGATACAACAGGAAGGTAAGGGAAAATCAAGTCCAAACAACCATGGCATATTACCTCACATTTGTTAGAATGACTCTTATTAAAAAAAAAGACAATCAACAGGGACTTCCCTGGTGGTCCAGTGGTTAAGACTCCATGCTTCCAGAATGCAAGGGATATGAGATTGGTCACTGGTCTGGGAATTAAGATTCCACATACTCCCTCAGCATGACCAAATAAATAAACACTGAAAGTAAATAAATATAATCCACCCATTAAAAAAAATACCTCACAATATAGTTAGCCATGGAGATGACTGAACAATCAGCCTCTAAGCGGTGAAGGCCGGAATTTCTAAAGTTCCTTGTATTCATCAACTTTCAAGCAAAAAAATGAACAAAAGAGAGGAACTGAGAGACTGAATATGCAAACAGACAACGGCCAGCCCATGAATAACCAAAGAACTGGAGTTCCCGTAACCTCTGCAGTCACCAGCCCAAAATGGTCAGGATTTTGTCAATGACTGCCAGCTTCCCTGTTTTATTTTGCCCCAATTTCCAACTTGAAACTGCCCAAAGAAAGCCAAATATATTCTCCAAGTGAATCACCTAAGATGCTGTTTCTAGTTACTTTAGTGCCTTCAGCCTCCTCATGCCAATAGCCTCCACAGTATACCTGAAGCCTCCCCCACTATTTTCTTTCCTGTAAAGCTTTCTACCTCCTCTGCCTGCCTTTGAGTCTCTGCCATAAGCAAGAAGATGGTGGCCTCTTCCTTTGCAATAGCAAGTGCAGAATAAATAAACCCTGCATGTTCTCTTTTGGGTGGTCTTATTTCTACAAAGCTATATGGATGATTCAGCTCTCTTAAAAAGTACAATTTTCCATGGTGGTCCAGTGTTTATAACTCCATGCTTCTATTGCAGGGGGCATGGGTTCAATCCCTGGTTGGGGAACTAAGATCCTGCAAACAGCGCAGACAAAAAAAAATTCTATTTTTTGCCATAACACTTCTTTTAATTTCTTTCAATGACTGTCCTTTGAGAAACTGCAGTCTTTCCCTCTTCTGTGTCATTCCTGACATTAAAAATTGTTTCCTATGGGCACTTTCCTGTTGGTCCAGTGGCTAAGACTCCACACTAAATAAACCCATACATACACACACACACACACACACACACACACACACACACATATATTTGTTTCCTGTAATCTTCTTTATTAATATGTTCATGAAGTCCTCCAACTGCTTTACCCTGGAGTTCTGAAAAATCCAAGAACTTTGGCTTCTCACGTCCTGTGGCCAGAGAGTCTCAAGGAAAAATTTCAATTTTTAAAATTGAAGTTTTAAAAATTTTTTAGTTTAAAAATTTTTAAAAAGTTTTAAAAATTTCAAGTTTAAAAAATTTTTTTAAAACTCCCAGAAAAAAAAGGTACAAGACATGGAGCAAGTCACTTGCTTTTGTTGAGAGGAGCTCCTAAGGGCAGAGTCTGTGACAAGGCATATATGGGCTCCCTGAAGTCCTTCAAAGTCCCTTGCCTCCGGTAGCAAGAGGCAGCCTTATGTTCTTTTCTTCTGGGCTATGTGTGTGCAGTTGCTCAGTCGTGTCCAACTCTCTGCACCCCCATGGAGCCCGCCAGGCTCCTCTGTCCATGGGGTTTCCCAGGCAAGAACACTGGAGACCCAACCCAGGGATCGAACCCATCTCTTGCACCTTCTGCATTGGCAGGCGGATTCTTTTCCACTGTGCCACCTGGGGCTAGATCCTTCCCAACCCACAAGAATGACCTTCCTCTATGGGAAAATGAAAAGTGCAGAAAAGGACTGGACCACAGGTGAAAACCAAGTGCAGCCTGAAAGAGTACCATTGACAAAACTGACATCAATAAAAATAGGGATATAAAAAATGAACTTTGCATTTTTATTCAAAAAACTGATGGTCTGCATGATAAATACAGTCTGTGTCTGAAGCATCAAAAATTTTTTTTCTTGAAAAATGATTTTTTCCCTCTTAGTTTTAGAATGCACTTACCTCGACTCCCCACACCAATTTTGAACTTGAACTGCGCAGTGTCATCTCAAAGGATGCAGGATCATGGTCTCTCCTGGGGTGATACATAAGTGCTGTGGTCACACTGATTGGTGGTCTCTGGTCACGGCTCCCTCCATGTGCCTGGCCCAGTTCCTGTGACACTGATGTCCCTGAAGCTGACACAGCGAGACAACCTCCCAGTCACAGCCCCCCTGAGAGATCACCATTCACCAGGTCCTGTGACTTAGCACATTCCAGAAACTTCTGAAAAAATATCTTGTCACTTGATACAGCAATTGAAATCTGAGTTGCACAGATTAACGGATTTCTTTCAAGCATTCACATACGTCCCTCTTTAATTCTGGGAGTGAAGCTTATCCTCCCAGCTGTTAGTTAACACAGCCACCCAGCCAGCCTCTTCTGCAGGCACAGCACCATACTCCACAGTGAAAAACTCTCTACATACAGGTTCTGGTTTCTCCTGATCTCAGCCAAGAATTATTCATGTGAATCCCAACTCCCTAAAGATGTGGGAAACTCTACAAAGTTCTTTTAATTATTAAAAAAAAAAAACTTTGGCTGTGCTGGGTGGCATGTGGGGGATCTTAGTTCCCTGACCAGGGATCGAACTAATGACCCCTGCTGTGGAAGCACAGAGTCTTAACTACCAGACTGCCAAGGAAGTTCCTATAAAGTTCTAGTGAGCCTGCCAAGGTTGTTTCCATGGAGAAGGGATGGAGTGGGGCAGGCAACCTGAGTGGATGGTGCTTTCTGGATGTATAGGCCCACCCAGAGGGTAAGCACCACGTGCAAATTCACGTGGAAGGGAGGGTGTGCCCCACTGTGGCACATGCCCTTCAGAGCATGTCTTTCCAGGGACACAGAGATAAGGATTTCTTCTGCACTTTCTAGAATCACCCTAAATACCACCATCCAAATACCCCACATATAAACATGCTCAAAGGAGAAGAAGGAAATATCCACTCCTCTGCCTGGAAAAATGCTCTGTTTCTAGTGGGGGAAACTCTGCTTTCCCTTTTATGTTAAGCGTTTGTCCGAGACATGTTCTCAGATATTATATTCAAATACCTGCTCAGTTGCTCAGTCGTGTGTCTGACTTTTGTGATGCCATGGACTGTAGCCCACCAGGCTCCTCTGTCCATGGAATTTTCCAGGCAAGAATACTGGAACAGGTAACCATTCCCTCCTCCAATATTCAACTACATTTCTAGCCAAATAAGCTGACCTTGTGGCTAAGCAATCCTGTGTGGAGCTTGGTGGAGAATGTGCCTTTTCAGAAAAATAAACCACACATACACACACACACTACTAATGGAAGGTTTCTCCTCTTGAAAAAGGAGTTTTTCATATTTTAGTATTAGCTTTTTTCAACACGGGTTTCTAAACATTCAGAGGCAAACAACTGAGTCTAGAAATTACATTCATTTCCCATCCCTGAGGTCTAGATTGAAGGAGGCACTAAGGGCTAGGAGCTGGAGCACTATGGGCCTGGGGCAGCCCCTGGGTGACTTACGCACCTATGTGTACATGTGTGCACCCAAGGCCCTCAGTATCCAGTGCACAATGTAACCACAAATCAGACTTACATTGCTAATAACTTGTGTTTCCCTACTGACCCACCATCTGCTCCTTGCCAGATTTCTGAGGAGCTCATAGCATCCCTGCATAACCCAACAGGAAGTCATAAACAGAAGCATTTAGTATTTTAGATTTCATAGTGGTTCAGAGCAAAGTTTTTCCTCCAATGGACCTTCAGTCATGACAATGCATTTTACAGTCTCTCTCACAACTGTCCAACTCCAGCTTCAAGAAACAAACAGCAAATTACTAGACAAGAGCAAATACCTGCTCTGTTTTAGGGAAGGAATCCTTTGAGTGGCAGAACGAGCTTAGTTTTCACAATTACTATAAATGTGGCTGTTCATGTACATATTATACAAGACAAGTCAATAACATCACCAAGAGCCCCCACGGTCCTTCGATCAGTCTTACTTCCCCAGTGGTCACCACAATAGATCCCCTTGTGATATCTTACTCTTTATATGGAAACTTTAAAATCAGAAACCTAATGTTTCCAACCAGAAGGTTAAAAAGAGAAAAGAAGTTTACACATTGTATGATACATGATTTTATTTACATAACTGAAATGATTTTCTTAGTCACCTTGACTACAAAAGCAAATTGACACAGTATGATTTAATAACCTTTCATAAACAGATTTAACAAATTTTAAAACAGTAATACTCAGTAATACTTAAATACTTAGTAACTTCTGTGTATATGCATATGAAAATTGTCTGATAGACTAACAAGTATGAGTACCTGGATAACTCAGGAACAGACAATTAGGTTATGAGTCAAGGGTTAACTCCCCAGCACTGGGTCAGCCAGTTAGACTTGGAGTTCTCCCCCTGCTGAGGACAAATCTGCTACAGCCTCTCACACTGAGTAGGCATTTTTAATAACTTGAGAAAGTTTCTCCCTACTTCTGCATTTAACAAGACTATCATCAAGTACATCTGAAACCCACAAGTTTACTACCATGACTAGATATCTGTAAAAGAACTTATCACAGTGCGTCTGAACAATGGCCCAAACTAAAGCCATGTTACATCTGCAGTTAAGTGTTTTTCCAGTGCTCTCCCTGGGTGTGTACACACACACATGCGTGCACACACAGATGCGCATGCACACACACACACACACACACAGCTCTTCCACAAAACTCATCCAATTCTTCTTGGCCACAAAAATGCCATAATTTTTACCACTTTACCACTTTGGTGAAATGGCTATAAAAGCCAGCATTCTCATGAGACATCGTTAGGTTCTTTCACAGTGCTTTAAGTATGAAGACCAGACAGTATTTTGGTAACTGACCCTCTCCTGCAAAGTGACAGCATTGGGACAGAAAGAAGAGCCACCAGGACTTCCCGAAAGCCACCCCCACAGGATGGGAGGAGTGCTGAGTGTCTGTGACCACAAACAAGCAGTGAAGAATGACAAGAAGCTTATGAGTCATGGTCAGAACCTAAGAACAAAAATGTCTGGCCATAGCAGCATTACGTTACAGACACAGCAAGAGTGGACACATGTACCTTTTCACACAAGCTCTGTAAGAGCCAAAACCCTGTCGTTTCCCCATCAGAACTGTCATCAGAGGTGTCACAGTCCTGGGTCATTTGTCGACACTACTTCTAACCTAACTAGCTGAGACTGAGCACAAGTCCCAACCATGAATGTGTGAGATGAGCCCCTGCCACTTTGGGGCACTGGATGGGTGGGTACTGAAGGCTGTGGTGGGGTAGGCTGGGGAGTTCACGGCAGCCAAGTCTCTGTGGTCAGCAATACTTGGATATGAGTCCACTCCACTCCAAGGCCCCCTCCTCCATACACTTCTCATCACAGGGGTGTGATCTCTCAGCCAGGTGGACAGATGTATCCTAGAAGCCCCCTCCCCTCACACCACCTACCTACATACCAAATGTGGCATCACGTCTCTCCATTGTGCTAAACCTAAGGATCATTTTAATCATAATAAGAATCAAATGTCTTCCTAAGAAGAGGTTACATGATTTAAAAAGAAACAAAACAGGATATTGAAGGTTGCGGCGAGGCCTGTCCAGAAGTCCCCTCTTCCCCTCCAGCCTTGGTCGGGCTTTGACATCCCTATGCAGCCTGGCCGGGCTCTTGTTTTGAACAAGGACATGTTTAAATCATGTGACCTTGTTTGGAGGCAACCAGAAAAAAGTCAAACAGTTCAGGTAGTGAGTGAGGGACCGATACGTGTGAGCGCGGAGTGCGTGGTGCTCACGGATGCACCGGTTGGGTGCTGCGGAGGGCTGAAGAAGGAACACCTACACCGTCCAGTGTGCTACATCTGCTGGGTGGCAAGACCGCCAGCCAGTGTGAAATGTGCAAATAGGGGCCGGCAGATCTGTTCTCAGAATGTTTCTTCCCCTCCAAAGTCCATTACTTTTCACAAAGAAATGTTAACTATCAAACGCGTCCATTAATTGTGCCGCTGAGGGTGAAACCATCCAGTTAGCATATACACTATCATTTGCATATCTTGGACACCCAGTGTTGGTGCCAGCGGCTCTTGTGGGTGGTACAGGACTCTCTTCAGGCCAGTTCGGGTCTGACATGCCTAAAAATGAAAACAGATCATTTGTTCTGTGCTGAAGAACCCAAACTTCATGTCCAGACAGTAAGGCCTTGGCAAAACTCCCTTTGAGGTTCAAACCAAACTTCTGGTTTCTGGGCCAACTGCCTGCAGGGTTTCATGCTCCAGGTTTCCAAAACATGTTTGGGAGAAGGGGGGAACATCACATGTTCTCTTGGTAACTGTAGCTTACCAGAAACTACCAATTTTGACTTTTATAAGCTTCAGACTCTCAAATCTGATCAATCTCTGGTGACCTGTTTAACTCTTTCTGTAAGGCAGCATAATGCAACAGCACCTTGTTGTACTGCCTGGATATACAGTGCTCTAACGTAAAGGAGCCTACTTGTCTTCCATCCCAGCCTACTACGGAGGAGGGGATCTTTCCAAATCAAGGGTGCACGCAGCCCAGTCCCACAGCGTTGACGGGACAAATGGCAAGGAACACTAGCCAGCAAGGAATCAATGACCCAGGAGGCATGCGAAAGGAACAACCTCGGCTGAAAAAGGCTTGAGACTCCAAGAGTTCAAAACACTCCATGATGAAGTTAGGAAACAGGAAAAAAATTTCAAGTATTAAAGACAGAAGAAGGAGTTTTGGCAAGAACCATATTTACTGTCCATTGCAAGACCACAGCACCACAGACTACATTCTTTCAAAAAGCATTTTGCTCCAGCTTTTAGCACTGATTTCATAAGTGACAACTGTCATGACAGTGTGTGATACAAAGGATGTGAAAACAGTACTCTGTGTGTGTCCCTCCCACCAATGGTGGTCCCCAGCACCGGGTGGCCTCCAAGCCGCCCCCCTCCACTCACCCAGACAGAGCCTGGGGGGCTGCTGGCTGTGTTCTCAGTGCAGGCAGGGTAGTTCTGGTTCTGCCTTTCTAGATTAAATGCCTCCCCAGGTCAGGAAAATGTACCCCAGTAGTTAAATTAGAAGTACTATGACTAAATCCCCACCCGGGAAATGACTGAGTCATCATTTCTCAATATCCCCTGAGAGTTCTGCCCCGCCCTCTCCTCTATCATCTTAAGCTGCTGGGCAATGTGATCATCACACATATTTTCACATCCTTTAAAAAAAACATAGTTTTAAAAAAAATGCCTGAATGTAAATGGATGCAAAGTCAGACATTTACAAACAAAAAGGTTCAGAGCAGACTTTGGTTTCATTCAAACCAGAAACACTCTTAAAAAGCATTACAGAGAGTGTAAGGACAGTGCAGAGAGCAGGAACAACGTGGCTAGAATCTAGTAAATGCATGTGAAATTCTACCATAGAGTTTGTTTTCAATCCACGTGGAGGGGAGGGTGCGAGGGAGGGGAACATTATTACAGTCCCCCAGGGGTGTCTCCTCCTCTGACAGGCCATCATCATACAACAGTGAGTTGGATGGGGTGGACACGGCCAGGTCCAAGTAGTCCTGGAAGGGAGAGAGAGCTGGTCACTCCTGGAGCAGGCCATTGCTGGACATGCCCACCCCTCCCCACCCCCGCCCTGCCTGATAGCAGAAGCCCCAGCCGAGTCCCACCCCGCACCTATCAACCTCTCGCCAGATCTGAGCCCCTGGCCAGGTCTGTCAGCATGAGTTCCCCCAGCCTCTGGTCCTCATCACAGAAAATCACCTCTTGGAGGCAGAAATGTGTTCCCTCATTGTTCTGGTCCTCTCTCTGCAGCGCTAGGGGCACCAGGCCCAGCACTGGAGAACAGGCCTGTTTATAAAACCTGAGGCTCCGGGATTGCAGTCCCGTGACTCATGTGGGAAGGCCAAGACACATTCCCCATCTGCTCCACACTTTCTGGCTTCCCTCCAGGCACTCCTGCCATCTCCAATATCAAGTCAGGACCAAGAAATCTGAGTCATCGGTGTGGGTTTTGCATAAGATGCTGCTAGAGGCTTCAGCTCCCAAGCAGGATGATTTGTGAGGACCGGCTACTTCCACTGCCCTGGTTAAAGGTGTCAAGAATGCTTCCAGTGTGTTTCTGGCTGGTTCTCAGCACTGTTCTAGGAAAGCTGTTTGTAGGCATCAGCTATTACCTCTGTTTAGGGCAAATCATAGGATGTGCCCAAACGATACACCAAGGTTGGGTTTTATTCCAAGGGGCCCAGTCCATGCATCTTGCCTTCCATGTTTGGAGAAATGACAACTTTCAGTAACTGTGTCAATTTAAGGATGAAACCACCAGAGGGCAAGCAAGGTCTGTGTCTATTTTCTTTACTTGCATCCCCAGCATCTAAGGCAGAATACAGGAGGCAGCCCATTGCCCAATCAATATTAGTGAAAACTGTGTTGATTTCCTCTATCACCTAGAGTTGTAAACTGGAGGCACACAGATATGTTGTTTGGCCCACACTGAGCTTTTGGAAATTGCTATAAAAACTGGGAAACATAAACATTCCTTAAAAAGCCCTGGCATGCTGGCACTCTTATTCCTACAGGTTACATTGTCTATGGTAACAGGTCCTTCAGAGCCAGCTGGGAGGCTACTATTTGTCACAGTTTCCACTGCTCCCTTCACTTTCCACCCCTAGCCGGACCCTTCATAGAATCTGAATTTAGGACACATTCATTCCAACTTTACTTCCTCAAGTTCCATTACTGAAAATAATTTTGTTTGGCTTTGGCATATCTTCTTCCCACCCCTGTCTGTGGAGGGCTCTTCCTAAGTGTCAAGGTAAAAATCCTGGTTTCTCCCTAATTTCAAGAAGTCCAAGAGGCCTGGATTAAGGATAAAGGTTCGTGCCCCCCCCCCCGCCCCCAATCTGCCCTGCCCCCTACCAGGAGACGACATGACCATCTCACTCTGCACAGCCGCACTCTGCCTTTGTATTGGGAATTCCATGAACTGGGGTGAGGGAAGTGGCACCAAGGATTGGCTCCGGGTACTCACTCTGCTCTTAACCATCATATCTAGGTCTTTGCTGATGTCGACAAACACTGGCCTCTTGTCTGGTTCCCGCTTCCAGCACTGCAGCATTAGACTGTACCTGGTGAGACAAACAGGTGGGTGGTGACAATCCAGCAAGGATTGCCCAGTCACAACCACCACACCCAGTACAGTGCACCTGGGCCCCAGAGGCTCTGGTCCAAAATCCCAAAGCTGTTCCTGTGTCACTGACATCCTTCTCTGAGTTGGGCCAGGGTATGATGGGTCAGCAGGGGCTCACAGTGTCTGGCGCTGTGGTCCAGCCATGCTTGTTATGGCAGCTAACGCAGAAATGCCAGTCCTTAAAACTCTTATGAAGGATGAACTGTGTATGAACACAAAAACCTGCCAAGCACACTCTGTCTTGCACCTCCCTCCCTCCCTCCCCTGGGGCTCTGGCAGGGCTGCAGGGGCCACCTTGTGGGTGAGTGCTCGGCCTGTGCCTGCCAGTCTAGGGTGCTCAGGGAGGCAGCACCTACTCACCCTTGCACTCCCACAGCCCTGAGCCAGGCACATGGCAGGTGCATGACAGACTTTGTAGAATGAATGGACCAGTGTGTGTCTAACTATGGACGACCCCCCTCTCATGTGTTCTCAACCTGTTCTCCAAGGATCATCTGATGGAACCACCATTTGATGAGAAGATTCTGGTGCCCTCGAGCTGAAGTCCAGGTGCCATCTGCCTGCTCTTTGCCTGCCTTGGTGTCTCCACTTGGGCGCTCCCCTGTAT
Source organism: Cervus elaphus (assembly GCF_910594005.1). NCBI lineage: Eukaryota > Metazoa > Chordata > Mammalia > Artiodactyla > Cervidae > Cervus > Cervus elaphus. The sequence goes on along the minus strand of NW_025316692.1, from coordinate 595,622 downwards.
GTACCCCTGGGGCCATTCTGAATTACCTGCCCCTCCCCAAGCATCCTGGGACAGGTCTCTAGCCTTAGATTGAAGCTGCTCCCTCATCCTTCCACCACCTCTCCTGGGGTCCTGCTCCCCCTCAGCTTGTAAGTCCCCCCAGGAGGCCCACCCAGCCCCCAGTGGAATCTGGGTCCCCAGCATCTGCCATCATGCCCAAGGGTGGTTCTCTGTCATCTGTGCCTTTGTCTTAGCCCGTCGCTTCCAGCTGCCCAGCTCGCCTGGGGCTGGCACCCAGGGCTGCCCAGCAGTGGGAAAGGATGAGTGTGCATGACCCCACCCCTCCAAAACCTGGAGTGTCAGTGGCTGGGGAGGCTGGACCAGAGAAAGCATGCTCACATCTCCTCGCTGCAGTTGTCTGGCCTCTCCATCCGATAGCCTGTCTTCAGAAGGTTGAAGAGCCGCTCTGGAGGAATCCCAGGGTAGGGGTTGCCGCCCAGGGTCACAATCTCCCACAGCAGGACACCAAAGGACCACCTGCAGAACCAGAGGGCCAATGAGCGACTGCACTGAGTCTGTGGCATCCTCAGCGCCCCAGATATCCTCCCCCTGAGCAGCAACAGGACCCGAGTTCCCTGTACAGAGAGTGGTCCAAGTGCCCACAGTTTCAGCCTAGGCTGACCAGACAGATGGAAGTGGAATGGAGGCGGGACCAGGTGTCTGCCTGCCCTGCCCCAACCCCCTGGCAAGCTGCTGCCCAAGCTCAGCCCCCATATCCAAAAAGGGCAGGTGGCTGACCCCTGAGGTGGAGCTCTGTAGCATCAGAGACGGCACAGGGAATGCAAATGAGCACAGTGAAAAGCAGGTTGAACTGAGGCCACAGGGCACCAGGGCACTCTGCAAAACCCCTTCACCTTTTCTGTGTGCCTGGAAATTTTCATAAGATGTTAAAAGGAAAAAACACTGCAATGGGAAAATATCAACTGTGAGGGAAAATTTACTGTCAAGTGGGGACAAAATCATCACAAAACAGCATTATCACACAAGCCCGTTTACAGTAATAAAGAATGCCTGCATGCCACGGACAACTCTAGGCAAGGCCTGTGAGTGCTGGCCGTAGTTATTTTGGGATGGTGGGGCCCCATTGACTTTTAGTCTCTTCATTATGCTTTCCCCTGCATTTCCAGTTGTTTTACAGTCAACTTGGTAATCAGAACACAGCTGTTAAAACTGTTTAAGAACTGCCTTTTCACAGCCTACCTTATTTAAAACATGCAAGGCTGTTTACAGCAGAACATTTGGAAACAAGTCTGTTGTGGTTTTGAAAACAATTGAGAATGCAGTTGGACTTGGAAGACTGAGTTTTGGTCTTGGAGCAGTTTGGGTACCGGAAACCCATTCAAGGTCACTCCACCCTAAACCTGTCTCTGGGTGGGGACCAGTCTCCAGGGACCTGCTTGAAGCCTGCTCACACTCAGGCTCACAGAGAGGGAACTGTTCAGCTGGGACTGTGTGTCACTGAGATGTCCAAAGAGAGGGCAGGGGAGGTGGGGGAGGCAAGGGGGGCTGCAGCTATGGCTCACATCCTCATGCATTCCACCGTGGCACTCAGAACTACTGCCTGGGCCTTTGCCATTTGCTGTGTAAGTACACAAAGCTCCCCCATCCGCAGCCCCCCAGTTTGGGGAGGTCACTCTGGACGGCTGGAATGGGCTGACAGGGACTCAGGGCAACTCTGTTCCCCAGCGGAGCTGCCCAGACAGGTGCATACATGTAACCCCCACCCCAGGAAGGCAACACCCTGACTCACACATCACTCTGGGTGGTGTAGATATGATCAAAGAGGGACTCAATGGCCATCCACTTGACTGGGATCCGACCCTAAGGAAGGAGTGAAAGAAAGGCATTAACGTTGCTCTGAGATCCTAGGAACTGGTGTGTGTGGGGGACACATCTCAGGCTCTTTCAGCTCTTAGGGAACACTGAGTAATGACTCCAGTGTGTTCCTGGGTAGAGGCCAGCAGCCCAGCCTCACAGGTGCTGGAGTCCTAGCCCCGCCTTCCTAGGCTTGGCTGAGACCCGTGAGGGAGTCAGTCAGCCTGCCCACAGCTATACAAGGTGTGCTGGTCATGCACCACATCGCAAGGAATTGATGCTAAGTGCAAGCCAGGCCCCACTGTGGTCACTTCTCGGGAGATCAGGGGCACTGCACCCTGGGTGCTGCCCAGTGGGTAGGCTGGAAGCACTTCCATCAAGATCTCCCCTGATTTCTGAGGGTGAAGGGGTCTGGGAAGCCAACATCCAGTGTTTCCATCTTGGGAATTTCTGACACAAACGAACACACTAAAGGCCTTTCTAAGAAGCTCTGAGCGAAGAAATCAATGTGAGTGTCTTGAGTCTGATTTTTCCCTCTTATTTTATTCCAGGGCCCTTTTAGCATCCTCTGAAAGACTGTCCTCCACCATGGAGAGGCTGGAGTTCAACCTAACAAATCCTTTCTAATGCAACTTAAGAAATAGCTTTTTGGTACAAATAGATCAGCGGGCTTTCCTGGTGGCTCAGTGGTAAAGAATCCACCTGCAGTGCAGGAGATGCGGGTTTGATCCATGAGTCAGGAAGATACCCTAGAGGAGGAAATGGCAACCCACTCCAGTATTCTTGCCTGGGGAATTCCATAGACAGAGGATCCTGCTGGGCTACAGTCCATGGGTCGCAAAGAGTCAGACACGACTGATCGATTAAACAACAACAAACAGGTCAGCATCAAGGCACAATCAATTAAAAAAAAGGCATTTGCTTTGGATTTTAATGCATTTATTGTACTTCTTTTTTTTTTTTAAAGTACTATTTAGGATTCATACCCTACATGAACTGTGACTGCTTCGAGGGTGTGTGTTTCTAACAATGCAACCTGCAGGCTGTGCTCTCAGGGGCCGAGCTTGGGCACCTTGTGCTTCCTTGCTGGGTGACACAGGGCCTTCCCGAGGACCAGTGCATCAACAGGAAGTTCCATCCAGCCCCCTCCACGGGGTAGGGAGCACCCCTCTCCACTTCCCCTTCAGCACTTCTAAGACGTGCTGTCACAACAGAAACCCCACAAGAAATCAAATGTCATCCTCACAGCCCCAGGAGCACCTGGGCTTCACTCGCCCCTCAGAGCAAAGCTGAAGTGTATGTCGTGGCTTTCTGTGTTTTTCTTTTTGAGCAGCATCTGTTCTGAATGCCAGCTTAGCTGTGTGTCTTGAGGGGGCCTGTGATCTTCCCTGTCTAGTCTGTCACAGGGAGGCTACTAGAAAGGGATTGGGAGGATAGCAGCACCAAGAAAGTCAAGACCAATGTCACAGGGAAGGGGACCATACCAGGGAACCAGGTTTCCCAAGAAGGTCCCCGAACCACCTGTTTTAGTGACTTGGAAAAAGCTTCCCAAATCTCTACACTGCAACTCTGGACTTTGTCTCCAGGATCCTCCTGATTGCCTTCCAAACTCACTTAGTCAGCCGTTCCTAGGCCCTTGGACCAGGAGCATACCCTGCTGTAAAGTGGTTCAATCCTTTCTGTAAAGAATGACTAGCAAGCTTGAGTTTAATTCATTTCTTTTCCCCAAGCAAAGGACTAAAGTTACACAGAAAGTAAAACAGTGACCTTCACTCTGCAGCAGTGAGAGGAGCAACTGCAGACAAGAAGATTGTTATTTCTGCAGTGGTGGGTGACCTTTAGAAGTGATAGTGATGAAAAGTGAGAGAAGCTGCAGGAACCCCACTCCCAGCAGGGAGCTCCAAAACAGCACGTGTGGCTGTGAGGAAGAGAAGGAACAGGCTCAAGACTGAGTCCTGCTCTGGGTCTCTGGGGACCCAGGACTAGGAAAGAGTTCGGGGATGAGGACTGGAAGTTTGCACTCTAAAAACCCGCTTTATCTTCCTCAGATCAAAATCTGTCCCCACCCTGTGGGCTCCCTGACCATGCCCTCTGCCCTCAGGCCATCACACCCCAGAGCCTGGTACCTCGCTCCTCTTCACGTAGGAATCCTCTTCATAAACATCTCGGGACAGACCAAAATCTGAGATTTTCATCCTGTGGCCCTCGGCTACCAGGACGTTTCTGGCTGCCAAGTCCCGATGGACAAGCTGTGGAAAAGACAACAGCAGGGACCCCTGAACCCCGGGCCAATCGCTGGCGGAGGGGGCGCGGGGCTGGGGCGGCACGCACCTTCATCTCAGCCAGGTACTGCATCCCTCGTGAGATCTCCCAGGCAAAGGAGACAAGGTCGCCCATGGTCAGGGCCTGCTCCTCCAGGTTGTCCAGGTAACTGGAGTTGCGGCTGCCCCCGCTGCCCACGTAACCAGGTCCCGCCTTGCGGCTCTCTCGGAGGAAGCCCCGCAGGGAGCCGTACTTGGCATACTCCAAGATGAGGAGCAGTGGCCCTAGGGGCAGAGCAGTAGGTACGTGGGCTGGCTGCTTAGGTGACCCTGGGCAGGCAGAAGTTGGGCCAGCACGGGGCAATCACTTCCAGCATCCTGAGGACTCAAGCCTCAGCTCACTCTCACATCACTCTGCTCTCCACCTTGCAGCGCTATGTTACTTCAGTCATGTCTGACTCTTTGTGACCCTATAGACTGTAGCCTGCCAAGCTCCTCTGTCCATGGGATTTTCCAGGCAAGAAGAGTGGAGTAGGTTGTCATGTCCCCCTCCAAGGGATCTTCCTGACTCAGGGATTGAACCCAAGTCTTTTACATCTCCTGCATTGGCAGGCAGGTTCTTTATCACTAGTGCCACTTGGGAAGCTCCTGCATCTTGCAGGGGCTTTGGATTCCAAAGCCAGCTGCCTGGACAGTTGACCACAACCTCTTTCCTGGGTGTCCAGGGCAAGCAGTCACTGCATTTGAAGCTGCCCTGGGAGATAACCACTGCTGCTCGGATGTCAGGAACTTTCTGTACCCCTGGTCTTGCCACAGTATGGCCTGCGGACAGCTGATGGAGGCAGAGGTTCTGGACTGCCCCTGGCCACCCTCTCCCTGCCCTGCCTGCTCTCAGGCCACAGTCCTCCCCGAGGCCCGGCCCTGAGTGCTACTGGTGCCCCTGCTGCTCTCTCTCTGTCGGCCTCCCATCTCCCTCACACCCCAAATACACATGCACCCACACGCACATGCACACACACACACACACACACACACACAAAGTGGGAGGCCCCCAGGGTGGCAAAGCAGTTTTGGAAGACCAATAGAGCAAAATGCTCTTATGTGAAAAACGATCTGCCATTGCCTTTGCCACCCCAGGCTGGGGTGGGGTTGAGATCACCTGGAGGTTATGGCATATCTAGTAGGTGCCCAGGAGACACTGCTCATCTCTGGACTTCCCTGTCTTAAGGGCTCGGCCTGGGGCAGGGTGCTGACAACCAGGATGTCGCCAGAGACCCCAGGGAACACTCCTGTGGCAGCCCTCATGGTCCACTGACACACAAGTTTCAGGCAAGGGCCAGAGAAACCATGCTTCCAGGAAGAGAGAGGACAGGTGCCAGAGAAGAAAAGGATGGGGATGAGGGAGAATGCAGAATGGAGCAGCCCAGAGCCCCTGGCTTGTGCCCAGCAGCTGCTAGTCCCCGGCTGGTCTTACCATCCTGGCTGCAGGCCCCGTACAGCTTGATGACTTGTGGGTGGTTGAGCTGCTTCAGGAGGTTGAACTCTGATAGCAGGTCCCACAGCTCGCTTGGGGAGGCATTCTCTGAAATGCACAGAAACAAAGCAGGTCACAAAGTCCCTGCTACCACCGTGCTGGGTCACAGGCGCAAATGAGGGGTCTACACAGACTTGTCTCCTTCCCAGACATCCTACTCAGGTTCAGACTGAGGCCTGCCAGGACCTCACTGCTTGGAGCTACTCTCAGCCCATGGGAGGGTCAACAGCGGCCTCAATTGCCTACAGGGAGTAAGAACCAGAGGAGCGCACTTCCATGTGAGCAGAGTCTTTCCATGGAAAGCCTTCTGGGCTGGGCTATGCATGCAAATGGCATTATTTCCCTGCAATCACCATCTCTCAAAGACAGTGGCGTTAACCCTTCGTTAACCCTTCTGGGGAGGTAAAGGGACTCCCTGGTGTCCCCAAACAACTGCCAACCAAGCACTTGGCAAAGGGGGGTGAGGCCCTGGAGAAAGGTGAAGGCCATGAGACTTCACGGAAGTCGTCTTGCCATGCTGAGTGTGTGTTTTCCAAGGGCAGAGATAGTTGTGCTCAGGAGCTTGGGTGTGGAGGTCTCCTGGCCAACTGTCCTCCTGGGTCATGGCCCCACATCCCACTGCCCAGTTGTGCCACTGCCTCTGGCTGTAGACTTGTCTGGAAATGAGAAGACAGCTGCAAGATGGGGCATTGGAACCCTTTGGACCACACATGAGTGACCCAGGGCCAGTCTCACTGTGCCCTCTTAGGGCCTGGGGTCTCATAGACAAGGGGCAACCCTAGTCTGAGGGCCTGGGTAAGTACACAAAAGTACCCGGCACTGCATGGCTCCCCGACTGCTGAACATCAGAGTGCATCAGCCTAAAATGTGCCCATCACATGGCCACTGGGCCCTCAGTTGGTCAAGCTGAGGCAGAACTCAGCCATGGCAGAGGACTGTCTACCCAGTCCCTGCTGAGAAGCAGCAGTGAGGATACCCAGCATGTGCTAAGACTGGGGCAGTGCTGGCCCACTAAGGGCTGGGGGGGATGGGGACTGGGAAAGGCAGGGACCTGGGGGACAGGGGCCAGTCCTTACAGGTGGTCTCTTCACCAGGACCTCAGTGGACACTTGGCGAAAGAAATTAATGGGGCAGACTGAGGTGGGGAGAGCTGTCGGTTTTGAACTTAAGGGCTTTTAATTTAAACTCGGATCTTTACCCAACATTGATACACAAGCAACATGGCTCTGAAAGCTTTCAAGGGAGGAATGTCTTACCCTGCTTCTCCAGGGACCACACCAGCCCACATCATCCATGGTGGAGGTCCCTAGACTGCAGCCACTCAAGAAGAGCAGGGGAGGCGTATTGGTTCTTCAGGAGGCAGCAGGCTGATTGCCAGAGTCCTGGCTGTCATAAGGGCTTCATCCACCCACTGGGGCCCCCGCAGGTGTGAGTGGCAGAGCCCCCTGTGTACTGCCTGGGCACGTACCTTTCAGCATCTTCACAGCCACAGTCGTGTACCCTGCTTTGCCTTTCAGCCGAAAGGCTGTGGCCTTGACCACTTTTCCAAATTCACCTTCTCCCAGAGTTTGTCCAAGCACCAAGTTCTTCCGTGGGAATTCCCACTTGGGATCCTCCTACATTGGGTTTGAAGGAAAAAGAGAGGGAAGAGAGATGGCGAAGGTAAGAAGAAAGGAAGAAGGCAAGAGCCGGCGGACAAGCTCCGTGTGCAGACGGCCGACTGTCACCTGAAGTGACAGGTGACAGTCACCATGTCCAAGGGCAAGACCCCACAGTCAGGCCCTGAGGTGCCATGACAAGATGCGTCCCCCCACAGGAAGGCAGGTGTTGCCACAGTCTGGCTGGACTCCGTATGCTCATACCCTCACTGGCCTCCATCTACTGTAGATGCCCTGGGCCACCTCAGGCCCAGGGCCTGGTATCTCCAGTGAGGGAGTCAGGGTTTACTCAGCACCCACAGGTGCTCACAGGGGGACCACAGCCTCTTCCCTGGGACTCAGGCCCAAGCCTCATGGCACCACCTCTGTTTTGGACACCAGGCACTGACAGTGGCCCAGGCTCCAGGACTTCCAAGAGAACTCAAGTGGTAGCTGTGGCCCCAGTTGCCTATCAGCCCTGCACTCCCAGCTACAGGAGGGGGTGTCAAGAACACCTTCCTGGTGTGGCAGCCTCTAGAAAGTTACCACTGTGCCCCTCAGGTACCCCCCCATCCCTCCCTGACAATGTGTGGAAGAGTCTGCTCCTCCCACAGCCCAGCCACTGGCCAGAACTTGCACACACCGGCCTTCCCAACACACCATGCCCACTGAAGACCCCTCTGGGGTGGGGTCTCCAAGACTGGCTCGAAGACCTGAACTCTGGGGATGCTGAAGCCTGTCTGGAACCTGCCTTCCCGTCAGCACCGGATGCCCAGGTCCCCAAGTCTTGCTGTGGCTGGGTGTGGGCATGGCTCCAGGGGCTGCTTATGATGTGCCTGGCAGGCTCGCCTAACCCACAGACACACACTGGTGACCCACTGCCCCCCCCACCCAGGGACCAGAACCCTGTGTTCTTACGTCTGGGAGCAGAGGCAGGCTCCTCTAAGCACCACGGCCAGGGGCGCCTTCCAGCCAGCTCCCCAGGTGTCCTGGTGTCTCAGCTTCCCCAATAACCCATGTTGTTTGTTCTTTAAGTTGCAAAAGAGGCAGTCATGTCTGACTCCCATGGACTGTAGCCAGGCTCCTCTGTCCATGAGATTCTCCAGTCAAGAATACTGGAGTGGGTTGCCATTTCCTCCTCTACCAAGAATCCATAGTCAGGCTCAAAGGTGACAACACAGTCACCACCACCCTGGTGTCCACCCTGCACTGGATAACAGCTGACTGCACACAAAGACTGGGCTAAGAGGGGATATCTCTGATTTGTTTCTCTTTAAAAGTGTTAAAACCCCAAAGTGTCCTCCCCACTTTATGTAAGACAGAACTAAGGCCAAAGGGTCGAATAATGTGTCTAAGACCTCAGAGCTGGTCAGTGTGGTCCTGGGCCTGCGGCCCAGCTCTGGCTTCTCTGCACTCTGGGCTAGAGGCTGAAAGTGGTCTGTGGCCCCCCCACAGAAGAACCTCTCTCATTGTGTGTCTCAGCACAAACCGCCAGGGCATATAAGGGAATCAAATGGCTCATCCCTGGGCCACGAGGGCCATTCCCAGATGTGGTGGCCACAGGGGCCTCCTTCCTGACTTTGCTGGTTCCAAACACTCAGCAGGTGGGAGGTCTCCAGCCCCCAGTCCCCATAGTATTTCAGTCTCCTCAGCAAAAACACTGGAGGGCAGACAGGCGGAGGAGCAGCCTGGCCGGGCAGGAGGTGGTGTCTGAGCCTCCCACACTAACTGCAGGCCCAGACCATGCCATGGAGGAGGAGGCTTGGGCTGATTCTCCCCTCTTGGCAGGCCAGTCACAGAGTCCTGGGGCCAGGCTCCCCTGATGGTGCCTGAGAGGCCTCTCAGCAACCCCACTCTCCAAGCCACAGACAGAATCCCCTCCTGGCTGCGGCCAGGCCCCCCACCTGCCAGTCTCTCTCGCCTGGATGGGGACAGTGTTTCATCATGGGGCTCCTACCCAACAGACTCCCCAACAGAGCGACCCGTGGAAATGAAGGCAGAACATCAGCTTCCAGCCCTAGGGTGGTCCTACCTTCTGAGAATAAAACCCACACACTCCTCCTCAGGGCCTCCCCCAAGGCTGCATCCTCCAGCACTTGGGGCCTCCGTAGGAGATATCTTAGGCGGGTACAGCATGGCCTGCCCTCTCCTTGGAGCCTAATGGCCCAGATCTCAGTCATTTAAATCCGCACCCATCCTTTTCCACACTGATTCACGCTCTCTGCCCCACCCCTGCCTTCTGCCCTCCCTGAAAGACAGCTCGGTGGAGGTTAGAAGACAGCTGGAAGCTCACGAGGTCCTCCTGGCAGGCAAGGATGCAACAACCCCAAGGGCCCTGCCCCTTCTGTCCCCCCCCTCCTTCCCCAGCTGCCCTAGACCAGAGGCTACCCACAGGGCTACCTGGAAGGGCTGCCTCCCTGGCCCTGCTGCCACATGGAGAACCTCACCGGGATCTTGAAGGTGTCCACTAAGACCTGGTTCTCCATGGAGTCCAGAGAGGGCCGGCAGGCACCAGATGAGGAGTAGCTGACCGGGAAAGCTTGGGCGGGTCGACGGAAGGTCATCTCAGCCGAGGCAATGGGCGGCTTGTGGGCATTCTTGCGGTAGCGGTGGATGCAGAAGGTGGACAGCAGCACAGACAGCAGCACAGATACGATGGAGAAGACCACAGCTGCCGTGATCACTGTGCAGCAGAGGTCATCACGCAGGGTGTCTGCGGGCGAGTAGGGGCTGTGAGAGTAGACACCCCACAAGGGGGACCCCCAATACCCAACAGAGCCACACCTGTGACAGCCAGAAGTGGCTGCTGTGACCGACTGTGAGCTGCCTGCCAACCCTCCTGACCCATGGCAGGTACTGTTCTGTATGTTTTTGCTACAAGAGACTATTATTGCCCTTTTCTGGAAGGAATGAGCATTTATAAACATCCTGCCTGAGGTCACACACCAGAGGTTGTGCACCCCTGCACCTCCCCCACCCTGGAACGTTGCACTGAAGCCAGAGGCCCAGGGGCCCGGGGGGTGGGAGAAGTTCTTCTCCTGCATTCCTAATATCTTCTGTATTTTCTTCATGTTCAATATATAGTGGAGAGGAAAGACAAGTGGCCCAGGATCTGGGCCATGCAATGACCACCCAAATGCCAGAAAAGCTCCCCATGTGTTCAGTGGGGCCCCCCTGTTCTAGAAGAAGCACCTGGAGGGTGCTGGGAGGGGGGACCCAGCTGGCCAATGCCACAGGCCCAGGAAAGGCTCTACACAGGCACAGTCTGAGGAGATGCTGAGCTATTTGGTGGAATAACTAGTTTTCCAGCCCAATCTTTATTATAGAACTTGAGGCCAGGGAATTCTTTGGTGGTCCAGCAGTTAGGACAAGGAGCTTTCACGGCTGTGGCCAAGATTCAATCCCTGGTTGGGCACCTAAGATCCCATAAGCCTTGCCAAAAAAAAAATAAAAGGAACTTCGGGCCACAAGGCAGTCTTAGTAGCCTTGAGCCAGCTCCTTGTCTGCACACATGGGGGAACCAAGACCCCAGGGAAGGAGGAAGATCTCCTAGGTTTCTCTTCCTTCCTGCAATCTTCTCCCTTGCTCCCTGGAGGCTCAGGGAGGTGTGGGGATCCTGGCCAGCTGTGCCCCCACCCCCCCACCCCCAATGCACCTTGGCTATCCTCCGGCTCGCAGAAGCACTTCTTCTTCTCAGGGAAGCAGTTGCAGATACCGAAGCCAGCTTTAATCCCCCGGCGCTCCCCAGGTTCGTGCCCACCAATGATGCTGCCGCCCCCTGAGGACAGACACCACCCACTCAGCAGCCCACTCTCAGCCTCCAGGGGGACCTGGCCAGCCAGGACCACCAGACAGGATCATGAGAGGCCCCTCCCCACCTGATGTCAGCACTCTCACGCCCAGGGAGCACAGTGAGATCAGAAGTCTAGGTCACCCCAGGCAAGAGCCTCAGCATGCATGCATGTGTGCTAAGTCGCTTCAGTCAGGTCGACTCTTTGCAACACTGTGGACTGTAGCCCACCAAGCTCCTCTGTCCATGAGATTCTCCAGGCAAAAATACTGGAGTGGGTCACCAGGCCCTTCTTCAGGGGATCTTCCCAATCCAGAGATCAAACCCGCACATCTCCTACATTGGCAGGTGGGTTTCTTTACCACTAGCGCCATCTGGGAAGCCCCAGTTGCACCATGATGAGCCCCCAAACCAGCTCCCTGGCTGCAGCAGGTGAGAGGAGGAACCCACAGGCTGCCCTGGGCCCAGGTCAAGGTCCACACTTGGTTACTTTTCAGAAGCAGAAAAGGGGCAGAGGGGGCAGCTGGCAGTCAGCAAAACGGGGGACAGGGAGTCGTGCCCCATGAGTTGGCTAGAGCAACACTGGAAGGGTGTGGGTCAAGCCAGCAAGCTCTAATTTGGGGGGAGGAGCACCTTTATTAAAAAAAAATGTTAGGAAAGGGCTCAGCACTCAAAACCCAGAAGCTTGGCTGGTCTGGCTGAAATGCAGGTGAGAGTCCAAGCCCCTTTAGCTTGTTACTCCCCCAACCCATTCAGGCTCCTGCTCGCTCAGAGTCACGGTGCAGGCTCATCGGGCTACTTACGGAGGCAGTCCTGGGGGCAGATGTTGGGGTCTCTGCTCTCCACGGCGTCACAGTGGCCATCGGGGCAGGTCCTGATGCTGGGGGAGCAGGTGGAGAAGTTCCTGGTTATCCCTACAACACAGAGTGGGCAGTTATGACCACAAGGGAGCAGCTGCCCTGTTCAGACTGCAGAGCCAGGAGGGTCACACCCCAGTGCCTTCCAGGTCAACCCTGTACCCCACCCCATCCCCTGCAAGGAAGAGCAAACTGAGATCTGAGCAGAGAAGAACCACACACAGAGCCCCACCAGCAGGGCATCCCTGAGGTACAGGGCAGCCAGGATGGTGGGGGCCAGAGGAGCCAGGCAGTCCCAGAGCTGTGCCAGGCTCACATCAGAGAGGCCAGAAGAGACCAGATGAGGCTGGGACCCTCTCTAGGCTGCACTGTGGGTGGGACCCTCAGATTGGTGGGCCCAGCTGGCAGCCAGTTACTGTCCACACCCAAGGCTGCTCAGGTCCCTCCTATTTGGGTCCATGTCCCCTGGGCTGGGACCTCCTGGGTAGAGCCTCTCTGAAGACCACTTTGGATATTTTGAATTATTTTAAGGTTTGTGTTTTCATGAAGTAAAGCCAACCATAAATGACATGTCAACAGTGTAGTCTACCTTAATTCCTCCACTTCTTGGATGCACAGTAATATTACCAAGAGATCTTCGAAAAGTGTCTGTGAACTATGTGTTTAAAAACATTGGGTGAATAGGGGGAAGAGTGGGGAGAAGGGATAGTCAGGGAGTTTGGGATACACATGTATACACACTATATTTAAAATAACCAACAAGAACCTACTGTATAGCACATAACTCTGCTCAATATGCTATAAAAACCTCAACAGAAAAAGAATTCGAAAAAGAATATATACACGTATATGCATAACTGAATCACTATGCTGTACACTGGAAACTGACACAACATTGTTCATCAACTATGCTCCAATATAACATAAAAAGTTAAAAAAAAAAGAGAAGGCATTGGGTGAATATAGTGGCTCAGATAGTAAAGCGTCTGCCTGTAATGCTGGAGACCTGAGTTTGATCTCTGGCTTGGGACAGTCCCTGGAGAAGGAAATGGCTACCACTCCAGTATTCTTGTCAGAGAATTCCATGGACAGAGGAGCCTGGTGGGCTACAGTCCACAGAGTCCCAAAGAGTCAGACACGAGTGAGCGACTAACACTTTCAATTTCACATTCACAACTGCACATGTATTTATGTGTATATGGGTAGAGAAATGGATATATACATGTTAATTACCATCTGGTGTGGGCACCAATACAGAAATTCAGAATTTTAGAATAAAGTAAAAAGAAAACACACACATCTCAACTTTGGCCCCGACCTTCTCAAGTCCAGAGCGAGCTCAGTCTCAGGCACCTGTGATCCCATCGGTGATAAACAGTTGGAAGGTTCTCTGTTCCCTGCGCTCGTGACCACCCTCTCCTGGCATCAGGAGCCACGGCAGGGACCAAGCGCAGGGGAGGACTAGATGGGCAGGGGTGGGGGGTGTCACAGAGGCTGGCAGGGCCCGCATGCACAGACCCTACTCCCCCTCAGCCCCCATCACGCTCCCCGCCGCCTGGCTCTGCCCAGGGCTTACCTTTGCCATCTCCCTGTCTCCACTCGCACCTGCCCGTCAGAGAGCCCAGGCCACCGCATTCCTCACATTCGGGCTGCCTCTTGCTGACCGCGCAGGACAGGGGGCAGCCAGGCTCTTCAGGCATGTCTAGGGGTGGCAGAAAGCAGTCATGGGGGGCCAGCCTGCCATGGGCACCCATGGGTGCAGGCAGCACTGGCTGGAGCTGTCCCGAGTTGAGCCCAGAGGGGAGGCAGTCACTAAACTCTGGGGGTGCAGGGTAGTGAGGGGGCTGCTGGGGGAGGGGTGGCATCATAGTCACACAGCAGGGGCAGCTAGGGGGCTGAGTATGGAGTGGGGATGGGAGGTGGCCAGACTCATCCAGGGACACGCAGGACACCCAGTTAAACTTGAACTTCAGAGAACAGTGAATACCTGCTTTGTGTAAATATGGCCCTAATATCACAGGGACATAGGGGAGTTTGTCTTCTAATTCACTGCAAAGGCTGCACGAGATGTACTTACACCACAAAAATTGCTCGTTGTTTACCTGAAATTCACACTCAACCTGGGTCCTATATCGTACCTGGCAGCCCTAAAACAAGCGCACACGTAGGACCCGCTGACAGAGGCGATGGGCAGCAGCGGCCACCCACAATGCTATCACACTGGACTAAACTGTGTCATGCCTCCCCCATCACCCTTCCAGTGCAGCTGTGCGCTGTCTTCTCGTCTTACAGAGGAGGCTCAAGAAAGCCCACTGATCAGTGACGGGGTATAGGACAGCACCCCTCTGTAGGAATAGCCCGAGGCTCTGCCACGCCCCATCTACCCTGACCCTTCCCGCAGCCGGGCACTCACACTTCCCTTCCACGGTAACGAGCAGCAGGGCCTGCGCTTGCTGGCGGGTTGGCTTCTCGGCGGCCACCACTGTGTACTGGAGCTGGGAACACTCGGGCCGCTGCAAGGCCTCCGTGTCATTCACGAACAGGGTCCCCGAGGTGTCCTCCGCCGAGGTGACCATCCCCAGGGCGCTGCAGTTGGCGCTGGAGGGCTGCAGCCTGTACTGCACTTGGATGCCACCGAACTCCTGGCAGTTTTCCATGCAGACTTTCCCGATCTAGGCATGGGATCACGGAACCCTTAGCCAGGTGAGTGGACCACCTGGGACAGTGGCTGGAGGGGCTCCATGCCAGCTGAGTCCCAGGACAGTTTCCTACTCAGCCCAGAGATGGTGGCCCCCAATCTCCCCATGCTCCATGCCCCTGGAATCTGCAGACCCATCTGCCTGCCTGGCCTGGCCTGGCCCTGCGCAGACCGTGACACCACCCTTCATCCCTGCTCCTGGGAGCCGGAGGTGAAAAGAACACAGGTGCCGGGCTTTGGTTTAGGGACTGGCCCGCCCGGGAGGCACTTGCTGGCTTGCCCGGCTCACCCCTCACTTGCTCCCTCATTCGGGCACAGAGGCAACCTGGGTGCCTCCCACACACCTCCCTCCCCTCTGGGCACCACTAGGGTCCATCCTCAGTGTCCTGCCTGGGTCGCCTGCCTGGTCAGCCAGAGCTCAGCACCTGGGCCATAATTCACACAGCAGGATTGCTGTCCCACCTCCAGGAACCCCTGGGAGAGAAGGGATACTTCTCCAGGGATGCCTCACGGCCGCAGTGGTCACTGGGGCCTGGACTCTCCTTTTCCCTACCTCACCACCCAAGGTGGAGTTAGGGCTGCTGGGGCCTGAGATCAGAAGCTCTGACCAGTCAAGGTCGAGGGCTGCGGGCCTGGCGGCAGTGGTGGCACAGGGCCCCCTGCCTGCAGCCACAGGCCAGGCCCTTGCTCAGCCTTGCTCAGGCCCAGGGCAGAGCCAGGCTCCACCAAGCCCACTCCTCACACCACAACAAAACTACCTCCTAGGCTCCGAGCACTTCCTTGTACAGAGCAGGTTCACTTCCACTTTCTCCTGTGATCCTCAAAATTGCCTGAGATCACCACCTTCAATTTATAATCATGAATGCTAAGGGGGGGCTGGTGAGAGACAGCAGTGTGTGTAAGGCTGGGCTGAGACTCGGGTCTCTGCACCCTCCTGAGTCCAGGCACAGTGAAAGACTTAGTGGTCAGGGGTGGGAGGTGTTGCAGAGGCTGGTGGGGCCCGCCCTCCCAGACCCCACTCCCACTCAGCCCTCATCACCCTCCCCACTGCCTGGCTCTGCTGACACACCCCTGGCAATGCCTATGCCCGCCTCAGCCCCCCTGGACACCCGTCAGGCCCCTCTGCTTTGTCACCTCTCACCAGCCTTGCCCTCTGCCTCCAGGAAAGGCCTGGCGGGGGTGGCAAGTGGGGAGCCTGGCTGTGTCCAAGGGTGGGGCTCTTCATGTGCTGGGTACTAAGTGGCTGTCAGGAGCGGAGGTGGCATGGGAACCAACCACAGAAACTGGCAAAGCCACTGTCCTAGTTAGGAGATGACCCTAAATGGGATATTCTAAAGGGCACATGGCCACAGCTATGCCATTAGGAGAATGCAGTATATTAAGTCATGCTTGCCATAATTGCAAGTAAACTTTAAGAAGTGCTTCAGAGAAACATTCTAGAAAGAATTGCACCAAAACGTTAAACACTGGCTGATATGAGGAAAAGAGATCGCTCTTATCTATCCCTTATATCCTTTTGACAAATTCTTACTACTTCCCTTTTTTTTCCTACTTCTAATCACTATTTTCTGATGACAAATGCAAAATAAGCTCTAGCAAACAGACTTGCAGGAAAGTAGGAAATAGAAGCACTTCCTGTCTTTCCTTGCAGAGGTCTCCACTAATGCCTGTGTTTGCACACTTGGAAATTTCTAGCAATGAAGACTTGGTTTTGAACATACGGAGCCACCTAAGACCAATACTTCTGCAAACTACTTTTCCCACTTCCTTCACCGGGAATGTCTTTCCAAGTCAGCATAGATTTACCTGGCACTGCTCTTTCATTAGTAAAAAATGTAAAAATGCTGAGAAGGGAGAGGGCAAAGAGGGGCCCACAAAGCCCACCAGCCCCACTCCTTTCTCCCACAGCCTTAGCCTACTTGGCTTTGTGCCTGTTGCTCCCCAGGGCCACTCTGTGTGCTCAGGGAGGTGGTGTCCCCCATGTGACCCCACCCTGGGGGTCCCTGCTCCTCCATTCCCCTCCCCAGGCTGGCAAGAGGCCAGGAGCTCACCTGGGCAAAGCGGTGGGCCCGCCGGCTCACCGAGAAGGAGTAGGCACTGGGCAGGCGCAGGCTGACGGGCAGCACGGACACATTGAAGTGGAGGAGGACGACACCCTCCCCCGGGCCCTGGAAGTCTGAGTCGTTGACCAGCACGGCCAGCTGCACAGCCCAGCTCTCCGAGATGGGGAGGCTCCGGTTGAGAACCAGCCCTGTGGGTGGAGGCACATGATGATAGGTAGGGGCCCTGCCCAGGGTGGAGACCACTGCTCCACGCTGCTGCACATCTCCCCTGCAAAGCATTCCCTGGACACATGGGCGTACGTGTGACAACAGGTACTTCTACCCGCATGGTACACAGACAACAGACCTGGCTGGAGGCACTAAGGTTGAACTATTTTAAATGTGAGTCACTGTGCTGAGCTGAGCCCAGAAGACCCTCCTCAGCTGGGAGGTAACCTCAGTGAGGTGTGTGTGTGTGTGCATGTGTATGAGAAAGATGCATGTCGGGGCAAGCACACACAGGTAAAGACCCACCACCACCACCAGCAAGGTCCCAGAAAGACCGTCCTGGCCCCTGAGAACTCCTCGCAACAGTACCAGCCTCCTATGGACCCTCAGGTTCCACAGGCCTCAAGCACCCAGGGGCTTCCGCACTCCTGAGCTGTCACCATGTGCCAAGGCTAAGATCCCCATTCAGTGGAGAACAGAGGAGGCGAGGATCTCTGGGTGCACGTGGCATACAGAGGGAGTGTGCAGGGGCAAGGATGACATTTTCCCTTGCACAGAACAGAGGTCATCAGAGCTTGGTGAGGAAGAAGACAGGAAATAGGACTGGGTCAGGCAGAAAGGGGTAAAGGCACCAGTGATCCTGGGTTCCCCAGAAGCAGGCCTCCAAACAAGGATCCAAGCACAAGTGGCATATTTGAAAGGTGATCCTACAAAACACAGGCAGGAGAGCAGGCGAGGGAGGTGGGGAGGTTTGGCAACTTGCGAGGACACCCCATCCTGCAGGTGAGCCCTGGGGGCACGTGGTGCTTAGCCCTGAGGGTGGGCACATTTCAGAAGTCAGACAGGACAGTCATCCCAGAATCCTCCAATCTGAGGGCACAGAGCTGCTACTGGACATCAACTCCTGTTAGTGGAGAGTTGCTGGGGAGGGTCAAGGATCCCTGGACACTTGGGCACCTAGGAGGTTGCAGTGAGCCCTGGCGTGGTCAGCACAGGGTAGTGTGGTGGGGGTCCTGCCAGGGTCAGCCTTGGCCTTGGGGCAGTTCAGAGAGAAAGGACAGCCTGTAAACACCCACCAAGGTGGCCAAGGTGAGCCCAGCAGAGACAAAGGCTGGGAAGAGGGTTGGAAGGGGTGGCCACCTGGGGCTGAGAGGGCCAGGACAGGTGTCTACTTGTGCAGGGTGCTGCCCTGCCCAAGAAAAGCAGGTCGCCAGTTCCCCAGGGGGCCCTGTCAGGCCACACTGGTCCCCTCTTACTGTAGTCATGCACGGTTGCCCGCACAAAGCTGCCGTTGGCCTGGGCCAAGGTCTCATTGGGCATGTGCTCCACTCGGAAGGTCCGGAGGGCCTTGGCATCCCCAGAGAGCAGCGTGTTCGTGTACCGTCTCAGGAGCTCCCCGGAGGCTGGCACCACGTCTGCATCGAAGACACATAACGTGGCTACCACTGTGCCCTGCAGAGAATACGGGGGCCAGTCAGGGCCCTGAAAGCCAGAGCCCATAGGAGGGCACGTGCCCCGCAGGTGGATCAGGTGTGTGCGGTCAGAGCTGGCTCCAGGGACAGACTGACCAGGGTTCAAGCTGCAAGGGGCCCCCAGCCAGCCTGCTTGTCACCCTTCCTGGGCCACTGCACCTCACCTCTGCAACAGGTGCAATGGCATCTCCAGACTTCCCATGATTATGGGTTAGAACAGATGCCCTGGTGCTCTGTGGAAGACCTCATTCAGGTCCCCACAGGGCAGAGTGGGCACCCCCACTCTCCTTCCAGGAAGCTGGGCCCCGCACAGTGGAGAAGTTAGCTCAACGTCATGCAGTGACAGATGACAGAGCTGGGACCTAAGCACAGTGTCCACCAGAATGCTCTCCTACAGCTTCTTCTGTACCCCAGGCTAGATGGGGTCATGAGGGGGGTTCTGAGTAAAGCCACATGTCATCTCTGCTCTCACTCCTGGCCAGGCTCCACAGTGTTACCATGGAGCTGCTCTGCCAGGCTCATGGGACATTTCCCTACTCCATGTGCTTTCCTCTTGCCCATCCATCCACCAAACCTGCTCCCTGGGTGTCCGGAGAAGCAGCCAACCACAGCATATCCGACCCCGACCCTCCCCTTGCTCCCGCCAGCCTGCCGGCTGCAGGACAGCCCAGGGCCCAGCAGGTGGCAGTCACTCTCCGCCTGCACGGGCAAGAGGAAGGCGGGGCCCCGATGGGAGGGGCGGCGCAGGGACACCCCTGCCGGATCCACTGTCCTGTCTTCCTCCACTCCGGGGTACCCTCCCTGAACTCACTGGCCCTCCCTTGAGGGGCTGACAGCCCGAAGAAGGGAGCGCCCTCCTGGCAGATGTCCTCTCCGTCTCCTTGGGGCAGTGTGCCCCGCCTCTGCAGTACCACAGTTGTGCCCCTCTGATGCGAGCCCTGATGGTTGAGTCAGAGGCTGGGCACCCTTACCCTCAACCCCACCGGCACCCCAACCCCTCCCCTCACCCGCTTCCCAGGGCAGAGGTCAGCTCGGGGCCAGCGGGGCTGGTCCTCTCTCCTCCTCAGCTGTCCTGGAAACCAACAAAACCCCAACAGACAGACTGATGGACATATGAAAGACGAATAACCACAGTGATGGTCAGCCACATGTCTGGATGGCTAGATGGACAGCTGAATAGACCGAGGAACAAATGACGAATGGAGAGACCCAGATGCCCAACAAAGAGATGACAGACACTAGAGAAGCACCAGACAAACACATAGGCACCTCCTTCCGCTTGAACTCCACCACCGCGCTGGCACTGTCGACGCCCCCGAAGAAGGTGGGCGCAGAGTCGTCCTCGTCGTACACGGTCACAGGGAAGGGCACCATCACCTCCTCCTCGCGCATGCCCATGCGAACCGTGCACGCGGCCACCAGCTCATACTTCTCCCGCTGCTCACGGTCCAGGGCCCAGCGCGTGCTCACCTCCAGGCTGTCCGGATCGCAGCGGAAAGGCAGACTCTCACCTGAGCACCAAACAGACCAGCAACCCCAGGATGACCCTGAGCTGAGGGGAGGGTGAGCTGCCTTCCTCAGGGCCCCACAGGGAGCAGTGTGCAAGAGGAGACAGAGCTGGGGTGCATGCTGGGCCTGGGCCGTGGCCCCTCTTCAGCTTCCACAGTGGAGCACAGCCTCCAAGCACAGTTTGCAGTGGAGATTATGCTCTGAGCATCACTGTGCCTGCAGCCTGCACTGGTGCTGATAGGGAAGAGCAGGGACCAGGAGGTCTGCCTCAGGTCCTCAACCCAATCACCTAGGAGGGCACACCCCTTCACACACCCTGCCTGCCTCCTCTGTGGCGAGGGCTGGCACCAGTCACGCTGCAGGCCCAGAGATCCAGCTCCTAGCATTTGCTGGTATTTGAAAAACTGTCAGGAATTTTCTTAACTGTGGAAGCAAGACATGCTCATTTTAGAGAATGTGAGAAAAAAGCCACAATTCCACCACTTGAAAACTAACATTGGGGACATCTGGTGTAATTTCATGTTAACACACAAATATTTCTGACTGCCTGGTTTGGATCCCTGCCCTATACACCTGCAGGCTGCGTGGCCTGAGGCTGATGGTTCTGTCTCTGTTCTTCAGCTTCCTCGCCAGAAGATGAAGTGAAGTGAGAGTTGCTCAGTCGTGTCTGACTCTTTGCGACCCCATGGACTATACAGTTCATGGAATTCCCTAGGCCAGAATATTGGAGTGGGTAGCCGTTCCCTTTTCCAAGGGGGTCTTCCCAACCCAGGGATTGAACCCAGGTCTCCCGCACTGCAGGTAGATTTTCTATCAGCTGAGCCACCAGGGAAGCCCCAGAAGATGAGATGCTGTGTGTATTCATCGCCAGACACTGCTGTAAGTTCAATGACTCACTGCAACCTGGTGAGGGGAGGACCAGTAATAACAACATACTCTTCAACCCAAGCCTGTCCTGGAATTCATCCTCCAGAAAGGACCCAGAAAGGGGGAAAAGCTGAACGCTTGAAGGTCAACAGTGACCACCCCATAGCCAACCTCAGGAGGGCTGTCAACTCCACTTAGTGGAAAATCACATCAGAGCCACATATTACATGTGAACTACACATTTCCCTGTATTGCTTACGGTTACAAAAATGGCTTTTCTTTTTAAGCAAAAAAGGCAGCACACTAAACCATATGCTTTGGGGACAACTTTGTACAAAGACATCCATCCCTGTGGCAGGATAAATGAAGGGATGTGGGAGTGTGAGTGACTACTTTCCTTACACTACTGAGCGCTCCTTTAACATTATGACCATGTGTGGGTGCCATCAACCTGGTGGGAATCCAGGCTTCACTTACCAGCCATCCAGCGTAATAAGTGTCCCCTTTAAGTCCCCTTTAAACTGTCCAATGACACCTCACACAGCGGCTCAGTTGCCTTCTCTCATCTCCACTCGGATCCAGTGCCCTTCCCCTACCCCAAATCCATGTGGCTTCCCCAGGGCCATAGTGTGGTAGGACTATCTTGTGACAAGGTCCACTGTCCTTACAGTGGCTCAGGCGGAATCCTGGAACCATGCTTGGTCCCCTCGTGAATCTCTCAACACCCCACATTCAACTCCCCAGAAAATCTTGCTGGATCTTCCTGCAAAAACATGCCCAGAATCTGCCTGCTTCTTGTGGCCTAAAGGCTTTCACCCTCAACCCCAGTCCTCATCCTCTCACTCAAGGATGTCTCCTGCCTCTTCATAGTTTTCCTGCTTCCTCCAAACCACTCGCCCCAAATCATTTCGAACACATCAGCCCGACTAACCTTTTAAAGTAAGTTATATCCTGTCAATGACACCCTCCCCCCCACCCCTGAAAACACCTTCTATGGCTCCCTAGTCCCCTCATCAGGAAGTCCTGCCCCCTCCCTTGCATTTTTCTGCCCTCAGTAGCCTCTGCCCTCCCCTCCAGCTGCACTTCCCCCTCCGCACTTTTGAATGAGCTCGCCCTGCTTGCTGGGCACCCTCCTTTACCTTGCTCCAGCCACCTGACTTAGGACAGTGGTCTCCACCACTCTGTGCCTTCTCAGCGTTACCTCCCACCTGGCCCCTTCAGAGGCCACCCGACGTCCTTCGCGCCTGTGTGGTCTCCACCTGCCCCAGGCGTGGAAGGTCCAGACAGGCAGGATTTGGGCCTGAACTTGTTCACTGTTTCATCCCTGGTCCCTAGAACCATGCCTGGCCTGTGGCCAGCATACATGAGATACACGTGGGCCTCTGAATGAATGGATGGTGGGGTGGTGTAGTCAACTTGGACGGCTCATGTAGAGGAACCGCAGGGCCATGCCTGGCACTCGGCAGGCATCGAGGAAGGCTCCATGCGCCTGGCACTCACCTCCCAGGAGCCTGTAGGCCACGCTGACGTTGGGGCAGAGGAACTGCACGGGCAGCAGGCGGAACTGGTGGAAGGTGCCAGGGGGCCTGTTCTCCCGGATGCGGAAGGACAGGCCTGACTCAGGGAAGCAGAGCTCCGGGGCTTGAGGGCGCCGCAAGCCGGGAAGGAGGCGTTGATGATGGAGAAGTACACTCGGGCACAGCCTGGCCACTGGCACTCGCCCTCACGAAGGGATGTGGGTGACAGGAAGACCCGCAGGTAGATGGTAAGCAGCGGGAAGCCGCCGTCTGCAGAGACAAGTCAGGCCCCGCCAGGGTGTCAGCCACACCCGCCCAGCTGGGACCTGAATGGGGAGAGGGCAGGAGCTCGGGGCTGGCGCAAAGCCTAGTCCTCACCAAGGCTAGCAGGGCTCTGCTGGGAACCCCGCCCTGCCCCCTACCTCCTGCTTGCCCCCTACGGCCCTGGACTTGGGATCTGGCAGCCTCAGGGCCCTATGGCTCTGCTCCCTCATCCTGGGGGGTGCCTCACAGGTCCATCTCTCTGATTATTCCAAGTCTCAGTTCAAATACCCTTCCTCAGAGAGGTGCGCTGAACCCTGGGTCTAAGATGGAGTGCTTCCCCAAGGCAGGCTCTTGGCACCTCAGGTGACCTCCCTTCCCTCCCTCACCCACTACCCCAACCACTTTCTTTCTTTTCTCACTTTTAAAAACACTACAGGGGTGGAATTGGGTGGGAGGGGGGAGAGAGGTTCAAGAGGGAGGGGACATATGTATACCTATGGCTGATTCATTGTGATGTATGGCAGAAGCCAACACAATACTGTAATTATCCCTCAATTAAAAATAAATAAAACACTTATTCTATTCTATTTTTGCCAGTGTTGCTGCTTGTGGGATCTTAGTTCCCTGACCAGGGACTGAACCCAAGACCTCAACAATGAAACCTCAGAGTCCTAACCACGGGACCCCCAGGGAATTCCATGCCACCCCTGCAGAGACACAGACTTCCCCAGCACCTAGAGAGGGGATTTCTGGCAAATTCCATCATGGAGGCACCATAGCAACCCCCGTCCAACCCATCTGGATCTCAGCTGGGGCGGGGGCTCTTCCTGGGCCTTCTATCTTAGCTCTAGGTAAGTGTCCCCCCGCTACATCTACTCCTCCCATATTCATCAGTTCTCTGCTTCTTATTAGCCTGTCCTCTGTTGCTCCAGTCCCCTGCTGTGGTTAATAATTCTCCGTATAAACTTTCTCTGTTCTAATTACTGTGATTTCTCTCCTGACTAGAGCTGGCAGGTGCATGAGGCTGCTCTCCAATCACAAACAGAACAGGCCTCCTATGAAACTCAGACCCTTGGCAAATTTCACTCTGGCAGTACTGTTCACAGCAGAGTGTCTGCCTCTCAGCACTCACAGGAGCTCAGAGCTGGCGTGAGGGTCCAGGGAGGCCATGTCTATAGAGCAAGAGGTGGGGTTGTGATCACCATTTGGTGCCACAAGGCAGAACTCTGCTCCACAAACAACCTCCTCCCAGTACCAGGGTCACACGTGGCCTTCACTCCAGCTTGGACCCCTGCTCTGAGAAGCCGTCCAGGCCTTCCTCCTGCTCCACTTTCCTCCCCGGCACCAGGCCCCAGTCCTCACCAGGTGCCAAGAGCAGCCTGCTGTTGATGGTAAGGTGGGCTTTCCATGCAAACAGCTGCTTCTCCACCAAGTTCCAGATCATCCACTAAATCAAGATCTTGGGATGTCTCTAGCCTTTCTTAACTCTTCTCTCACAACCCCACATCTCTGTTAATCCAACTGGAAGACATTTGGAGCCAGCATGGAGAGAGCCCCTCAAGTCCTCCACATAAGTTCTCCAAAATCCCAACAGCCTCAGGAGGCCTGAGGGTCATCAGTGGTCCTCAAGCTCATCCTGGCTCCCTCACGGGCTGGACAAAGAGGACAGGCCAGCCCCATCTCACTTGCTCCACTCTTACACAGCAGGAGTCGTAGGAGCTGTGTGATGGGCTCTAAGGAAGGACCAGGTGAGGGCGGGGCGGGGTGGGTAATGAGGCATGTGGGGGTGGGGTCAGGGCCGCCCCCTTACTGAGGATGTTGAGCTTCTCCCAGGAGCTGTGGTCCAGGCTCTGGTTAAGGTAGAGAAGCCCCGTGTCCTCCTGGATGCGGACCCAGTTGTTCTCGTGCAGCCGCGTGTGGTAGGCGCTGTAGAGGTGCTGGCCCAGGCGGAAGCTGGGCATCTCCTCTGGCACGTCCTGCAGGGCATGGACATAGAGCAGGGGCGTGCCGGCTGGCTGGTCCACGTATAGCTTCTCCCAGTAAGCGTCCCTGGAGAAGTAGAGTCCCAGCGGGGCTGTGGGAGGCAGGGAAACACGTGAGGGAAGGAGGGACTGAGGGACGACCACGGTGCAGAGCCCAGCAGCCCTCCCAGGCAGATCACCTTTCCCAGCGGCCTAACTTCACATTTTAGTAATAGCTTCCTTGTGGGCCAAAAAAGAAAACTTCACTAATTTAAAATTCTGATCTAAGTAGGTCTTTCTCATCTGTATTCCTAAGAACATCAACACACAGTTATCTGTATAGCTAAACACTAGCTGCAAATACACTGCTTTAAAACAGAAAGAGGAGGAAGTGAGGAAGCATAAACAGTTGCAATATCATCCTCGATTACCTGAGATAGATAAGCATGTAAACCACTCGGCTTTCACCCAAGCTTCTGAGCAAATCACCTGGAGCCAGAGTTTTGAAGTGTACAAGACGCTGCCAGAAAAGCAGAGCAGGCAGGGAAGATGAACTAGAGCACTTTATAAGTAACAACATTCGTGCATGCTAAGTCGCTTCAGTCGTGTCCAACTCTTTGTAACCCTATGCACTATAGCCCTCCACTCTCCTCTGTCCTTGGAATCCTCCAGACAAGAATACTGGAGTGGGTTGCCATGCCCTCCTCTAAGAGATCTTACTGACTCAAGGATTGAACCTGCATCACTTACACCTCCTGCATTGGCAGGTGGGTTCTTTACCACTAGTTCCACCTGGGAAGCCCCTGTAAGTAACAAAATCTTCATCTAAAGTCAAACATGCTCCTACCATAGTACCGAAAAATTCCACTCCATTTATCTGAGAAAAATGAAAACATATGTCCGTCAAGTGACTTGTTCACAAATGCTGGGGTTATTCACAGAGCCAAGAACTGGGAAGAACCCAGATGTGTTCCAGCAGGTTATCAGATAACAAACCCCAGTCCATCACACCATGGAACCCTATGCAGTTAGGATGGGGCACAAACTATTGATACACACGACAGCCTGGACACATCTAATAGACATCCTGCCAAGTGGAAGCAGAAGCACAAAAGAATCACATGGCACCGTTCCAGACTGATTTTAGGTGACAGAAATCAAACTGGGTACCAGCTGGGGGTAGGGGAGGTAATAGACTGGAAAAGCAGGGGGCATATTCTGGGAAACATACATGTTTCATATTCTGATGGGGTGTGGGTCACACAGGGACATCCATTTGTCAACAACATACAGCCAAGATTTGTGCATTTCAACGTATGTAAATGTGGCCTAAATTTATCACTGAGAGGCTATGGGTAGAGCTGTAAATGCCATGAGGAAGAGGGATGCTGACCATGGCCACGCTGGGTGAACCAATGGGGCACTCATCCTACTACTCTCTTGACTTGGTGTATGTTCAACATTTTGCATCATAAACAGTTATTTTTAAATAGTAAGAAGTTTTAAAAAGATGGATAAATGGGCAGGTGATGCTTTAAAAAAAAACTGAAAACCTGCCAATATTCTCTACAAAGCATAAAAAAATACTAACACACAAAGCAAACATGAGAAACATTGTACTTGTGTGTAAGCGATTTCTCTTTTCAATCAATTTGTTTCCACCTACATTCTGCTTCTCTTGCAGCCACCAAGGTGAGTGGTTGGTCCGCTCCACACCAGTGGAAAACACCCTGGGGCTGCCTGGGTCCTTGAAGACACACTTGTGTGTGGGAAACAATCAAGAGCCAACTGGAGTCAGGTGAGGAGAACTGGTGAAGACCTTTTGGATCCCAAAGTGGTGAAACAGAAGAAAACTGGAAGGTTGCCAGCACTGTGCCAGGCTTCCCAAGGATGACTTCAAAGGCAACCCGGCTGGGAATGCCAACTTGAAGTGTGCATTGATTGGGTCCCACCCACCCAGTGTGGGTGCTGCCCTGCCAAACAGGCTGGACCACGGAGCCAGCAGGAGAGGGAGGGAACAGGAAGAGAAACAGAGGGAGAGAGAGGGAAGGAGGGAAAAGACAAATGGGGCTAAGGACAAAGGTAAGTAAGGCGGAGAGGATGGAGGGGAGAGATGCTCTGGCCAGTAGTCAAAGGCTACTGCACACCCGGCACTAAAGACAGAGATGGAAGGAGGGGGCTGCAGGTACGGAGCTGACTTATTAGACCTTCGGAAAACTGCTCCCTAGGAGTGCTGTCCCTGGAGTGGGACCCAGAATCACTGGGTCTCTGCAGGTGAGGTACTGGGAAGGGCAGCTGAACTCCAAGGAGCTGGCCCTGTGCCCAAGTCAGGCTCTGCGTGTGACCTTCCTGCCCTGCCACCTCTTGGGGGAAGGGATCCACCCAGAGCATCATGCTGCCTGCCATCCAAGGCGGTGGCAGCTCCAGGAGCCCTAGGAAGAAGTCACTCTGGGGAACTCTGAGGAGGGAGCACTGAGACCTGACTTCCCTTGCCGGGGGTCTCACTGGTAGAGACCACGACAGGAGCCACCCACACATGGCTGGATGCCACCCTCCTGTCCCACAGCCTCCCAACTGGCCACGAGGACATGGGCTGCCTCTCAGATACACTCAGAGTGTTCATTTCTTTGGGATTTAGTAGCCAACCCTAGCAGGGATGGCTGGCAGCTTAGAGAACTGTGTCAGCCCCAAATGGCCTCAAGACTGGCCTTGATGCTTCTGTGAAAAGGCAGCCAATGGCACTAGCTCGGAGCAGGCCTTTTGCAAGCTGGGCAGAGTGACAGGCCACAGCTGACAGATCCTCCTGCACAGCTAGGATGCACTCCACTGGCTCACGCTTCCTGAGAAGTACACAGTTCGGGGTCCCAAAGAGGACCCTACAGCACTGCTCATCACTGCTCTTGTGACAAAGGCAGGAGGGTCTCTGTGGTGTTTCCTCAGCCAACGAGAGGGAAGGGGCAGCTGCTCCCCACCTGTAGTGCACTGAAGCCCCACTGCACTGCCTGGCAGAGTAATAAACCTGGGTCTGCACTCCTCACAGAAATCAGAAGGGCTCCGAGCCCACGGTGGCCCCCTGTCCTGCCCCAGTAAGGCCGGGTCTGGGAAGGCAGATTCAAAGTGGGGGTCAACACCAGACACAGCCCTGCTGCCCCAAAACAAGTGCCTGATTCATAAGCAGCAGCCCAGCTTCCTTTCCCTCCAACACTCCATGAAGGTTGCAAGTCAAAGAGTCTAGGGGGAGCTCTGGGGTGGGCTGTGGGGGGCTGGGGAAGGAGCGCAGAAGCTGATGCTCACAGCCCTGCGGACAGCAAGAGGAGTGGCTTGCTTTTCCCTCCACTGCCACCTTCTCCAGAGGACCTGGCCCACCGCATTCACCCACCCCGCCTCTCAAAGGTGCAGAGTGGGGTGAGCACGGCCAGGTGGACTCACACAGCATGAGGCCAGGCCCCGTGGCACATGGTGACCCTGCATTTTCTTCGCAGCCCCAGATGGAGCTGCTGATGGGATCACTGCTTTGCAAACAAGACACCTGGGCAGGACAGAAAGAAAGTTGTTTGTATGCTCGAGGGCACATGTGCAGCCAGCCAGGGGATTGGGATTTGGAGGGCTGTCTTTCCAGCAGCATAGCCCTCACCGGCCTGCTCAACCCCATGTCACATGGTCCAGAACCCACGGTTACTGTGCCCACCCTCCACCCCCACCCCAAGTCCTGAGCAGTGACCGCAAGTCAGGGACGCTGGCCTGCAGTAGAAAGCAGCCCCGGAGGGTGCACCATCTTTTGGGAAGGTTGACTTTCTGGCCACAAAGAGAATGAGAGATTTCCCAGTGGCTTGACAGGGTGGTGACCTGGTGGCAGTCCAGGCTTGTGACACCATGCTGGATGGGAAGGGGGCTCTGTGCTGCCAGCCTCCTTCTCATCCTGGCAGAAAGGTGAGCGCCAACCACTAGCGATCTGAGATGCTGCCTTCAGGGCCCCAACCCCAGAGCTGCAGGAGACTCAGTTGGTGGGGAGGGGGGAAGCCCAGGGTGGGTGTGGGTGGGTCCCCCAGATGGCACACAGCCAAGGGCAGCCTGTGTCTGCCAGCCTGCCTGGCCACCAGCTCTCCTTGGTGTGCCAGAGCTCTCTGTGGAGAAGTGAGGTCTGCATTCTGGTCTCCGGAGTACTGTCTAGGATGGTGTGGGACGCCTGCACCCACATCAGCAGAATATCGCGACTTTTGCCTTCTTATTCTCTCAGGATATAATCGCTGTGGCCTTGGTCAGCTGTGCAAGAACTGGCAGCCCTAGGAGCCACCCATGGGGGGTAGGGCTTGCAGATCGGTCTTCTAAGTGGGGGCGAGATGCTCACTCCACCTACCAGGTAGTGAGGAGCAGATCCAGAATAGGGCTCCTCCCCTGGGGCCCCCTTGAGCACATGTACATTCAATGGTCCAGGGGCTGGGAGGTGCCTTGAGCTCCAGGGAGCCCCCACCTCCGAGCTGGTCCAGTCACCACCACACAGACTTCACGTGCAGGATGAGAGCACTACCTGCTCTCATCTCTGAGCCAGGTCCTACAGGATCCATGTGGGGCCTGGTCTGTTGCTGCCAAAAGTGATTTGTGGGTTGGGCGATGATTGTGAACAGAAACAGTCTTAAATGCACTTAAAACGCTTCCCAGGTGGTCCCTACTCAGGGCATGGCCGCCTTAATGCTCCTCCTTGTCACAGACACGTTTAGATGGAAAAACACGTGGTCCAAGGTAGGGAACGAGGGTGTGGGTGCAGGGCTGGCCTCAGGGGGGTGTAGCCTGGGGAGACCACAGTTCCCCATACTTGGTTTAATGCTCTCCTGTCATTGTCCTAAAATAATTCATAATTCTAGAACAATCTGCATTCTATGGTGGGCCCTACAGATGATGGGGCCAACCCCAGAGGGTGAAGGAGAAGAGCCCAGAAAGGGCCATCAGAGGTGTCCAGTTTCCTGGGGCTGTGCAGCCTTTGTAAAGTTCTAGCCTCCTCTGGGCCTCATTTTCTCTGACTGTGAACAAGAGAAGGGCAGGCTGGGGAGAGGAGGAGCTGGTATAGGCCTCACCTTTGCACAGGTACACGCGGTATGAAGTTCACACTTCTGATTTATAATCACTGGGCAAACCTCTTCACTGCCCCATTAAATAGGTAAGAACATGGAGGCTGGGAGGTGAGAAGACTTCCCATGGTCAAACAGCTGGAGGGTGGGCATCTTGGGGTTTGGACGATGACTAACAAAGCGGCGATGGGACTCAGGAGCAAGGCAGATGCTGGCCCCACCAGGAAGCCCCAGGCCCTGCCAGCTGACCACCCCTCCCTGCTGGCACTGTTTTGCCAGGAAGGGCTTTTTGACCAACCTCTGATGAGAGTCTCCCCTGGAACTTGGGGCAGGTCGACACAGCAGGACTTGTAAAACCTGCCCCACCCACACCTTCCACCCCGAATGCTGCTGGGTGACAGGGTCCTCCCCCAACACCTAGTCCCACGTTTCTGCCTCGACAGGTGTTGCCAGCACCATGTGGGGTTCTGGCCCCTCAAGTTGCCCTGGCATCACACCAGAGGGTGAGGAGCTGGGCTTTGCTCTCACAGGAGTGGGGATGGGTCCCACACTGCTCATGACATACCTGCCAAAGGCCCTGGTTGCTGCTCGCATTTGCAGAGACCCCAGGCCCCCTTCATGGCCTGTGTGTGTATATGCATGAATGTGTATGCACAGGTATGCAGCAGATGGAAACAGAGACAGGCACGTGGGCCCAAGGCCCCATATCCTCCCACCCTGCCCCACCCCTGCAGGAGAAGATGTGCAACTAACACTCAGTGGGGACAGCAGGCAGTCCTGTTCCAAGGAGGGCCTCCTCCAGCATCTTTACAAGCAGAGCCACCAGGCATGGATAGTCTCATTTGGCACACGCAGTCACCAGCATTTTTGTATCCTGGAAAGGCAGTCTTCAATGCTCCACACCTGGCTGGATGTGTCATTTACTCACATTTGTATGCAGAGAGAAGCAGGCCCAAGTCTCTACTTCACTTTCACTCATTCAACTGTCCACAAGCTCAGCCCTGTGTGAACACTCACACATGAACACTGGTCATACTCGTACACATTCTCAGACCCACACAGAAGCTGTGAGTGCCCTCCTGTGCGGTGGAGGACCACGCAGGTGGACGAGGGTTTCTGGTTGTCATCCCTCACTTCTGCAGCACATTGTGGGGACATCCTGCATGCTCTGCCTCAGTCCATGCCAAATGCACGCAGCCCCTTGGCTCCAACGTAGCCCACGCCCTTGCCCCGCGATCACCTCCCATAGCCCCCAGATGCACCCATCACCAGCCTTTGTGCACCAGCCTCAGCTCCCCCGTGTACTGGAGGGTCACCTCCCGCTGGCCCCCGAGGCTGCAGACCAGTCCTGGCCCCTGCAACCCAGCCAACTTCTCAATATGCAGTGAGCTGTGACCCCACTCTGGGGAGGGAGCCCCTTCCCCAAGCTCCTGCCCTCTGCCTCAGGGTGGCCCACAGCTCTCTTACACTCATCACTGCCGATCAACTCTTATGTTAACCTCCTCTGGTCCAGTCGCTGTGTGGGTGTCTCTGGATTGGACCCAGACTGATACATACATCTCTCTTACACTTAGCATGTCACATGCACATTCTCTCACACTGTTGCAGACCCACCCCCACCTCCCCCATCTTCTTGCTCATTTAGTGAGACATACCGAGCCTACCCAGCCCTAACTGCAGGCTCACCTCACCAGTGCCCCCTGGTCAGCCCTGGCCATGAGAGGCCATGCACAACTCCCCTGAGGTTCCTTTGACCTCCTTGCTACCCTCGACCGAGGATGTGCTGCCAGTCTGACCATACCAACCCAGATCCAGGCAGGTGCTTCCTAACTGGGCACCCTTGACTAGAGTGAGTGGCAGTCACCGTGGTCATCCCACACGAGGCCCCAGACAACCAATGTCCTAGGACTGCAATGTAAAAGCCAGAATTTGGGGCTCTCAAGAAAAAAACACATGGCAAGATGGTCTGATCTAAGAACTGAGTGGGGTGATAATAGTGCCCACATGTGTGTGCAAGGCAGTACCTTCCCGCAGAATCCACTCACCAGGCAGCCCTGCTCCTGCCTGTGACGAGCACCAGATCCTGCAGATGACAGCTTTATTATGGCCCAGCACAATCTCCTTAACAGACGGTGGTTTCCTAATGCCATCACTTCTGCAGGAACAGGAAGCAGACCTCATGGACTCCTCCCCAGGGGCTGCCCCTCTCCCTGAGGGCCAGCTGTCCCTGTGGAGGGTCCCCCTAGCCCCACCGCCCAGACAGCAACTTTTGGCACCATTATCCTCTCCTCGTCCACCCCATGCCCCTCCTCTCATATCCTGTTCACATTTTCTCTTTATTCTAGTTGAATATTTGACATGTACAAGCAGTATATTTTGCAGAACATTTATGTCAAAATAGTGTTCTGCAACAGACACTCATGAACCTGTGGCCAACTTAACTGGACGTTTAGCAACAGTGCTGCCCCTCCCACACGCCCCTTCCACCTCATACACTCACAGAAACATGAATCTGGGTCTTTGTTTCCCTTGCCCCTCTTTTTAAAACACTTTTACCTTATTCTTGAAAGGCACTTCTGCTGGGCAGAGAATTCTGTGTGTGTGAGTGCTCAGTCATGTCCAACTCTTTTGTGACCCCATGGACTGTAGCCTGCCAGGCTCCTCTGTCCATGGAATTTTCCAGGCAAGAATATCTGGAGGGAGTTGCCATTTTCTCCTCCAGGGGATTTTCCTGACCCAGGGATTGAATCTGCATCTCCTGCATTGGCAAGCAGACCCTTTATCAACTGCGCCAACTGGGAAGCCCACTTGGGAAGCCCTGAGACTTCTACAGGACAGTTATTCTGTCCTTCAAAAGCGTGATTCTGCTGTCCTGCTTCTGAGAGCTCTGTACTCGTTCTAATGATTCCCTTCTTGGTTCTCTCTTCTCTCTGGTTGCTTCAGGACCTCCTGTGTTTGGTGCTTTCCTATTTCATTCTGATGAGCCAGCCTGCTCACCCCCATGTGGGTTTCCTCCGTCTCAGCTTATCTTCTAGGTGTTCTCTCCAGAGCGTCCTTAAGCAAATGGCAGCCAGTCCCACAGCTCGAATGGCTGCCTCTGGGCCAAGGAATGCCACGTTCACCAGCTCTGACCTCCACCCAAGTACCAGAGACATCCGTACCAACTCGCTCCATCCTCTCCCTCATCTCAGTTCAGCTTAGAGGACCACCTAGCCTCCCTGAGCCCACTCTTTTTTTTTTTTGGCTGTACTGGATCTTAGTTGTGGCATGCAAGATTTAAGTTCCTGGACCAGGACTGAAGCCAGGCCCCCTGCTTTGGGAGCACAGAGTCTTAGTCACTGGACCACCAGGGAAGTCCCTCCTTGAGACCACTCTTGACCCCATAGGCCACTTGCCCCAGAGCAGCCAGGGTCAGTCAGATCATGTGACAATCTATCTGAAACAACAAACTAGTGAGTGAAACAACAAATGAATCCAGGAAGGAACAAACTAATACATAAATGGTTTTAAGCACAGAGTGGCAGGGGGAAGGTGGGCGGGAGGTTAACAGCTGGGCACATTTGGAAAACAGTGAGACTTTGGGATAGGAGACGGGGCAGGGTATCAGAGAGATGGGTGATATCACCTTGGTCAAGACCCCCTGGCTTGGTCTGACAGGCACAGGGAGCCACAGGTGGGTGGCCAGTGGCAGGATGAGTGCAATGGAGCCTCACGGATGCCCCTCCCCACCCCATGAGGCTCACGTGGGGCACACAGCACCCTCTAGTGCACGACCTGCCTGGGTGAGGCCAGAGTTGGCATTGAGCAAAGAAACCCTGAGGACACCTAAGAACAAAATCACTGACCACGGCTCAGGAAATGATGGCCTGGTAACTGAGGAACACTGCCAACTGGGAGACATTAGGCAGAATGACACACACATGCACACACACACATGTGCACTCTCAGGCAGGGTCACCCTGTAGGATGCTCCACACACCCCACGATCTCCATTTTTTGTCCCAGATGGAGGCTGGTTTTGCAAGGGATTGTAATGTAATTTTGGCTTTTTAGGAAAAAAGCACAGGTCAGGAGAACCAGTGCCTATGAGCGCAGAGAGGGCCCTGCAGGCCAGCCCCACTTTGGCCATAAATGGGGCTGATGGTATGCTCAGTACCTCCTGTGTGTGGCCATAAAACCATCACCACCATCACCACCATTACCCAACCACAATCACCACCCCCAGCTACACCATTACCACTACCATGATCACCACTCTCCCCACAAGCACCATCACCTTCACCCCCCTCACCTACACAGCATCACCACCACCATCACTAACTTCACCTGAACTCCAGCCCCCCACTATATTATCATCCCCACACCCTAACCACTACTGACACCATCACCACCCTCCCCACAACCATCACCTCACACCTTCACCCACCAGCTTCACCACTACTGCTGACCATGCCTACACCATCACCACCCACCATCACTCCACCCTCCAACCATCGCCACCATCATCACTCTGCTAGGCATCCAGAGGCTTCCAAATGAAGCAGCTTTGCCAGGTTTGACCCACATAAGATGTGGGAAGAAAGCTGGACTGGAAAGACCCACAAAGCCAGCCCGGGCCTGTCCTGTTCACTGCTGCATTCCCAGAACCTTGCCTGATGCCTGGCACAGAGCAGGCGAGAAGGGAAGGCCTGGGTGGCCCTTTGAGAGCCAGCCACCTCTGTTCACGGGTCCTGGGCTCAGCTTAGATGTCACAAGCCAGTGCCTCCTTGCAGGGAATATGACAGCTTGCCCCAGTCCTCATGCTGGGAACTGAAGCCTCTCTACAAAATCATCAAGAAAACTCTGGCCTGTGCAGGTGTACCCAAAGCTGGACAGCTAAGTGCATACATGGGTGGTGAATACAAGCCAGGGCTAGCTACTTTACTTGGTGCCCAGTGAGGACACTAGTCACCATGAGAGCAGCCTCAATTCCAGTCTTAAATTCCCTCTTCCCAAATGCAGCCAGGAGCCCTCAGTGGACAGCCTGTGTGCCACTGTGGCCACAAGGCTGAGTGGCCTTCCTGGCCCGGACTGGGCACACAACAAAGGCCAGCTGGCACAAAGGCCTGGCACACAAGGAGGAGTGAGCAGCCACCCTGGCACACCCTGGATGCCCGGGGCTCTCCATGCTCCTGAGGATTCTGTCTAGCGCCGAGCCCAGGCACCTGCCTGCCTGTCTGGTCAGGGGCTTCACACATAGCCCAGCTCTGCAGACCTTCCCTCCATCATCCCTTCAGACTGAGCCTCATCATGTGGTCCACAGTGGGCAGGGCAGGCGATCACATGCAGGGGTACTGTGTCTCCCCACACACCTGTCTGTGTGGGCCCTGCCTGGACAGGGTGGCTGGTGGCCTGGAGAGAGGAGGAGAGACCTGAGGACCAGGCCTTGCCTCAGAGGCACCACAGACCTGTACGTACAGGTACCTTCCTCCACACGTGAAAAGCTCTGACTTGCCCACCTTACCCGAGCTCTTACTGTAGACCTCAGTCTCCCCGCCTGTTTCCCAATTCTGAGAAGGAGAATTCACTTCTTGCTCTCAGAATGGAACTGTAACCAGGCCTAGGTCTCCTGACAACCCCCTCCTCTGCCGTGCCATCTACGTAGTCCTCTGCTGATGGGCAGGAAGGGGTCAGGGTGTGGCTGAAGTTTGGGGTAGTGAGGTGTGCAGACGAGATCTGCAGCCCAGCTGCATGGAGCCAGCAGCCCAAATTCCTCCCTTGTGCCCAGGCCCCAACCTTCTGCTCCCAGAGGCCTGAGGGCCAGGCTGCACCCAGCAGGCACCCGTGGCCACCACCCACGTCCCCACCCGCCCAGACCAGCTGCAACAGCCTCGCTCAGATGATGGACACTCATGCCCAAATGTGATTTCCCAGCTGCTGCTGAGTTAATCACCAGCCTCACTAGCAGTTCCTTCTGGCTTCTATGCAAAGGAAACTGCCAATTAGGTTACAATTAATTTCTTTACCCAGGGCAAAGCCTGACTGGAAAAAGACTGGCCACCCAAGTGGCCTGATGATGACTGTTCTGCAGGTCACCAGGCTCCCTTGGCTCTGGGGTTCCTGCGCTCTGTGGCCCCAGCCAACGGCAGGTGTGTCAGCCCCGGCCTGGTCAGGTCAGCCCTGGCGACCGGTCAGGACATCCCAGGCTTTGACTCTGGTGCTGCTGCCCAGCAACTGTCCCCCTCACACCCAGCAGGGCACTATGACTCAGATCTCAACAAATCTGTCACCTCGTTGGACCTCCTTGAACAGCCATGGTCCTGCCCCTTTCTGCCCCTCCCCCCAGCACCGGTTTCGCCCAGCCCAGGTTTACCATTAACCAGCAAGGGCTTCCCCAAAGGTTCATCAGGTAAAGAATCTGCCTGCGATGCAGGAGACACAGGTTCGATCCTTGGCTCGGGAAGATCCCCTGGAGGAGGAAATGGCAACCCACTCCAGTATTCTTGCCTGGAGAATCCCATGGACAGAGGAGCCTGATGGGCTACAGTCTATGGCGTTGCAAAGAGTTGGATTTGACTAAGCACGAGTGAGACTTCTTTATTGGGTTGGCCAAAAAGGTCGTTTGAGTTTTTAAAGCACGATATTACAAAAAAACCCAAACTAACTTTTTGGCAAGTAAATGCATTCTTCCTGAGAAGCTTTGTTCCAAATGCTTCACGTGCATCACCCTACTAATGGACAGGACAACTGCCAGAGGTAAGGACAACTTCTGGTTCCTGTCTTAGAGCAAGGAAACCAAGGCAGAGAGAGGCTACCTTGCCCAAGGCTGTACAGAGTGAGTGAGCCAGGACTTAAGGGTTCTACTCTTAGGTATGCGTGGCCACCAGGCTCCTCTGCTCGGTGACGGCTGTGCACACACATGTGGAAAAGCCAGGGCACCATGACCTGGGACTCCAGGCCACCCATCCACCTGCTTGCTGACCAGGTGGAAAATGCAACCTAAATAATCCTCCATAGTCTTCTTCAGCCTCCTCAAAAATGCAGGTGCCCTTAAAAGTCTCCTCGTGGAAATTTGCTCTTTCATATCTCACTGAAACAGAGCAAAAGCCCAGGAAGACGTGACCAGGGGGGAGTTTGCTCAGCCAGCGCTGTCCAACAGGGATGGACATGGTCAAGGCTGCTGAGTGTGCAGGTACCTGGGGATGCTAGGGGCCTGATGTGCCCATGCCCCCTGGACACAGGACTGAGCCTTGAGGGGTCCTTTTCTTTGCCGCTGTTAGATCCTACTATTCGATACCTGGGTCGGGAAGATCCCCTGGAGGAGGAAGTGGCAACCCACGCCAGTACTCTTGCCTGGAGAATCCCATGGACAGAGGAGCCTGGAGGGCTAGAGTCCCTGTGGTTGCAAAGAGTAGGATACAACTGAGCATGTGTGCGTGCACACGTGCACATGCATGCACGTACACACACACATTTCACCTTCAGAAGTGAGTCTAGATACAAAGGAGAGATTTAAGCATGACTCGTGAAAGCAGAGAGACAAGTGCAGAGCCAGGCCCCGGCCACGCTCCTTCTCTGTCTTGCTGCATGGCCCGCTCAGTGCTCAGCCTCCCTGCGTCTGTTCCCAGCTGTGAACAGGGACAGGGACCCTCCCTGGAAGGACTGCTGGGACCAAGCGCCTACTGGTGGGAGCCAGAGCCACTTCTCCTCTTTTCTCCCTCTCTTTTTTTTTTTTTTTTTGCAAAGAACATGTGGTTTATTAAAGAGAGCTTGTCGTCAGCAGCATTTATTCAACGAACAAAACAAATGAAAAAATAAAAGCAGACTAACATTCTGACCATTGGAGTGAGACTGACTGAATTCATTCAGCCCAGTGTCCAGAGTCCCAGGGGCAGCTTCCCAAGGAGGAAGCCTTGGAGTCTCGGGGTCTCTTGGCACCTCCCTTGAGAGTCTTGCGGGGGGTGGGGGCGTGGAAATTGCCAAGGGCAAGCCTTCCCATTGGAGGAGCTCAGTCTAACCTGGGTATGGTCCCTGTGCTCTTTTGACCTTCATCACAAAGTCAAGGAGAGGACACTGGACCCAGGTCTGCCACTGAGGCAAATCAGATGCAGTGATGCAGGATGGTCCCAGGAAAGAGGAGGGCAGAGGGACAGGCGAGAGGGAATGCACTGGGGTCCTGGTCAGTGTCTGCTGGGTCACAGCTGCGGCCCCAGTCTCGGGCTGTGAAGGGATCACGCAGGGGCTGACCACCAGCAGACGAGTTCTGGTACAAGGGTGACCCAGGCTGCTGGGAGGATGTGTGTTTTTGCCTCATACTGGTGTGGTGTCTTTACACACTAGTTCTCCCTTACACCCAGTTCTACTACAGAGCTCAGAGCTCCC
This sequence comes from Cervus elaphus, assembly GCF_910594005.1. Lineage (NCBI taxonomy): Eukaryota > Metazoa > Chordata > Mammalia > Artiodactyla > Cervidae > Cervus > Cervus elaphus. The sequence continues at coordinate 557,704 of NW_025316692.1, read as the reverse complement.
CCAGCCAGGACCTCCTGGAAAACCAGGAAGGTCCCAGAGGCAGGGAGAGAGGATGCTGACTGACTCTGGAAGGTCAGGAAGACCATGTCTCCAACCTGCTTCCTCCTTTCCAGCCTTACCCTTCATTTCCAAACCAAGCACTTGTCAACCTGCAATAAATAACCAGGAGTCTGAATAAAGAGCAAAAATCTCCAAGATACTGTGTGGGAAGAGGAAGAAAAAGGGAAGCATACAAAGTCCCAGAAGCATCCACAGGACAGCCTGGCAAGGAGCCGCCTTCTCCCTGACTCCTGAATGAGACCTCCCTGGGCCCACAAAGGCTTCCTGATAACCCCCCAGTCAAGATCTTCCCACCCTGAGCAGGGTCCCAGCACTCATGCAGCTTCTGGGTGCGAGGGGTGGGGCACACTGCTTTGGTACATTCTGCTGTCCCAGGAAAACAGCTTCAAGGAACTGGCAGTACGACATCACACAGCTGCAATTACGGTAATCAACTTACGCCAGATCTGCCTGGTTATTTTTAGAGTCTGGATTGAGGCGAAGAGTTGACTCGTTGGAAAAGACCCTGATGCTGGGAGAGATTGGGGTCAGGAGGAGAAGGGGATGACAGAGGATGAGATGTCTGGATGGCATCACTGACAAGATGGGCATGAGTTTGAGTAAACTCCGGGAGTTGGTGATGGACAGGGAGGCCTGGTGTGCTGCGATTCATGGGGTCACAAAGAGTCGGACATGACTGAGCGACTGAACTGAACTGAACCAAAGACAGGGCAGCCCTGGGTTCTTCTATTGCTCAGTCCTGCCTTGTCAAGCGGGCTGAGTAGGTCACTGGTCCCCAGAACTTTGCATCTTCCTCCCCAGCCCCAGATCTTCTACAGAATGGTCCTTGGGCACTGGCATCTCACTTACAAGAAGGGACACCATTGCTTCTGGGACATTTGAGCTCAATGTGGCTTTAGGGTGTCTTCTGAGACTATCCTTAGGGTCCCAGTGGGGTCACAATGACTCAACCCCACAGAAGGACACTGGATGAAGCCATGTCCTCTTCAAAAGGGACCTGGGGTTCGGACACTGAAATGTTTCTGGCCAAAAACTGCTTCTTGGCAACACCTGGTGGAAATTTGATAAAGCAAAGTAAACTCAACAACAAAAGAAGGTCCACCCAATTAAAACAGGGGCAAAATAGTTGCTTCTCCAAAAAAGATACAAATGGCCCAGAAGCACTAGAAAAGATTCTCAGCATCACTGATAATTAAGAAAAAGCAAATCAAAACCATAGATGAGGACACTGTTTGTATCCAAGAAGATGGATACAATTTAAAAATATAAATAGAAAGTAACCTGTTGGTGAGGATGTGGTAAAACTAGAACTCTCACACACAGCTGGTAAAATTGTACAATGTTTCAGTTGTTATCAGAAAATAGCTTGGCAGTTCCTCAAAACAGAGAAGTTGAAATTAACATACGACCCAGCAATTCTACTCCAAAGTAAATACCTAAGAGAACTGAAAACAGGGATTCAAACAGATACTCACACAAAAATATCCACAGCAGCATTATTCACAAAAGTCAAAAGATGTAAACAACCCAAATGTCCCCCCGACATGAATGAATAAATAAATGTGATACATGTTGCATTGGCCCGAAAGTTCATAAACCCAAACAAACTTCCTGGCCAACCCAATACATGCAATGTAATATTACTCACCCTTAAAAAGGAATGAAATACCAATACATGCTACAACACGGATATACCTCCAACCAAGTAAAAGGAGCTGGATACAAATGAAAGGTCAATTTACTCTAAATATCCAAAATAGACAAGTCCATAGAGACAGGTGCAGAGTGGCAGTTACCAGGGGCTAGTGTGGGGGGACTAGGCGCACTGCCTAATGGGTATGGGGTTTCCTTTGGGGGATTAACAATAATGTTCTGGAATTACACAGGGGTGATGAATATGCAATGCTGTGAATGTGCTAAATCCCACTCAACTGTTCACTCTAATTTTGTGTTGTTAATTTCATACCTCAAAAGAAGTGAATTTTAATTGTTTACCACCCTGTTCTTCCCCCCATCTCCGCAGGAGAGACCACCCTGGAAGATGCAAGGGCACAAGTCCAGAGCGGACCCCAGGAGCCTGCACAGGTGCCCCAGTGTGCATCCCACCAAACCACCATGCTCTCCTCTGCACACCGGCTTCTCTCACAGAGAAAAGGACCCTGTGATGGGGTTCCAGCCTGTGGAAATGGGCAAAGAGCCCAGGGCCCTACAAACCCGGCTCCTCAGAGCTCTGGGCCCCTCTTGTGCACACAGTCAGGTGTGGAGTGGCTGCCAAGGGCAGGGAGCGGGGATCAGGAGACAAATGAACAGTGTTGAGACGTTGAGACTGGGGGTTCCTGTCACCCCCAAGTTCACAGTCTTTCCTGCTCACATAGGTACAGGGGATAGGAGGCTGCAGAAGAAGATTCAAGAGGGTCCCAGGGGAGACTTCTCAAGGCTCTGTGGAGGCACATGTGTGATCTCCTGTAAAGATCCCCTGCAGGTGCCAATCTGATGAGGAGGCTCAACCCAGTGACAAAGCATGTGCTCACAGCACAGAGTACACGGTCACCTTGCACCCATGTCATGGCCAAGAGGTGGCGGAATGGAGCCCTGATTCCATCCTTTCTCCTTCCCAGAAAGAAAAAAAAAAGAGCAGCAGATGCGCCACGGGCAATGCTGGAAGGGCAGGATAGGGGAGGAGGGAAGGAGAAAGCACACTCTGAACCAGCCCCCCAGCTTCTGGGTCTTTCGCTGTTTCACCGTATCTGTGTCTTTGACTGTTTCAGGGGCAGAAAAACTTAAGAAACTCCATAAACTCCTTCCCTCCACTCGGACTCTCACCACCACGCTGTGCACCCCAGATCGCCCCCCACCCCCACACCTGTCTCACTCTCAGGTTCTGGCACACAGAACATATATCTTCCCAAGCATTTTCCAGGCTGTTAGTTAAAGCTTAGGAACTTATAGTTTTTCTTTTCCTTTTTTTGTTAATTAAAGCTTAGGACTTATATGTTTTCTTTCCCCCTTTTGCTAAGACCAAGAACCACTGGAGTTTTCTGGCAATCCCATAGGCAGCAATGGGGGACTAGAACCAGTTCTGATGTCCATCGTCTCACCAGGGAGGTTCTGATTGTTTCAGAAGCAGAATCGTTTCTTCAATCACAGGGCAGTCAGAGCTGGTACTCAGGACACAGCTTGGAGCTCTGCCTCTCTCTCCCAGCCACCCTGCCCCTTAGATACTTCTCTGGAGCCCAGGGCCCTGTGGAACCCAGACAGTAGCTCCCAGGTCAGAAAAGTGAAGGCTTAAGATGGGGATAAAGTAAAGTCCCAGTACCTGAATCTGGGGGCGGTGGGCTGGGGCCCCCAGGACCTGGGTCGGGTCCCAGAACTGAGCCCTGCCCGCCACAGAGGCCCCCAGTCCCACTAGGTATCCTTGATGTCACGGACAGCCTGCATCGGCCGGACCAACAGGTGGGCACACACCTGTCCAGGTGCACAGGTGACCTTTCTACAGTGGTGCCTTAGCTGCTTTACTCTGTGGAGCCGCTCACCAGGCAAAAGCAAACAGAGGTGTTTGCTCAGGGCTGGCCACCTGCTCTCCTTGAGGGCCCTGGTGGTGCCTGAACTGCCTTCCCCAAGCTCCTGCTGGCGTCATCACCCCCACAACCACGCTTTCTAGGGGGCGTCAGTTCTACCTCCCTGCTCTCTCTCGCCCCACCCTACCTTGCCCAGGGTCTTGCAGTGGACAGCTGATAGGGCCACTGGCTTTCAGGCTCCAGCCTCAGGGACAGGTGCCAGGGGCTCCCACAGTTACCCAGCTGTGAGGCCAGAGCTTGATGGAAGCCCAGGTCTCGTCTGGTCCAGAGCTTGGGAAGGCGGATGGTGGGAGGATTGGGAGGTGAAGCCAGGCAGGAAGTGGGCCCCGTCCACAGGGGCTCCCAGGGCTTCAGCCCAAAGAGGACAATACCCTCAGGTCCTCTCAGGTATGGCGGAGCTCTGTCTTGGGAGCCACAGCCTCCCTTGAGCATGGGAACACAGGGGTCGGGGAGGGTGACCTGGGCTGCCAGTCCGCTGCTCTGGGGTAGGGAGGGAAAGCCGTGTGGGCTCTGGAGGCCTGAGTCTTCATACCCCTTCAGGCCCCTCTGAGACCACCCAGGTCATGGCCCTGGGTGATCTCTCTGAGTCACACCAACCCCCCAGCCTTCCAGGAGCTGAAGCACGCCCACCCATAAGCATAGCACTCTGCCCTTGAAGACCCAGGGGAAGCAAGTGAGAAGGAAGGAGGGAGGGAGGGAGGGAGGGGGATGTCCTCCACCGCCATCACACCCTGTGGCCCAAGCCCAGAAGGGCCCCTTTCCTGCCTGGCAGCCCACCATCCCCGCTTCCACCCTGCCCCATAGCCTGCCTTCTGCCACGCACTTCCATTTGATATCACACACACACATTTGAGATAAATGACAGCTTGGCGCTTCCTTTACTGCCCATTTCTCCTATATGGAGACAGCTCTGAGGTCAAAGTCACCTTCTGCATTCTCCCCGGGTGCACCCCTAGTCCTGGAGAAGCTGCCTGGGTGGCAGGTGGTCCCTCGGAGCGTGTATGTGGGCTGCTCACCAGTAGTGTTATTGTTACTATTAAGTCACTCTCTCAGAAAAACAATTGCAGAAATCAGGAGGAAGAAGAGAAAGAAATGAAGAGGAGAAGATGAGGGACTGGAGCCTGAACACAACCCCCACAGGAGGAAGTGTCCTCCCCCACATCCACAGGAAGGGGGTGGGTCTCCAGAGTGGAGACTAGCCACTTCTTCAGGATAGAAGGAAGCAATACCGTTGTTGGGGGGCACTTCTCCAGCTCTGCCTCTTTCCTGGGGAGCCCAGCGGGCACTTTCTTCTCCCAGAATGTCCTGGAATCCAGGTAAGGAGACACAGTCACACCCATGTGCCCTGAAGCCCAGCCCCTGCCCCCCCCCACTCCTCAGCACAGTGGCTTCTGTCAGGTTCTAGGTCCCCAGGCAGAGGCGGGTGCAAGGGTCACACTCTCAGCCTACACCACTAGCACGCCCCCTCCCCTGGGGCCAGTTATGACAGGATCCCACCTGGAGGCAGTTCCTGGACCTGTAGGACTCCCAGACATCAGCTGAGAATCAGCCCGAGTCCTGGGGGCTCCTGACTCAGGTGTTGGGGAGCATGGCAGCACACTTCCGTCCCAGACCCAGGCCAGGCTGTCCCTCGGGCCCCTGGAGCACCCCACCAGAGGGTGACCAGTGGGTGAGCAGACTCAGGGCGACCTTCCCCACGCCCACCCCCGGACTCCTCCTGAGCCCTGTTGCAGGCCCCCACCACCGCTGGCCCAGAGGAGGGGCTTGCTGAAAACCAGAGGACCAGGGCCACAGAGTCATGAAGTCCTCTTCACGGGCTCAGGTACACGGGCTGTGGGAGCCTCAGTTTTCTTACCTGTGAAATGGGAATACAAAGCCACATCCCTCAGGGTTTCGGGAGGATAAAGTGAGTAGCAGACAGGCGGTGCTGAGCACAGGATCAGCATGCCGTGGGCCCCCTGGGGTGGCCGTTGCTGGCATCACCTTATCCAGTTAAGACCAATGGGCAGAGGACACCTCTTTTGGGTCACAGGGGGAGAAGCCCTCAGGCAAGGCAGCAGTTTCCTGCCCCCCCACCCCGCTTCTGCTTGGCACCCCATACTCCAGGTCCCATAATTTTTAATTTGTTTTCTCCTCCCCTGGCTAAAAGGCCATTAGCACCCCATTAGGTAAAAGAATCCCATTTTCTTCACACCACCAAGGAAACAGTGATTTACTTAGCCATCCTTAATGCAATTCTGCAGAATAAAGGCAATTTTGCAATGGTCTCAATAAACTTCCCCATTTGCTCTCTGCTCACAGACCCCACTCTTAGGAGCCTACCAGCTGACCCAGCCCCTTGCTCCCTCAGAAGGCTGGACTCTGCTAGGGCCCAGGACAGTCAGTGTGGGGCGCAGGCAGCTCCCAGAGGCCAGAAGGGCTTTAGGGGGACCCAGGTGAGCCTGGTGAAGCACACCACCACTCGTCCCTGGCCAGAGAGGGAAGGAGCAGAAAGAGAAACAAAGAGGTCAGCAGAGCAGTCTTCCTGGCTGAGGGGCTGCACTGGCACCCGCTGGTCCAGCAGAAGTGGTCCAACTGCAGATGGGCAGGGCCCGCAGCCTGGAGAGAGGCTGTAAGTCATGGCCCATACTGGGAGTGAGAGGCCCCAGGGGCGTGCAGGCACAGGGGGCAGGTCTCTCCTTGTGGGCAGAGGTGCTGAGCAAAACGGGACCCCAGAAGCCAGGCCAGGAAGATGGCAGGTGCGAGGCCTCGTGAGGAAGAGCAGGGGGTCAGGGAGAAGGTGCTGGGTGAGCAGTCAGCCTGAGACATTCAGGGAGAGCCCTGGAAGCTGGGAATCAGTCTCTTCATCCATGCCACGGGGACATCTGTACCTGCACTGGAGCAGTAAAACGCCACACACTCTTCTGAGAACAACTTCTAGATGGGTCCAGGATGCCCCAGGTGGACAGGCTGTGCCCCCTGAGTGTGAATAGGGAGGAGCAGGTGTCCCTGTGTATACACGCAGGGGTCGCAATGTGTGGGAGTAGCAGGGAGGGGGGCTGGGTTTCCCAGACAAGGGTGTAGTGTGAGGGGCCGAGCATGGGTGTGAGTGTGTCCACAGGCCTCATGATCACATATCCTTGAGAAAGGGCAGTGGTGTCTCGGTGATCACCAAGAGTGAGCATGAGAGTGAGTGTGTGTGTGTGTGTGTGTGTGTGTGAGCATGTGAGTGTGTGCCCATGTGTGCCCTCACACAGATACCAGAGTGTGGGTGAGGAGTACTGCCCTACTCTGGGAGTCTGTGTCTGGGATGGCGCCTTTTTCTGAAGGCGTGTGCATTCTTACACAATGACAGTATGTACACATGGAGAGGGGCACACACTAGGGGTCTGGTGATGTCCTATGACCTTGGTCTGAGCACCCCTGAGCCCTCTAGCCCATCCCTGCCAGCCCTGAGGCAGTGCTTTCCTTCCCTAACACTGGGGTCCAGGCCACTGCCGCTCCATCTGGTTGTCTCCCTACCCAGCCTCTCATCAGTCATCCAGCACAGAAGAGAGCTTCCGGTCTGGGGGAGGTAGGTCTAGGCCAGCAGGGAGGGCTTTCATCCCCTAGAGACCCAGCCCATACCCCAGGTAACAGGCACGGCCACTGAAGGGCTGCATCCACAAGGGGGCGCCCCGAGGCCGGGCTACTCCCAGCCTGGGTGAGTCCCAGAGCAGTGGCCCCCGCTCACTTGCGGCAGTCTGGAGCACCACACCGAGAGGGCTCCAGAACTGCCACTCTGAGTAGTGTGCCCGCAGGCCTCTCCAAACGCCCAGCTGTCTCCTCCTGAGTACCGCGGGGCCACCTCTCCACTCTCAGTGTCGTCAATCAGTTTCTTACTCATCCTGTTGGAAGAGTGGGTGGGGCAGGAGACCTGCTTTCCCTGGATTGGAGGGCCTTTCTCCCACCACCCAACTCCTTGAGTCCAGGCTGTGAAAAAGCCACTTGCATTCCTACCAAGTGTCACAGGTCCATGCTGGTGGCCCCGCTCCCAGTCCAGTCCTCCTAGCCTCAGCTGGACACCTTGGCTAAGCACAGGAGAGGCATGGGAAGTCCTCTGCTAGGTTCTGAGGCTGCCCAGTCCACCCTGGCTTCGGCCTCTCACCTGATCACCCGCCCATTACTACAAAGTTGCAACACAGAGTTACAAGAGATCTTCTGAACGCCTTGTCTGTGTTTACTTCTGCCCTGTTTTCAACCTTCTGTTTCCGCCTCACAGCACCCTGACCCCAGACTCCCAATGCTTCCCCCATTCTTCCCGGGGGCATGGGAAGGATTTCTCCCCTGCCTTTCCTGTGATGGGCTGGGGGCCCATCCTAGTGTAAGTATCTGACTCTTGAGTTTAGGATCCAGTCATACAAATGAAACCTTGGGCAGGCCTGTGAACCCACCGTCAGTGCAGGACCCAGGGCCAGAAGCAGGGAACCACTCACTGCCTCTTGTATTCCTAAAGGCTGAAGGGAAAGGTGGGGAAGGGTGGCGGGGGCTACTCTCAGAGGGAAATTTAGTACATACATATAAGTATTTAAGAAAAAGAAATCGGGGACAATTTTAGAGAAACTAAAATTCGTGGCCACGGGGGGGGGGGGGGGGGGGGGGGGGCGGTAAGGAGCAGATTCCACAGCCTTGGGATTCATTCATCTGTCGAGAGTTTTGGAGGTGGGGGCAGTGACCAGCCTTTGCAAAGCCACTTCGAATCCTCCCAGCACCGATGCTGACGACACACAGCCCTACTCCACTCCAGGATGGTAAAAGCGCTTGGTGCATGTTGGCCCCGAACCATCAAATGGTGCCAAAGGCCGCGCCTTCAGGTACCCCTGCGGGGCAGCAACAGGAGACTCTAAAGACGCAGGTGGGACTGGAGCCAGGGCTGGCGGCGCTGGGCCAGCCCGAGCGGGCCCTCGAGGGCAGCCTCCCTAGAAACCACAGGCTTGGGGGATTTTTAAGAAGTAGGGTGGCAAAAACTCACAAGGAAAAGCAACCGTTTTAAAAAGAGCAGATCTCCTCCGGTCTCACCCCAGAGAGGATATCAGAGCCGGAGGAGAAACGCACCGACGTGGAGTGTGACAAGGAAACCAAGATGGAGCAATCGTTTACAGAAACACAACTCCTCCTGCCCCAGTGGCAGGCTTTTCAGGGCTACCTTACCCGTCGTCCCCCACCTGCACCGAAACACCAACAAGATCCGCTCGGTTCGCCCCAGACGCCGCTGTGGCGCGAGGCGCGACCAGGCAGGCAAGCGCGGCTGCGACTCGGGCCCTGGGCACAGGCGCCCGGCCCGTGTCCCGCTCCGGCCCGAGACCCGCCCAGCCTGGGGCCCGAGGCGCGCTGCCCGCCACACCACCCGACTCCCAATGGAGCCCAAGCGGCCAGTAACTGCGTGGCCCGCTGCCCGCCGCGAACAGAAAGGAGTTTTAGAACGCGTCCACTCCACCGCGCGGCTCCAACTTCGCCCCGACCGCCGCGGGCACCAGTCCCCGACAGAACTCACCTTCGCCGAGCAGGGGCAGCAGCAGAAGCAGGAACCGCAGCCCCACGGCGCTGGCCGTCGCCTTCGCCATCGCCGATGCACGCTGCGGCTGCGGCGAGAGGGACGCTTCCTTGGGCTGGGGGGCTCAGCAGCGGGGTGCGGCGCTCAGCACCGCCCGTCCTGGAGCGGAGGACGCAGTGAACACTGCGGGCACCGAGCGTTGGGGCGCGGGCTCCAGGGCACTCTCCGCAGCTGTGCTCGGGGCTCGGAGCACATGACTGAGGAGGGGAGGGCGCGGGCTGCGCACGAGGCGAGAGCAGGGGCGGGGCAGGGCAGTGAGGGCGGCGTGGGGGGGGGGGCGGGGTGGCGGGGGGGCGGGGCCAGGGTGCGGAAGTAAAGGCGGGGCGCCGGGTACCTCCCCAGGCGATCCCTGGTGCGGTTACCCCGGAGCGAGGGTATGGAGACCAGAGCCGGACGCGGGGTGCAGGCCGGGCAGGGCACGAGTAGGGGCGAGGTGCGGGACCCGGCTACCGGCCTGGCAGCCGCGGCCCCAAGCCGCGCACCTCCGCACGCACAGTCACTCTTCCTCAGCCTGTGCGCCCTCTCGCTGTCTCTGCGCTTCGACCTTCCCTGCCGCCCAGAGAGGGCAGGGAAACCAGGCGGGGATGCGGGGTCTGGGCGGACTGGCTGGGGGTGAGCCGGAACGGACCTGCAGACCAGGCAGGCGCCCCGCCTCCAGGCTCCGGGCGCGGCGCGCATCCTCCGCCATTTCGCGGAGGGGGGAGGTGCGGTGGGAGCGCGGCCTCTCTGGCGGCCGGAGGCGGGAGGAGGGGAAGAGCCCCCGCGAGGGACCCGGAGCCGGCGCGCCTTCTGCGCACTCCAGGGGTGCGCCTGGCGAGTGGCTTCCGTAGTCCCTCTGGGGGTGTCCTAGCGGTAGTTTGTGAACCCCTCTTTAGGACTGGTCCAGCCAATGAAAACAGGAATCTGACCGGGCACACCTTTCAAAGAGACGGGGAGCCGGCGTTAACGGGATGCTTGGAGGGTAATACCTTTTCCCCCCCACCACACATTAGAATTCTTAGGATGTGGGGCTGACAGGGTAGCAGAGCAAGTAGCAAGAAGGAACTGGAGCCCAAAAGAATTTAATTTTTGCTCCAAGAAATGATGCCTATAAACACATCTGATACTAAAAAGAGGGAAGACTCTGGGTCCCTAACATGGGAGGTCCTGGGGTGAGGCGGGAGGTGGGTACTAGGCTCCTGTGGGAAAAGTCCACTGTTCTCCTCCCGCCTCCCAGCTGCCTTTTGAGGTCTGGCCCCCACCGGGGCACAGAGGAATGGGATGCACATAGGAGCTTGGGGTGGGAGGAACACAGGTCCCTAGACCTGAGGTGCCCCTATTTCAGGGTCTTTTCTTCCTGCTGTGCACAGAGCTGCACCCTCCTGCCTGGCTGAGCTCAGAGCTGAGTAAGAGCTGCGCACATCACTGCAGATAAGAAGTCAAAGTGAAGTCACTCGCCATGAGGAGGAGGAGCTGCCAAGACAGGCTGGCTGGGGGCTCTGCCCCCTGAGATGTCCAAGCCAGCCTGTTGGCAGAAGGCCAGGGCACAGTGCTATCAGCTCAGGAGAGCCACCCTGCGGCCACCAGACCTTATGTTGCCTGCCTCACCCTCCCAGGGCTTCAGGCTCTTGGACATCTGGGGCTGGAGTTGGCTGTGGGGGATTCCCCTGGGTGTGGGCGAGCTACCTCTGGTGCTAATAGTAACCACCAAGGCTGAGCTGCTCAGGCCTGTGCACAGCAAAGGGACCTGAATTAGGAAGGGAGATCCCAAGAGAGACTTCTTTGTTACACACAGACTTCTGTGACAGGAGGATGCAGAATGAAGAGGGGTGGCCTGGTGCATTCTTTCCAACTGGCCCCACCCTTGTGGAACTGCCCCAGCCAAGCCTTGGCTAACACTGGTCAGGCCGGATGTCCAGTCGTGCTCTGGGTGACCACCTCAAGGGCCCATTGGACACTGTGCTCCTGCCTGATCCCCTCAGGCCCTTCCACTCCTTCTCCACCACCACCCTTGGGGGTCTTGAGAGGACATCTAAGACTATGGTGGGGGTATTGCCTTCTTCTTAGAAAAAAGTCCAGGGAGCCTCCTATGTGTAGTTTTATCCCCGTCTGTGTATGTACACATGTATGCATGAGCATATACCTGTGTCATGTGCAGGACACGGATGTACACTCGCCCCCATGTGTATGCCCAGAGACCTGACCAGATAATCATCCAGGAGAGGGCAGAGGTGAAGCGTTGGGCTTTCTGGCCTTGGGTCCTGCATATCTATGAGACCCCCATGAGTCCCAGACAAGGCCCATCTCCACCAGGAGGCCTGACATCAACTCTTTGCCCCAGTCACCCTTCCATGGGCCACCCCAATGGAGTTGTTTTTCTCCTCTGAATTTCTGGCCCCACCTTGCTCTTTTCCCTTCCTTCCTCTGTTCTTCCTTTTCCTCCCTTGCCTGCTTCCCTCCCTCTTCTCTGGAAGAATCTCTTCTCCATTCCTCCCCACAGCACAAGAACCAGGCTAGCTGCATCACTGGGGCCTTGGGGTCTTCATCATGTACTAGAACATGGAAGTAATAATACAGTAACTACCTGGAAGTGCTGTGAGGCTGAACCCAAATGAAGCTTTGACAGAATCAGCACTGTTTCTGGTTGTCTAGAAAATGAGCTTTTTTTTTTTTTTTTTTTGGCTCTTCTTCCAGGGGTCCTCTAAAGTCCAAGGTGCTGTCTGGATGTTAGGCTGGGGGCAGTGACCTGGTGTGAAGGTTGCAGGTAGGCTCTGAGTTGTATTGAAGCCATCTCTCTCTGGTCTGTGTGACCTCAGCATGTTTGCAACATCTCTGGGCCTCAGGAAAGCAGAGCTCTCTCCCTTTAGGTGCCTGAGGACAGGTGAATCCGAGGCAATGGGCAGGAGCTGTCCTTGTTATCACTGGTTCCCGTCAGCTGTGGAAGCTGAGCTGAGGCAAGAGTGGTCAGTGGACCTAGCTCAGGTAGCACAGAACACAGGTGACCCCTAAAACGGGCTGTCTGCTGCCCCAGCTCTGGCTTCCCACCTGCACAGGTAACAAGTCACACCTGCATGGGGCTGGCAGCCAATGATACCAGCCTGCAGGAGCCAATGCCTGTCTCCAGCCCTCCCCACAGGACCTACAGCTCTCTCAGTGGAAGGAGAGAGAGCCCTAGAACCCCAGAGTCCTCTTTGCCACAGCAGCACTTATCTGAGCATGTAATTACACATTCGGGAGTGGTGGGTTGATTTCTGCTCATACCTCACCCAGGCTTTGGGGGCTTTGCTCACATCAAGTCCCCAGCCCAAGGGTACCACTGGCTGGAGACCACTGGAACCTAATGGGGCCTCAGGCCTGGCAGTGCCTGCCTCTTGCCTCAAGGACACCAAAGAGAAGGACTGACCTAGCTTACAAGCAAGCCATAGCAGTAACAGGGAGCTCGAATTGGCCAGTCCAACAGGTATGACCTGAATGCTCTTTAGAAAAAACATCTCCCAGGGCAGTTTGCAGGCCTTGTAATGCAGATTTAGACAAGTTTTTACGAATGCACTTTTTAAAATAGGTCTTAATGGATCCTTTGCAGTAGTTACAGCCCATTGTGTAAATGCAAACAGAAGGTTTTTTTAAAACATGTATTATTGATCAGAAAGGCAGCAGCAATTAGAAGCCAGTATGTCATATCATTCAATACACACTTCCTATACAGTCCTGCTTGTGCTCATTCATAACTTTCTGACAAATTATCCTGTCACTGGGAAGCCTTTTCTTTTCCCTTTTGCTTCTAGAAGCAAAGGCGAACCTCTCCATCAGTTATTGGCTAGAGGTGAATGAAAACTTAAGCTTACCTTTACCATCACAAAACCTATTTATGAATTCTCCAGTTTCCAGACTGAAATGACAAAACCTTCAGGTAAGATGGATGATGCCTCTCGATTTGTTCTGTGGCCCACAGTGGAAAAACAAAACAAAACTGGTGACAGGTAGCATATGCTACCTGTCATATTCAGGTGGGCAGAATCACAAAGCCAGGGAGGTCTGCCTTGTGGCAGGGTTGCTTAGCCAGGGTCTACAAGGAGGGGCCTTGGATGTCCCTCCCTGGTCATGTAACCTAAAATGATCAACAAGCATGAAGTTGAGCCTTGTTTTTGCTCAAAAATTCACATCCGAGTCTTTATTTCACCTGATCTGCACATTTACCATTTATTCTTCTTCTTGAAAAGTTCATCTATTTAATAAATACTTGCTGGGCACTATTTTCCCAGCACCCTTTTCAAACTACAGTGAGCTAAGCCAAGACCCTTCCTTTGGGGTGCTTCTCAAGGACAATCACCAACACATAAGGTACAGACACACAGAGCATTCACAAGTGACCCCAGATGGGGAGGGGCATGGGGCAGGGTGTCTGTCAGGGCGGATGTCCCGGGGAGTTGACTTTGGGCAAAGAAGACAGAGCTCTGGGGATGGTGCTGCCCACAGGGAGTGGGGGAAGTGACAGGGTGGGCCTTGGGGTTTCCTCTGTTGCCCCAGCAGGGATAAGGGGTCTTTGTCTCCCCATGAAGCACCTCCTTGGCAGCCTCACCTCACCCCTCTAGAAGGTGCAGTTCTGGTCTCTGAGAGGGTTACAGCCTGCAGGATTGGCAGAGTGAATGCTCTGACCCAGGCAATCTTTAGGAGTGGAAAAAGTCTGCTGTGTTCTTGGTGTGCTGACAAATAGGAAGCCCATTGACTTAATGTCCTGTAATGGCTTCTGAGGCCTCCTTGCCCAGGATGGGGTGGGTGCAGCTCCAGGCACGGTGTGCTGCTTCTACATCCATCTCAGGCCTGCGGGTGCTGAGGCAGTGTGTGTGTGGGGGTGCCGCCGTCCCTGAAAAGGAGGGGGAGGGGGGCCGGCCACCTGCCTGTGGGAGGGCATAACCTGTGTGGCTCCCCCAGCCCCCTGTGCTTACAGACAAGCCCACGAGCAGCAGGGCACTGACTGACCCCCGTTCTCCCCACCCCAATCCAGGAAGTGCTCCTAAAGACCTTGTTCAGTGATGGCAGCAGCCCCGGGTGGCCAGGGGAGGTGGGGAGTGCTGTCTCGGGTAGATCTAGGGTGCCACCATTGCTTCCTCTCTAACACCTCCCTAAAGGTGGCTATCTGAACCTAGGTGCATGGTTGGGAGGTAGCTCCCAGCTCTGCTGTAGACATCTCACCCAGCCCAGGTGGGCACCCCTGAGCACCCCTGTTTGCTGAGAAGCTGGCCAGCCTGGCCTTCATCCCCAGTGCTGTCCACAGAATGTTCTGTGATGGTGGTAACTTCCTCCTCTGTTCCATCCAATGTGAGGGCCACTAGCCAAGTGTGGCTGTGGAGCACTTGAGATATGGATGGTGCGACTCAGGAACTGAATTTACAATAATGTAAAATTAAGTAGTCATACATGGCTATGTACTTATTGGGCATTGATGCTCTAAGAAACACCTTCCCGGCTTTTCCCTGGGGCTCCTGGGCTGGGCAGGCTCCTAGCCCAAACCTCCCCCGCTGTGGGGAGAGCAGAGAAACCAGAGCCTGCTGAGTCCCAGTGGGCTCTCTGATCCAGCAGCTTCCACTCTGTTTCCTGGTGGATTGAAAGTGCCAGAGCCCCCACCCCCACCCTCAACAGCAGCAGTCTTGCTGGGGTTCCCCCTGGGCACACTCTCTCTCGTCCTGGGGAATCTTCTGTTCCCCTGCAGACCCAGCACCAAGCCTGACCACGTCTACTGAAACCCCTGCCTCCTGTAGGCAGAGTGGGCGTTGGAGGGCCCTGTTCTCAGGGGCCTCTTTGGAAAGGGGCTGATGAGCTCATGCATGTTAATATGTTGTGATGAAGGGCTGTCAGGGGACTCTGTGCAGCAGCCTGAGACCCAAGGGCTTGCTTGCTGGGGCTGGGAGCTCAGCATCTAGCCCCTCTCCAGGGCCTACCTCCCTCTGCTCCCGAGCCACCCTGCCTCCAATGGTCTCAGACTCCCTACGTGTTCTGTGGCCACTGACCTCCACTGGCTGTTCCTTCTGTCTTCCTGCCTGCCTCTGGCCCCCTCTGTTGTTCAACTCTTAATTGTCACTCAGAAGTCTGGGCTCCAAGATACCAGTCTCCCTAGCCGATACTCAGATGCTCCATCTAAACAATTTGAAGGGAACCCAGTATGCTTCCTGGGTTTCCCTGGTGGCTCAGTGGTAAAGAATCTGCCTGCGTTGCAGCAGTCACAGGAGACGTGGGTTTGATCCCTGGGTTGGGAAGATCTTTGGAGGAGGATATGGCAACCCACCCCAGCAACCTTGCCTGGAGAATCTCACAGACAGAGCAGACTGGCAGGCTACAGTCCATGGGGTCGCAAAGAGTTGTACCCGACTGAAGCAACTGAGCACACACACACACACACACGCAGTGTGCTTCCTGTTTTGTTTTTGTTGTTGTTGTTGTTTTGGCCATGCCCTGCAGCATGTGCGAGCTTAGTTCCCCAACTAGGGATCAAACCCATGTCCCCTACATTGGGAGCATGGAGTCTTAACCACTGCACAGCCAGGGAAGTCCTGCTTCCTGGTTTAACTGTGCTGGATTTATCTCCCGGCCCTCTCCGTGGGGACATGATGAGGACTCAGGGTGCTAGTTGGATGACCTGCTGTGAGGAATGGCCCTGGAAGCTAAGAAGACAGCCTGGGCAGAGGCACAAGGTGCATTCAGGAGGCAGGAGGTAGGGCAGGGCCATCTGCTGTGACAGCATCAGTCCTTACCGGTGCACACTCACACCCCTCTGCCCCCAACTCCCTCTGGGCTGCCTCCTTGGTGTGAACAGAAGCCTGTTGAGTCTGTAAACATCAGTGGAAAGGGTGACAGGAGCAGGGCTGGAGCCGGAAGACAATCCACAGGGAGGGAACAGGAGGCCCCAAATAAATCATTCAGGGCCTGACATTTGGAGCGTTTGAGTTTGAGACCAAACACAGATGCCCTTTAGATAAATACATTCTTGAGACGTGTTCCACAGGAGAAGTTTATGACTTGAATATTTTTTTAGTGTCAGATGAGCATCAGGAAGTGTTTTGTTGAGAGACCTTCTCTTAAAAGCTCAGAATCCTTCTCCTCCCTCTGGCCCTTTAAACAGAAGGATACAGGGATCCTCAACAAGGGGAGCTTCTCTTTCTCCAGGTTCCCTGGGGATTGGCCCTGGGCTGGGATTGCTCAACTGAGGAATGTTCTGGAAGGTTCTGAAGACCTCAGTGCTCCAGGCCAGCAGGGTTGGGGGTGAGGGTCTCTCAGGAAGCTGATTTAGAAGCGTAGAAGTACCCTCCTCACTCAGAGCAGCTCTCCCACTCCCCACCCCCAATTCCTCTCTCCACAGAGGTCCACAGGAATGAGAAGGGCTGTGTGGAGATCGTGGGTCCCCCTCAAGCCTACAGAGGTTGGCAATTTTCTGTGGGTTGGAAACTTTACAAAGTTCCCCTACGCTGAAGCCCAGGAATACAAAGGAGCTGGGCTCACTGCAGGCCCTACGCCAGAGAAAGGAGACATGAGGAGAAGGTCAGATGCAATCATGTCTGGAAGCTTCTCCCTTCTGGCTTAGAGACAGGCCCCTACCTGCCCATCCCGGGCTCTGTCCCAGGACCTCCAGGGAGCCCTGCGGCTGCTCTCTGCCCAGCTCCAGCCCGGACACCAAGTAGCCACTGGTGGGGCTGCTTCTACTACCCTGTGTGTGCTGCTCAGCCCTTGCCCTGCCCCCCAAGACAGGGGCTGCATTGTGAGGGGTGGATGCAGTTGCAACCTCTGCGAATTGTAACCTGTCCTTGAATGAGGCTACCATGGAAGAACTCACCACAGATTGTCTGTGCTGTGACTCAGCCACACAGGGAGGCCCCCTGGCTGAGCCAGGCAGAACTTGGGCTTGTCTTTCCACCACACGTGGGTGTGGGTGGGCTGGGGGCACACAGGAAGGCCTAGGACCTGGCTCACGGAAACCACATGGATGGAACTGAAAGGAAGCCCATGTGAACTTTGTGGGCACAGCAGTCCACCTCCTAGTACAGCTGTGAGATGAGCACTCAGGTGGTGGGGGATGGGAGAGAAGGGACCACTGTGTCTGTGCTGTTCTCCACACAGGACATCTCCCGGGGGCAGGAGAAAGGTTCTAATCAATCAATACACCAAGACTCCACACTGATTTCAGGGAGGGCCCCTCGTTTCCCTTAGGTGACTTCTGAGGACACCCGGAACCACATTTTCAACCACTCCTATAACTGAGAAACTGCTGTAACTGAGAAACTGAACCTCGGCTTTTCCACGTCTGTGGATAATTCTGCCCTCCCACTCCGCCCCTCCATCTCCCACCCCCTAGCAATGGCCCTCAGAGGCCTGTCTCAGACCCTCTCTTTGCCCCAGATCCCTGGGGTCTCATGGAAAGCTGATTCAGAAGCTTAGAAGCATCCTCCTCACTCACAGCAACTCTCCTTCCCCTCCCCAACCCCCACCCCCTCCTACCCACAGGAACCTGATGGCTGGTCTACAAGATGTATTTATCTAAATGACCAGATCACTCCCTGTCCTAGTCATTTCATCCATGGCTGTGTCAGGCAATGAATGAACAGGGAGACTGATGCAGAGAGGCCGGGACTGAGCAGGCACCTGGGTGCCTGCTCTCCTCCCTACCCCCGCCCCAGGGCCCCGAGCTTACCTCCTTCACTCCTGGGACTTGCCCAGACCCTCATCAGGAGTCCACCTCAGGGATGGAAGAGAAGAGGTTGGATGAAGCACCTATGATCTTCTAAAGCTTCGCTCCTGCCTCATAATTGTTTCCTTACAGGATCCAGACCCTTCGATACAGCTGATTCTCTAACACCATTCACAACCTTTTTTTGTTTTCTTCACGGTTGTCTTGGAAGCAGCTGCCCACAAATGCAAGCAGCCTTCGTCTTTGGGGGCTCCTGCGACCTTGCCTATGGTGGGGGGCAGGAGGGAGTGACCTCTGTTTTATTTCCCAGGTGGATACCCAGGCTGCAGAGGGGCTTTGCCTGGTTACCCATTTGTATCTGTAATTTATCAGCAATCTCAAAATCCTAAAGGTTGAATTATGCATGTCTGACCCCTGGAAGAAAAGCTGAGTGAGGTTTCCCTGGGAGGCAAAGCTCTGAGGCCTGAATCATCTCTCCTAGAAGAGGAGGCCGGCCTTGAGTGAGCACAGTGGGAATGGCTCATGGCTGTGGAGAACCTACATGGGGGCAGCCCTGGACTGGAGCTTCTAACTCATTCAGGGTCACAACACCCGCCTGGGTGGGAGTAGTGCCCCATTTTCCAGGCAGATTGCTGAGGTGCAAACCCAGCTGTTCCTTCTCTGGGCTTCTTGCCCTCACTTCACTGTGTTCCTGGTTTCCAAATTCTAGTGCAAGGCTGGTCAAACACACTGTGAGCCTGCCCCCCAGGTTCTAACTCTGGGTGTGGGGGTAGGGTGACACATTGTCCTCGGGACTAGATCCCTGGGGCTGCTGATGCCGCTGGTACCCGGCCCACTGGGTGGGGATCAGCTGCCCAGAGCATGGTGCAATGGGAGAGACACAGGTGAGGATCTCAAAAAGGAAGGTGCCTGCTTCACTCTGCTGCTTGCACGCCCTGTTCCCAGTGAGCCTCCCCTCCTCTGTGTCTCCTCCCTTTCTGCAGCCTCCATCTGCCCCTGGCTGATGCCCATGGCCCTGGCTTTGCTGGGAGCCCACCCAGAACTCACCTTCTCTGCTCCTCTTCAGGGACCCACCTGTGTTTGCAGACAGCTGTCTCCTCCTAACACCCGTTTTTTTCAGCTGGGTCCCTCATGGGAGACTCAGACCCGACTGAGTCCACTGGGTGATCCAGCACACTCACTGTGCAGGTAAAGGGTGGTCATCTCTTTGTTTTGGCTGGATTCTACTGCCATCCAACTCTTGCATGGGGTGGAGCTTCAGAGAGTCTCCAGCAAACATGATTCTCTCATCTGCAAAGCAAGTGGGCTGTCACCATCACCCAGAACATGCCTGCTCCATTCCTCTGCAGGGACACACCTGTATTTGCAGACAGCTTTCTTCCCCTAACACCCATGTCTTCAACTGGGTCCTCAGAGCAAGACGGTTATTGCCATCATCCTGATGACCACGTGTTTGGCTCTCGGGGACCTGGTCTCTGCCAAGCCATGGTCCCTTGACAGAGGCTAATTCAGGTCCTGTGCATGGCCAAGGGGGACTGGGGAAAAAGAGGAAAGAGAGGATGCCAGGGGACTCTGCCCCTTAGTCAGAGGCTCACAGGCCCCTCCAGACAGCGCATATACATGGCGGTGGTGGTGCTGGCAGCAGTGACTCTGGCTGGCCTGTGCATTGTTATTTCCAAAGACCGAGTCTTTGAAGCAAAGGAATTTTCATTCCTTTTACATTAATGAAAAAACTTGCAACCAGAGGAAGCACCCCACTAAATGACTGATGCTCCACAAGATACGCACTGTTCAGAAATGTCTCCTAGTCAATGAAGAAGTCAGTGGAATAAATAGTCAGTGGAATAAAAAGTAATCTGGCTACTCTAGGAATTAATATAAAAACATCAGATGCAGGATTTATAAGGGATGCCACCTCCAGCTAACCCTCCCTGGGTTAAATACCCCAAGGATGATGATTTACATCCTGTGCTGCAGGGCTCTGCCAGCATAATCGATAGGGGTGAGAAATGGGGCCACCCGGCCATGCTTGCCTGCAGGGCTGGGGAGGGGAACTGAGGGGGCACAGGGCAGCCCTGCAGGCTGCTAGGAGCAACAACCCATTTGAGCTGTCTGTCCTTTCTTCCCCTTCCTCTGCCTCACTGGTGAGCTCCAGACCCGTGGCCCACATGTTTCTGGAAGCCTGGGCCATGGTCTCACTGGTCCTCACCCCTATGCCCAGCTCCTCCAGGCCTACAGGAGGCGGCCTAGGGAGAGGAGGGCAGGGCAGGCTGAGCCAGGTGCTGCCAAGACCAGAGCAGTGGGACCCGCACCCCAACCCTGGAAGCCTGGGCAAACCTCCTGACAGTAAGCAATCACACAGCCATCTTTGCTCTGCAAGAATTACTGTCCCCAAGTCTTGGTTTAGGGTGAAACTTGCCTAAGCAACTATTTATTCCCACTGTCCCAGACTTAGGATCTGCTGTTGGATTTAAGCCCTTGTTGGGCATTCCTGGGGTGCTTCCCTGAGGGAGCTCCAGGCTGGGGCTCGTGCCCGGAAACAGATGGGCCTCACTGCAGCTACAGGGCTGGCTTCCCTGCTGTGCTAGGTGAGATGTGCATCATCCCCACTCCTCCATGGTGAGGGCTATGCCTGCTCAGTTTTGCCCCAGTGTGCACCAGCCACACTTGGCGGGGGCTGGGCAGTGGGTTGGACCAGCCGGTGTCAGGGCCAGCCAGGCTGCCCCTGGGGGGTGGAGCGGGGGCAGAGGAATATCCTGTCATCTGGCCCTTGATGTTGAGGCCCCGGAAGAGGCGAAAGCAAGGAAGACAAAGTGTTTACTTACTCCTCAGCCCCTCCCTGCCAAGCCTCCCATGGTCCCTCAGCCACACTCTCTACTCTGGAGTTGCAGCAGCTGTTGGGGGAAGGGGCACCAGCCTCTCATCATGCACTGCCCAGCCCTCTGCTCTAGTATTAAGCCTAGTCATTGCCCTTCAGGAGTGTCATCTTCTTCTCTGACCATCCAGCCCTCAAGGGAAATTCCTGTAGGGCTGGCAGTGAGGAAAGTCTGCGGGAAAGAGAAACTAGGGTTCCTTGTTCTTGATCCCACAAGAACCTGGCCCTTCCCCGGGAGGCCTACTGGTGTCTCCTTAGCACATCCACCCTGAGCAGCCTGGCTGAGTGCCCCGGTGTCCGCCACACTTCTGTTCACACCCACACTGAGTGGGCCCAGCACAGGCCTCCATGCCTCATGTGAACTAAAGCCAGGGACATGTGACCCTGAGCAATCTCAGGGACAGAAAGGCCCAAAGGGACCACTCGGCTAAGCCTTATCACAGAAAGACTGAGGTTCCACTGAGACTGGCCAAGGCCACAGGGTAAAGCCGGCCTCCTGGCCTGAGGGCAGTGCCCTCTGCCCTCTGCCTGCCAAATCACCCTGATGCTGGTCTAGGCTACTGTGCAGTCATCCTCAGTCCTACTAAAGGGAGAAACATAAACTCAAATACGATTTTCATTGTATCAGGAGTTGAATGGTGTCCCCCCAGATCCATATATTAGAGTCCTGACTCTGTTAGCTTAGAATGTGATCTGATTCAGAAACAGGGTCTTTACAGATGTAATCAGGTTAAAATGAGGTCACTGGGGTGGGCCCCAATCCAATATCACTGGTGTCCTTATAAAAAGAAGGAATTTGGACAGAGTCAGGCCCAGAGGGAAGGTGAGGTGAAGAGACATAAGCTGAGGAGAGAGCCCGTCGAAAGATCCTCCCATCACAGCCCTCAAAGGAACCAGCCCTGATTTCAGACTTCCAGACTCCAGAACCGTGAGATAATAACAAGCCATGCAGTCACCGGAAACTGATGCAGACTGGAAAGAAGGTCCTGGTAATGAACATAGAGCACTATTAATTTTACTTTTTTTTTGGGGGGGGGGTGCTTTTGGTGTTTCAGATTTTGCTGTTGTTTAGTCACTAGTCGTGTCTGACCCTTTGTGACCCCATGGACAGTAGCTTGCAGGCTGTTCTGTCCATGGGATTTTCCAGGCAATCATACCGGAGTGGGTTGCCATTTCCTTCTCCAGTTCCAATTATTTGTATGCTTTTAGTTTTCATTATGAATTCACAAACTGGGGTGTATTTATCAACGGTCAGAGACTCAGGAGAGGATGCTGATGGGGAAGTCTGCTCAGTGCATTCTAGGAGCTGAGGCCCTCCTGGGATGTGGGTTCCCAGGTTGCTGGGATAGAGGGCAGAGAATTGCTGGATATGTGTGTGGGCCACTGAAGTGTGAAATGGATGAGGACACTATAGCCCACATTTCCCGCTGTCTTAGTGATGTTTTCTGTCCACACTGATGGCAGTGACCTTGATCAGGAACCCCATGGTGACCCATACAGGGCACCTCCATCCAGCCAAAGAGATGGAAGCAATGGGCTACTGAGTGCTTGCTTGTCCCTTCACATAATAACAGGTCAGTGTTGTTCTAGTGAAAAGGACTTTGTGGGCATTACTGCTGTAGGCGTAATCACACAATATGAATTCTAAACAAAATCACAGACCCCCATTTGGTGAAACTTATTCCAGGGAATTTCAGTGTATTGTTTGACACCCTGTTGACTCACACTGCTTAGTGCATTTTTGCTCTCACAGCAGCTCTGTCACTACTGGGTTTCAGTGGAGGCTTAAAAAAAGCAATTTCTCTGCAGGCCACAGCTCTAAGATCACAGGAGGGATTCACAGACCTCACAACCTTTGGGAAAATGACCAAATATCAAAACTAGTACCAAACATTTTGCTACCAAGAAGACATTTCCCATTAAACAGAAACCCCCAGGGACTTCCCTGGTTGTCCAGTGGTTACAAATTCACCTTCCAATGTAAGGAGTGTGGGTTTGCTCCCTGGTCGGGGAGTTAAGATTCCCACATGCCTTGAAGCAAAATAAGTAAATAAAACAGAAGCAATGTTGTAAATATGAACTTTCCTGGTGGCTCCAGACAGTAAAGGACTTGCCTGCAGTGCAGGAGACCTGGGTTTGATCCCTGGGTTGGGAAGATCCCCTGTAGAAGGAAACGGCAACCCACCCCAGTATTCTTGCCTGGAGAATTCCATGGACAGAGGAGCCTGGCAGGCTACACCATGGGGTCGCAAAGAGTCAGACACACCTGAGTGATTAACACTTCCACTTTCAATGCTGTAACAAATTCAGTAAAGACTTTTTAAATGGTCCACATCAAAAAATCTTAAAAAAATATAAATAGAAACCACTTCCAGGAATGAGACACTTCCTCTCCCACATATGGCAGACCCTCTGGAGTAGCTCTCACTGACCCAAATGTACTAGAGCTCCCCCAGGACAAGGAACTCTGTGTCCACCCATATTCTCAGTCGGTCATCCACAGAGCAGGTGCTGCGTCCCTGGGTCAGAGAAATTCAGGGAAGTCCAAGAGATCATCAAGGGCAGCATTCTCACTGTCTATTACTCAATAACAAGCCATCCCCAAACTGTCTTAAAACAACACCGTTATTTCTTTTGCTCACGAGTCTATAACATGGGCAGTCCTCAGCAGGCATACCTTGTCTCTGCTGCACTCCGCTTAGCTTAGGGTGGCTCACAGCAGGACTGGAATCACATGACTTGTGTCATGAATCACATGGACTTCCTCACATGACTGTGTGTGGTGCTGGTTGCTAGCCCAGACCCTCTGCCTTCACTGGAACTGTCCACCAGGGCACAGACATACAGCCCTGTAGGAGCTGGGCTTCCTTACAATACGGCGGTCAAAGTCGTATCACCTTCTGTATCCTCGTCTCCAAAGTCCCCCTGCATCCCTCCGTCACATTCTATTTATCATAGCAGTCACATAGTCCAGCCCAATTTCTAGGAGAGGGGAAACAGAATCCATCTCTGGATGGGGGTGGTGGTGGCAGGATTCTGAAAGAGCCGGCAGGACAGAAATATTGCTGTGGTCATTTGCAGCCTGCGACATCCTGGTCCAGAGGTCACACTGGGGAGTCTGGGTCAAGGGGGCAGGTTCCCAATGTGGTCCACCATCAGGAGTTAGGGACAGAGTCCAAAAATGCCTCCCTACTGCTCCTGAAGTGAGTCTGAGCTAACACTGAACAGGCCACACCTGTGTCCCCTTTGGCTCCGTAGGCCCATCGGCACAAAGACCAGCAATAATCCTCTCTCAAGACTCCTCAGCTTCAGCTGTCTGTAATGCCAGGACTCTCTGATCTATGGAATGAGTCATCAGTGGCATCTCCTTCAGCAAATGACCCATTCAAAGGGAAGATTTGTCATGCCTGGGGCATTTTATGAATGTTGTTGCTTTGTCTGGCAAGCTGTGATTCCATTAGGAAAAACAGCCGGCATGAGATGATGCTGCCAGGGCAGATGCTTGGATCGAGGGCACATGGGGGGGACCGGTGACCCGTACCGTGGCTGCTTCCTCCCACCTACCTGAGGGGGACCCTGGGTGCTCAGCTCCTCCCAGCCAAATCATAGAGTGGAGGTTGCAGGCTCAAGCTTGCACTCTACATTTGTGACACCTGTGTGAGACAAAACAACCCTGAGCTGGGCTCCCCTGGACCCCAACACAAGGGAGGAGCTGGCCAGGCTGCAAAGACAGCTGTCTGCACCCAGGACCCAGGCCCATGCCCTGGTCTTCCACTGCCTGGTATGGGTGAGTGTGCACCACCACCTGAGGCCTGTGCACCTGTTCACAGGTGACACTCACCTGGCAGCGACAGGCAGCAAAGGGCTCAGCTTCAGGAGTGCTGGATGCCAGGGGCACACCCTCTCCTCCTTCCCTTGCTTTCCCCATGAGGCCTAGCACAGTGCTGGGCACACACAGGGTCCCGTGGCCTCCTGCTCATTCTCAGAACAGGTCAAGGAAGACATGGACCTCAGGGTCTCTGAGATGGGGCAGAGTGGGCTGTGGCTGTGATGCTAGGCAGGGCTGCTATGAGGACACCAGAGGGCTGGGGTGGGTGTGTTCCTACCCCTGGTTGGAGTTCCCTCCAAATTCTGGATCAAACTATTGGATCTGAGACTCAGAAGGGACTGCAGCCATCTCCAAGGTCAATGGAAGAAAAGGGAGCACTTGAGTCCTCAGAAAGTGAGGGTCCTGGGCTCCTTGGAGCCTCTTCCACTCCTGGTCTGACCCCCGCATTTCTCTCCTTGTCACTAATCCCCATGGCCCCTCCCAGAGATTCTGTCCAATTACTGAGCCCTTCCTCAGCTGCAAACCCCCTGTCATCAGTGCAGAAAGGGTTCAAAGTGGTGCCTGCCCCAGGGTGGGGGTGAAACAGAGCAGGGTATGGGCGAGGGCTCTGGGAACTGAGTGTGATAAGGACAATCCACGGACATCTCTCTTCCTCTTCCCAACACTGCCCCCCAAATGTTCCTATTCACCCGGCAAAGCTCGACCTTGGGTGGCCCAGTTTTCTGCCTCCCCCGAGTCCTCGCCTGGCTGGAGGAGGTGAGGGAGGCTGTCTGTGTTCAGGACCCTCTCTCCACAACAGTGGTCTCAGCCACCCTGGTTGCTCGCTCCCTGTCTTCTGTGCCTCCGCAGCCCTCACAGCCACCTCCCTGGGCCTCCAGATCTCTTAGAAGGACCTACTCAGCCTTTTCCAGTCCGTCTGCACCACCCACTCAGTCACAGCTCCTGA
Organism: Cervus elaphus; assembly: GCF_910594005.1. NCBI lineage: Eukaryota > Metazoa > Chordata > Mammalia > Artiodactyla > Cervidae > Cervus > Cervus elaphus. Next base: position 532,188 of record NW_025316692.1, on the reverse strand, counting down.
GCCTTGTGCATCGTCTTGCTGCAGCTTGAACCCACTTCTCAGGCTTCCTGGATCACTCCCTGTCAGAACATGCTGGAATGCTCCTCATCTTCAAACCCAAACTCCAAGACCTTGTGCCTATCCCTTATTCCTTGGCTCTTTTTCTGGGGGGAAGAGGGGCCTCATTGCTCGCAGGATCTTTGTTCTCCAACCAGAGATCGAACCTGTATCTCCTGCAGTAGAAGCATGGAGTTTGAACCACTGGACTGCCAGGGAATTCCCTCGGCTCTCTTGACAGGTGTTATCTTTGTAACCACCTCCTTTTCTGGCCCCTGTGGTCCCTGCAGCCCCCTGCAACCCCTGTGGGCCCCGCCCTGCCCTGACTCTGGCTTTGTCTAAGCCTGAAAGCTGAAGGACCTCCACCCAATGGGCCAGAAGTGACCCTCTGCTGTCCACGTACACTCAGCTCCTGGCAGCACTGGACTGCTCCTCCACCTGCCTGCACACCCGCACCCCCTCCTCCACCCCCATCCCCAGGCCTCTCCTCACTTGGCTTCCTGGATACACCTCCTCCTCTTCTTCATCTGTGTGCCTTCCTTGTCTCCATTACTAAACATGGATGTGTTCACAAAAGATCCCCAACCTGGGCCGTCAGTTTAGCCCACACTGACTCCTCAGTGACCGCATCCAGACCCAGCTTGAAACCCAGTCCACCCCACCCCCAACACTCTCCTCCATCCCCCATCTATTCCCAGCCTCTCCTCCCCACTAAAGTCCACTCACTAAGCTGCCTGCCCTCCATGGACTCTCTGCATGGCCCCCAGAGGGCATCTCAGGTTTAATGCATCAAAAGTAAACTTTTTTTTTTTTTTGTGGCTGTGTCATGTGGTTTGCAGGATCTTAGTTCCCCAAACTGGGATTGAACCAGTGACCTCAGCATTGAAAGTATGGTGTCTTAACCACTAGACTACCAGGGAATTCCCAAAAACAAACTCTTAATTTCCACTTTTCCCATCCCCAAATCTTGCTTGTCCTTCACTTATTCCCATCTTAGTAACAGGGTTCATATTCACTCAGTTTCTCAGGACAAAGACCAAAGAGTTACAAGTGATTCCCTTCTCTCTTTCATACCTTGAATCTGACCCAACGGCATGTTCTGCTGGGTCTCCAGAACATACTCAGAATCTCATCCGTCTGCATTGGTCCAAGCTGCTGTCCTCTCCAGGCTGTCACAGTGGCCTCCTTCTCAGGCTCCCACCATTGTTTCATCCCCTTCCCACAGTCCCAGAGGGGTGCTGGGGAAAAACTCAGCCCGTTGCATGGAGCAGGCAGCTGAGGTCCCAGCCCCACCAGGGTGGAATCTCAGCAGCTGCACCAGCTCACCTGCCCCTGAGCCTGCATCCTGAAGGGTAAGTAGTCCACAGCCAGCTCAGATGGGTGGCTGTCACCCATCTGATGCTCACCCACCAACCTCTGCTCACCCCACCTCCCTGACCTCAGCCTCCCCCTGCCTCCTCCTCCCCTCCCTCTTCTCCTCCTTCTCACTCCACTTGGGCTTCTCCAGCCTGTTGTAGGTGTGTGCTCAATTGCTCAGTCGTGTCCAACTCTTTGCGACCCCATGGACTGCAGCCCACCAGGCTCCTTTGTTCATGGGGATTCTTCAGGCCAGAATTCTTGAGTTGGTTGCCATTTCCTCCTCCAGGGGCTCGTCGCCTCTTAGGGATAGAGCCCTTGTCTCCCTTGTTTCCTGCATTGGCAGACGGAGTCTTTACCACTGAGCCACTTGGGAAGTGCCCCGCCCACCCCAGGACTGCTCTTCTTTAAATATAGCAAGCCTGTTGGTACTGGGGACTCTGCACTGGCTGTCCCTTCTATCTGGGAGATGCTTGCCCTTGACCTCTCCTTCACTTTGCCCAGATGTTGGCTCAGATGTTCCTCAGTGGCCATGCTCTAAGAAGCAGTCTCCCATGCTCTCCCTGCTCCACTGGGCTTTCTTTAGAATCCTGTTATGTTTGCATGGTTATATTTGTTGGTGTGCTTTGCACGTGCATGTATGGGTTTACATGAATGTAAGCTTCCAAGAACAGGAAGTATGCTCTTTTGTGTCCCTAGTGCCTAGAATAATACTTGGAACATAGTAGATGCTCAAATAGCTGTTGATTAACTCAGTAAATGAGATGATGTTGCATCCACATCAGGACATGTGGGTTCCTGGGCCTTCCCAATAGCTGTGTGCTATTCCACAGGTGGACATGCTCAGGTTTAATTATCTGGCCCCTCACTTGAGGACATTTATCATTCTTATTCTTTTGCTACAATAAACAAAGTTGCATTGCACATCTTTGTACACCCATCTTTGCATTTATGTGTGAATATAGTGAAAAATCAACAATTACAGGCTCTGCACTTGCTGGATCAAGGAGTGTGTGCATTTAAAGCTTTGGTAGATAATCCTAAATTGTCACCCAAAAATATTTTTTACCAAATTATGATTTTTGAATTTTTAAAATATTTGAAAATCCATATGTCAAAGAATGAATTAGCCTCACTCCTTTAAAGAGCTCTTGAAACTGAGATCAGGCTCTGCGACTGAGTGTCATTTCACAAGGGTGAGACTGAGTCTCAGGGAGGGCATAGGGACTGTCATTCCTTGGCCATGGCCATGGTAGTCAACACACTCCAGCCCTGGGGTCCCACACCCTAGCCTCTTTCACCCTTACAGAAATCAGCCTTCAGTGCCTGTCACTGGCTGACTTTGGGAAAAATTAAGGAAGGTCACTGAGAGTGGAGGGCTGTTATTATTCTGTATTGTCAGGAACTTCCTGAAGCACCAACCCAATAAGGATCTATTCAATGCTGGCTATGTGCTGCAACAGTGTGGACACAGCCTTCAACAACCCAGAAAAGCTTGGCCTTCAAAGAGCTTGCAGGGCATTCAAGGAGACAGATAATGAACAGGAGAGTACGTCAGATGGGAAGGAAGGATATGAGAAAGCCAAACCAGCAGAAACCGTATGACTGCCAGTTTCAGACGGGGCTTCAGGTCTTCACACCTCTGAGTTCTCACACTCTTGTGCAGCTCCCTCCCTCCAAGTTTGAACTGGACCTGGGACTTTCTTTTAATGACTAGGAAAGGCAGAGTGATGGGCTGGCACTACCAAGACTAGGTTACAAATGCCTGTGAGGGGACTTCCCTGGCAGTCCAGTGGCCAAGACTCTGCACTCCCAATGCAAGGGGCTCAGGTTCAATCCCTGATTTTGGAACTAGATCCCACATGCTGCAACTAAAGATTTGGCACAGCCAAATTACTTAATTAAAAAACAAAACAAACGTCTGTGAGTCTGTCTCACTGGCACGCCCTCCCTTTCCCCTTGCTCACATTGATGTTTTGAGCAGCACAGGAGGGCCCATGTGCCAGGGACTGAGGGCAGCCTGGGAAGAGACAATTACTGCCCACAGCCTCATAAGACAGCCTTATGCAGACCCAGCCCTGAAAGGACCCCAACCTAGCTTGCCTGAAGTTATGAGAGACCCAGAGGAATAACAAGACCACACCCATATTCCTGACCCATAGAAACTGTAAGATAAACATGCAAATACTGTCTTTAAGCTTCTACGTTTTGGGCTAACTTGTTACTCAGCAATAGCTAACTCACACAAAGGGGAATAGAGAGTGCCAGGGAGGTGATGCAGTTTAAAATAGGATAGGAGGGAAGGAATTATTTGAGAAGACTTGAAGAAGGGGGAGACTGAGCCTTGGGATTCCAGGGGCAGAGTTGGATTTTGGATGGCAGTTACAAGGGTGGCTGGAATAGAGTGAGAGGGGCAAGAGGCAGGGGCAGGAAAAAGATGGATGGAAGGATGTCACGCTAGCATTTTTTTTTTTTTTGACCCTGAACTTGGGCAAAGGGGGATTTTAAGACTTTGAGCAAATGCACATTTCAACAGGGTCCAGGTGGGTGATAGGTTTAAGGGAAGGTGGAGGGTAGCAGGGAGATGGCCAGAGGTGTCAGGTCCCCAGTTTACATGAAAGGTGACCATAATAATAGACGTAGGGTGTGAGGGAAGAGTTCCTACATCTAAGGGGTGGGGTGTAGGGGGCAGGTTTGGGGAAACCTGGCGGTTGGGGTTCACAGGCCCAAGATGCCTGTCCGACCTTGAGGCGGAGGGCTGAGCAGGCAGTTGGGTCAGGCAGTGTGTACAGTATTTAAGGCCACAGGACAGGAGTGAGCGTGGGGGTAGGTGAGGAGAGGACCAAGGGGTGGGAGTGAGGCAGGGAGTTTGTAGTCCAGCCAAGGACAGCATGGGACCAAAGTGCTGGGTTACCGAGAGTTGAGGCTGAGCACTGGGACTTAGCAACTGGGACGGTCAGTGTAGAGTGAGTCCAACAGAGGCCTGTCTGAAGGACGAGGAAGTAAGCATATTTGGATCTGGTGGGAACAGACACAGTGTGTCTGCAGAGGGACACACTCAGGACACAACATCAAGGGAGGGAGTGGGAACCAGGCCCAAGACAGGGAGAGGGCAACAGCCCTGGGAGCTGGTGGGGAGTCAGGGCATCTGGTCCTCGGGAAATTCCAAGGACCCAGGTGCCCCTGCAGTTCATGCCTGCCCCCGGCCCCCCACCTCACTAGCAGACTAGTTACCCTGGGGGTATCAGCAGGGCTGGAGATAAACTGGGCAACTGCCTTCGGAATTTCCTGACCTGGATGAGGTTCAGCCTTTAATCTCATGTTGTATCTATAGCCTTGTCTCATGTGGTTTGTGAGAAGCTGGGGAAAAAAAAGAAAAGGGCTGATAAGCTTCACAGAGGGGAGGAGAGACCAACCCAAGATGTTTTGAGTGAGCTCCAAGGTGCCAGTGAGGGGAAGGACAGAGACTCAGGGGGCATGGGTCTGAGCTGAGGGTGCAGCCAGGGGATGCCGAGTGTGCCAGGCTGCAAGACCAGCCCCGGTCAGACACCCGCTGTGGGGCTGGACTTCCCAAGCCTGTTTCTCCATCAGACAAATGGCGTGCCTGGGAACACCACCTCACAGGCTGTAGAGCAGGAGCAGGAGGTGGGCAGGGAGGGACCTTGTGTCCTTCTGGGAGAGGGACTCAGGTGGCACCAGTGGTGGGGGGTGGGGAGAGTGCCCTGGAAAGTCGAAGTGTTGCTCTGTGTGATGGGTGGGAGGGTGGTGCAAAATCGTATCTGTGAAAGTATAAACCTACCACTGAACTGAGGAAAAATGCCGTCTGAAACAGCATCTGCTTCCCTTCCTCTTTGTCTGGGCCCAGGAGGATTTGCTGCCTCTCAGGGGCCAAGAAAGCAGGTAGGAAGAGCAGGACGCGAGGGCTGGATGTCTTGACAAATTGAATTTTCCTTCTTTTCTGGCCTCCTGGGGGAGATATTGTGTCCTGCATTGATGCAAATGTGTTCAAAGTGCACTTTCCACAGACTCAGAAATAACGAGCTGCCTTTCCGCTGAGGCCTGGGACCATGGCAAGGACCCTTTTGCTGAAGGTGGCCCGTGGCTGGTCACAGAATCTGTGGCTGGCACAGCGGCAGAGTCCAGGTGCCATGATGGGTGAGCCAGGGGAGCCTGCAGAAGGCATGCAGAGAGCAGCAACCCCAGGAAGCATCTAATATACTCCTTTTGCTGTGGGGAACCAGGGCCCAGAGAAGGCACTGAGCTGCCTGGGGCAGGCAGGGAGTCCTGGGCACCTGGCCTGCTTCTCCCTGCCCCACCCTCCAGGCCGTCTCAGACCAGGTTTGCTTCTGGGAAGGAGCAAGGAGCTGTCAGCCAGCAGTTGGTCTTCAGCCAGGAGTTTGGGCTTTGGCCAGGAGTTGGTATTTGTTAAAAGAGATGGAAAAGGTGAAACTGTTATCAAGAGGCGGTATCTGAGGGCTGAGTTCACTGCAGGGTCTCAGGAACTAGATAGCATCAGCCTGGCCTGCTCAGAGGACATGAAGGAAAACTAGGGCAGTCACACATGGGAGTCGCCTACTCTCCAGCTGGCCTGCCCAGTGCTCCTGAGAGCCCGGAAGATGGAAAACAGGTTAACAAGTCCGGGAGGAAATGAGCAGAGATGCCTTTGCTGCCAAGGGCTTGGTTCAGCAACCTGATTGCTTCTGGCTTCCTCACCGGCCTGAGGCTGGTAGTGATGGCCATTTCTGGCAGAAGGATGTCTGGGTTTGAAAGTTGGAAAGGAGTTCTTTGGAAGCCTCGGATCCTGGTCTGCATGGTTCTCAGCTTTGCTGTCTCAAGAAAATGTGGGCTCCCAGGTGGTCCCCATGGCTCAATATTTGCCTCTTGTTTCACAACAGGTGGGCCTCTATTTAGATGGAACCCAAGAGCGGAAGAGGGTTCTGCTGCTGAGAAAACGTTTGGTGAACTTCACTACCCACTCCTGATTCACTGAACATGGTCACGGATATTCCTTTCATGGGATAAAGAAAATAGTGGCAGACTCGGCAAGGTCATTCTTACCTTCCTTTCCCTTATGATCTGCACTAATTGCGGCTGGAAAGCTAATTAAATTCCCAGCCTGTCTTGAACTAAGTGTGGTCAAATAATACAGTTCTAGTAAATGAGATATAATTGGCAGTCAGCTGGGGGGTTCTGGGAGGACTTGTTTTCTTGATTAAAGAGCCATAGGTGGCTGGTATTTCTAATTTTCTCTCCATTTCCCTTTTTCCTGCCTTGCAGGTGGATATGACACCAGGAGTTGTGGCAGTCATGTTGTAACACTGAGGCAGAACACATGAAAAAGAGGCAAAGTCCTTGTGGAGACAGGGCTTGACATGGCTGAGCTGTTGAACCTAGGCCAGCAGCTGTCAACTCACAGGCCTCTTGTAATCTGAGGTAAAACCAAGCTTTATTTGTCTAAGCTGTTGTGTTTGGAATTTCTGCAGCTGAAAGCACTGCTGGCTAATGCACACCACTATGACAAAGTATCAGCCAGCATCACAGGTGACAGTGAAACCCTACCTGCATTCCCACTACATTTTGAGATAGGGGTGTGTTCGCTGTAACCACCAAGAATGATAACAATACAAATAACATTTCTGAGTATTCATTACATGCCAACAACTATCCTAAGCAGTTAGCATATTGGCTCATCTGATCTTCCAACAATCCCATGAGGAACATTTTACAGGTGTCAAAACTAAGGCACAGAGAGGTTGAGGGAACTTGCTCAAGTTAGTAAGCAGTGAGCCAAGATGTGAATTCAGAAAGTCTGGCTCGAGGATCCATCCTCACAGTCACATGTGATACTCACCCTCTCTCTCTCTACAATTAAGAGTCAGGGGAAGCTGGAGCCCATTATACAGAGTGAAGTAAGCCAGAAAGATAAAGAACATTACAGCATACTAACACATATATATGGAATTTAGAAAGGTGATAACGATAACCCTATATGCAAAACAGAAAAAGAGACACAGAAATACAGAACAGACTTTTGAACTTTGTGGGAGAATGTGAGGGTGGGATATTTCAAAAGAACAGCATGTATACTATCTATGGTGAAACAGATCACCAGCCCAGGTGGGATGCATGAGACAAGTGCTCCGGCCTGGTGCACTGGGAAGACCCAGAGGAATCGGGTGGAGAGGGAGGTGGGAGGGGGGATTGGGATTGGGAATACATGTAAATCCATGGCTGATTCATATCAATGTATGACAAAACCCACTGGAAAAAAAAATAAAAAAAAAATTAAAAAAAAAAAAAAAAGAGTCAGGGGAGACCAGCATAGCCCTGATCGAGGCTTCTTGTCCTGAGCTTCATGGCTGCCTCATTCCTTCCTTTCATGCACTTCTCCGGGGAAGCCAGCTACCTGCTAAAGGAGGGTGGAGAGCCAGGATCAGAGCTGGAGGAACTGCGATCTGAAATGTTTGACAGCCTCGGGCTGGGGCAGCCTTTGGGGCTACTTCACAGACAGCCAAGACCCCTCCTCTGCTCCAGGGCATGTATGAGTGAACACTGTCAATATTTTTTCTCTTCCTTCTCCCATTTCCCAAGTTGATTAACCCCACTTCTGATGAACATCTTTTTCATTTATTTTTAAAGCTACTGTAGTATTCAGTAATGGTGAAGGCAATGGCACCCCAGTCCAGTACTCTTGCCTGGAAAATCCCATGGACAGAGGAGCCTGGTGGGCTGCAGTCCATGGGGTCGCTAAGAGTCGGACAGGACTGAGTGACTTCACTTTCACTTTTCACTTTCAAGCATTGGAGAAGGAAATGGCAACCCATTCCAGTGTTCTTGCCTGGAGAATACCAGGGACAGAGAAGCCTGGTGGGATGATGTCTATGGGGTCACACAGAGTCGGACATGACTGAAGCGACTTAGCAGCAGCAGCAGCAGCAGTATTCAGTAATACTGGTGAGTCTTATAGGATGGGGAGCTGGCTGTCTCTTCTTCACCTATTATCACTTAGAGCATTTTTCTCTTTATTCATTTACTTATTTTAATGTGCTTTGTTGCTGTGTGGGCTTTCTCTAGTCTCAGTAAACCAAGGCTACTCTTTGTTGAGGTGTGAAGGCTTCTCAGTTCGGTGGCTTCTCTTGTTGCTGAGCACAGGCTGTAGGCACACTGGTTCAACAGTTGTGGTGCATGGACTTAGTTGCTCCTAGGCATACAGAATCTTCCTGGGCTAGGGATTGAACTCCTGTATTGGCAGGTATCTACCTGCCTTATCCACTGTACCACCAGGGAAGGGAAGTCCTTACAGCTTTTTTTTCAATTGTGAAGGAAATACATGGCTGCTATAAACCCTTAACATAGTTCAGAAGTGTGTGAAATGCAAAGTATGATTTTCTGCTCCTATGTTTTCAACCTCCAGGGTCTTTCCCCATAACTCAGAAGGATAATGTTGCCTATGAGATTGGAGTGTGTCCTTTTAGTTTTCTCTACAGAAACACAGTCACCTTTGTAAGATGCACATCTCTTATCTTAAATTTAAAAAAAATCAGACTATACATGGCATTTTGTAAATTTCTGCTTCTCCAAAAATAATTCATGGACTTAAATTTGGTTCATTTTAGGAAGGAAGTACTACAATTTCCTTAGTTAACTTTGTGTCCATGGACACTGATTGTTTCCAATGTGTTGCTTTTGTGTACTTGTGTGCTAGTTTGGGTTAAAGGGGTTCCTATAAATGGCACAGTTGTGTGCATGTGCACACCTATCACCATCAAACAGGTATGACAGGCATGGCCAAGTGCCCTTTCTCACCCCTGTCCCAGGCCCTCTTCCACTGACTGAGGACAAGAGTGCTCCTCATCCATGCCTTGCTAATCGTAGATACTTTCAATACTTAAAAATGTTGCAAACACCCCATCACAACATGCAGTTCCCTGATCTTGGTTTCTAAATACAGCCCCCACTAAAAGGAACGAGGAACCAAGGCTCCTTGGAGAAATGATTGATTCCAGGGTTGGGGCAGGGAACTTAAAAATGGGCTTAGATGGACTTCCCTGGTGGTCCAGTGGCTAAGACTCTGTGCTCTCAATGCAGGGGGCCAGGGTTTGAGCCCTGATCAGGGAACTAGATCCCATATGCCACAACTAAGACCCAGCACGGCCAGATAAATACATAATTTTTTAAATGGGCTTAGAATAGCTTGCTGTGACAGAAGGTAAGAAAGTAATCAAACTATGATGGGGTGTGTCAAAGGGACACAGGAGCCAACTTGAAGGCTCCCATTGACCCAACTGGGGTATTTTGAGCATCAAAATAAGTAATTACAAAAATGAATTATAACCACTAGAATTAAAAAACTCCATGCATCCTATGAGATTGCATGCTTGCTCAGTCATGTTCCACTCTTTGCAACCCTATGTAGCTTGCTAGGCTCCTCTGTCCATGGGATTCTCCAGGCAAAAATACTGAAGTGGATTGCCGTTTCCTTTTTCAGGGGAGCTTTCCAATCCAGAGATTGAACCTGCATCTCCTGCAATGACATGCAGATTCTTTACCATCTGAGCCACCTGAGAAGCCTAGTAAAGAAAAAAGGAAAGGCTAGCCTTCACAGTAGAATGTCAGCTAAGAAGTATAGATAGAACTTAGAAAAATTATCATTTGGCAACAATTGTAATGATAACTGATACAGACGAGGATCAGCAGCAGATGAACTTGTTGATTACAAAAGGAAAAGTAGTAACTTGGGGCCTTCCCAAGGCAGAGTGGGGGTCTGGGAGATAAAGTTATAGTAGTCCTTACAGGGGAGGGGAGGATAGACAGAGTTCCAACTTTACATCCTCCTAGTGGATGATTCTGAAAGCTTCTCGGGGGGCCCAGCAGCCCCCGGTCCCCATGATGACCACCCTTCTATTGGACTTTCTCCTCTCTTACTCCTGCCTCCTGCCATCACCTCCCCAACCAACTCCCACCCCAAGTCCTATCTCAGGCCCTGCTTTGGTGGGGACCAAGGCAACCTGCTTGGTGGGCTGCTGAGCCCCAGGGTGTCCATGCAGCTTGGGGAGACCAGTCAGGAGCATCTGCCACGGTTGAGTTGAGGGCCACTGTGGCTGGGACTGGAGGGTTTGCTGATAGACCATGGGGGACAACAGCACAGTCATGGTGGCTCTGCTCCCAGGCTTTGGAATGGAGCACTGGAAGGACGAGGTTGCCACCTGCTGCTATGCGGGAGAGTTCCAGGCAGAGCTGTGCAAGTGCTGCTAGTTACCCTGGAGGTGCCTTCCAGAGCGTCAGAGTGACCTTTGTGGGTGACATCAGTGCACAGATGCATGAAGCCATTGCCTGAATGAGCTCACCATGGAAGGAGTGGGGAAGAGAGGAGGCTACCAAGAATGGAGGCTCCTGGGACATTCCAAAATCCACACATCAGGACAAGAGGGTGAGGCCAGCCAGGGAACCAAGGAGGGTGGGTGGCAGGTGAGGTGAGACTCCAAGCCAGCTGTGTGAGCCGGGATTCTGCTGCTGCTCTGCAGGTCCCAGCCAGGGAGAGGAGTGCTGCCAGGAGGGAGTGACTCACCCCGTCAAGGGCAGACAGCAGTGTGGAGGGCATGACAGCTTGGATGCGAGCGCATCCCTCAGACATCCCGAGATTCAGGAAGGAGGGGTCAGCTGCCTCGGGAGCTGCTGCATCTCTGATATGTCATTAGCACTCTGGAGGAGGACGACTGAGCTTTTCTCCTTTATGACTTTTTAAAAATCTGTTTTCTACTTTGAGCAGATGTTATTTTTTTGTGTAAGAAAAACCAGTGTATCTTATTTAATTTAAAGGTAAGTTAGGATATTTGTAAATTATGTATCAGCTACAGGGTTAATAACCAAAATATACAACAAACTTTTACAACTCAAAAGCAAAAAAAAAAGAAAAAATGAAAGAAATTTGATTTAAAATGGGCAAAGGACCTAAATACAGACATACCTCCTTTCAGCATCCTTTGCTGTACTGTGTATCACAAATACTGCTTTTTATTTTTTCAAATTCAATGTCCATAGCCAAAAAAAAGTAAGTTAGGTTCCAGACATAATCTAGATCCTTTAGGCACAGTGGTGGGCTAGTGATAACCTCATGGCTACCAAGTGCGTCTCGGGACTTTACACCCAGGGGAGGACAGTTCACCTGGGTTTTGGTTCAGTGGGGCTGGACTTCTAGGTGATCCCGAGCAGCTTCCCCTGGAGAGAACCAGACTCCCATTTCAGACAGCCTGTATAGAGTCTCTTGTCCCCTCTGTGGTGCTGCTGCTTCTGTCCATGAGGACGGAAAACTGGCCTCTGCACACTGGGTTGGCAAGGGGCAGAGGGGCATCACTGCCTGCCATGCTGTTTGTCTGCCATGACCTTCCTCAGAGGGCAGGCATGGAGGTCATTCTCTCCTGGCTCCAAGGCCAGCTCAGCAGGGCCATCTGACTGCCATCACAAGTATCCATGGTTAAAATAGATTTATTCAGCATTCACCTGTTACGTGGTAACTGAGCACCCACTCTGTGCCATCCACCATTCTGGTTGCTAGGTATGTAGCAGTTAAGGGAAGATGCAGTCAGAGTAAGGTCAGGGACCATCTAACCATCTCATCCTCTTGTTGTATGGCATCATTGACTCAATGGACATGAGTCTGAGCAAACTCAGGAGAAAGTGAAGGACAGAGAGGCCTGGCATGCTGCAGTCTATGGGGTTGCAAAGAGTGGGACACGACTGAGTGACTGAACAAAAACAACAAAGGTCAGGAATAGGAGGATGACTGTGACTGTGGATGCAATGAGCAGAGGCAGGCCCAAGGGCCTGAGCTGAGCTGCTGCTACAGCCCAGTCTGCAGTGCCTCTCCTAGTGGAGAACTGACAGTGGCCAGGCCTGGGAGCCCTTTGCAGAAGCAGCCCCACACCAGGCGAGGAGTCTGAGGACTGGGGCAGAAAGTGCTGCCCAGCGTCTTGAGTGAGTGCCCTTCTCCCAGCCTCAGCCCACTCACTGCCACTCCTTCACAAAACATTCCATGCTCACTCACCCTAGCTGCCCATGCTGAGCCCCTGGCCCCACCTGGCATGCTGCCCAGGAATGGTGACCTTGGCCTGTACCACAGGGACAGGTCACAGGCAGTGGCTCCTCTACAGGACAGGCCACACTGGAGTCATTTATAAACACATCACAGGACAACTCCAAGCCAGTCGAAAATCAATGCAGTAAAACAAAAAATCAAAAACCAGAAGTCTGCTAATGCAGTAACCATAAGCAGCTTTCTCTGGACCCTGGGCTCTGGGTGGTTTCTATGGTGATGGTTCCTTGGGGCTTTGGACCCCTGGAAATGTGGGGATCAGTGCTTCAGTTCTTCTCACAGCATCTCCATCAACTTCCTTTTCAGCTGAGTCTCCAGGGTGAGAGCCTTCTCATCACTTTGTTGTTTTGCTAGATTAGCCTGTCTTTTCTGATCTGTGCACCAAGCGTGAGTTACCTTTATAACTGAAAAGCCAATGCTTCCATTAAGATTCAGAGGAAAGTTTATAGTTTACTTATAAAAACAATAGAAATGGCTCTGGCCAAGTTGAGTTGGGTAAAGTAGGCGCCTGAGGGGTCTTCTGGCCAGCACCTGACCCACTGCGGAGCCTCTGGGTGTTCGGCAGGACACAGAAGTGAGCCAGTTGCCGATTCATGGATCCCAAGGCCTCTTGGTTTGGGCCTGGAGTCTTCCTGGCCTCTGGGTCTCCTCCTGTCGCTGTCCCCTCCCATTTTTCTTCTTCCAAAATGACCAAAAGAAATACAGCCTCCCATTTCAGTGGGGGAAAAAATTCATCTAAGTAGCTTTTTAGTAAAAACAGAGGCTCTTGCTTGACCACAAAATCAATTAGTTGGTGGAGAATTTTATTAGTCAATCATGTAAGTAATTAAAAATATTGATTGATGGGGGCACCAGGGGCCGAAAGTGGCTGCTTCTCCCCAGCAGTGTGGGGTGGTGGCTGGCATGGGGGCACCGGGAAGTGATCCTAAGTGGGGGCTTTTAAATCACTCCCCAGTGTGCCTCTCCCAAGGTCAAACTGGGACATATTAGACAAGGGAGTCAGTCGATCTTGGAGCTTCCATTTTCTCATGTGAAAAACAACAGGGCTGATAACATGGTATTCTTTCGTGGACTAAATGAAGCAGAACTTGGATGGTGAGTGGCATGGCTCTGAGGGTTCATGACAGGTGGGGCTGTATTCCTGACTGTCAAGGAATTTTAGGCCAAGGAATTCAAGTTCAGTCTTGTCCTGGGGCCAAGGGTAGGAGGGACAGAACGGTCAGGGGGCCTGGTCTTCTGAGTCAGGCCTCGCCAACAGGCAAGGGCTCTGCCGGGTTTTGTCTGACCAGAGGTGGATCAGGTAATGTGGGTGCCCAGCCTCCTATGCTCAGCACCCAACTCAAGTTCAAAGGGAGAGGAAATGGACTCCCCATTGGCAGGGGAGTGGCAGATTTCTGAGAGAGCATGTGGAACAAGAGCACTTTTGTGGCCAGTTTTGGAAAATATCACCTGCTACATTGGATCCCTTCCTGGAGGCCTGAGGATGGTGTCCTCGGCCTTGAGAAGCACCCATCTTGGTGCCCACTGTGGAGGGATCATGAGGGGGGAACAAACCTCCACTGACTGAGTGCCCTGCCCTGTGTCTGCCTCCTCTTCATGGCACATGCAGTGGAAATCACTGCCCTGCTCCACAGATGAGGAGTGGGGATCTGGTGGCTCCATCACTTAACTGCTCTGTTGTAAGTTCTCTCCTCCATTCTGGGCCTCCTGGTCCCCTAGTCCAGTGGATGCAGGGAGGCTCACCTCATCCTGGGAGGCCCCTCAGGATCAGACTCCATGGGTGCCTCCCCTAACATCTAAGAGATCTGTGTAATGGGCCAGGAAGATGGGGCTTCCTGTAGGGGGAGAGGAGGAACTGAACCTGAGGGTCTTCTGCCGTCAGTCCCTTCCTCCACCTCCTTGCCCACAGGGTGCAGCCTTGCCTGAGGGTCCTCAGGAGGGATCCCTGGTCTGATGGGAGCCCAGGTCCTCAGGACCACCTGGGACAGTCACCCCCACACCAGGCCCCAGTCCGGCTGCCCCTTCCTCCCCGGGAACCCTGTAAACCTCACCTGTCTGGGCCCTAAAGGCTTGCCCCACCACGAAGGCTTCTGAGCTTCCTTCCTGGCACACAGTTTTGCAAAGCCACCCCGGAAAGCGGGCCCTGGGGGTACTTTATGCAGGCTGTTCGTCCTCTGTAAAGCCTGGCTATTTGTTTAGACTAGCTGACATTTCCATGGTATTTTATTAAAGAAAATATCCTGGGGAGAAGGCGGGATGTTTGCACACAGCTTATACCCTCCGCCTCTGGTCCCCAGCGCCCAGGAGCAGGTAAGGCGGCCAGCCTCTCCCCCACCCTTCTTCCCTGAGAAAGGAGGGGTGGTAGGCAGCCACACACAGGTGCAGGGATCCTTCCAATCTCTGCTTGGCCCCATGCTCTGAGGGGCAGGACAGAAAGAGACCAGGCAAGACCATGGCTTCCTTCTCGGTGGGACTGTGGTCAATGACCCCATTGGGGACTCCCGGCCAGCTCCATCGGTTGTGCCCTGTATTAGTCTGTCTCTGGATCTTGTGTACTGTGCCCTTTGCTCTCCTTTGTGTCTTTGTTATCAGCATCTGCTAGGGGTTCCCCTGCAGTCAAAGGGCTGAGTTAACTGCTGGCAGCCTTCATTCTGAGCTAACAATCCTAGTTATTCTGTGGGATCTGTCTCAAGGTGCCAGGGGCACCTGTGGTCAGAGGAATCTCCTTCCCCATCAGCCATCACCCAAGCACTTCTGAGGTGGCCGCACTAGGGTGTTGCCTCTCCCCCAGCACCAGACAAAGGTGTCACAGTCACACTGACTGGGGTGTGAGTCCCAGCCCTGCACAGCTGCCAATGAGGGCCTGCTGAGCAGCCCCGTGGGGGGGGCCCTTGGGTGCTTGCTGTGCATGCTGGACCTTCCCCAGGGCAGCACCCTGGGGGTCCCCGTCTCCCTCACCATGGCTGGAATGCAGTCTAGGTATGAGGTCCTGGAACCTGGCTTTGCAAGCAGATGGAACACTGGTGCACTCCAACACTGTGTTCTTACCTGTCCTGGAGAAAAGAGAAGAAGGACAGGCTCGGCACTGTCTTCCAGTGACACGGGGCTGGTTTGGCCTTAATTAAATCACCCTCAGCCCAGCTCATAGTTATAAATTGCTATCACGCCCATGGACCCATTTCAAGCATCAACCTTCCATGTCTATGTAAACAACCCCACAACCTCCACTTCAGCTCCCGCCTGCAAACCACAGGAGGTGTTTCCATTTTAACCAAAATCAACTACCGACAATTAGGGATCCTTGGCCTAATTCATCATGAAAGGGCTGCACATCTGTGGATTAGGAGAGTACAACTGCCTTCCTCCTGAGAGGAGACTGAGCCACCAGGCCTGGAGTGGCCCAGTGGGTGGGGCTGAGCAGGTGGGAGTGGGGGTGGGGGAGCCCAGATTCTACTTACTGGAGGTGTGGATGATCCCACCTGCCAGGAAGCCCCTGTGGGTCAAGTATTAGTCTTGTCAGCATATAGGGGTGAGCAGAGTCCCGGATGCTGAGAGCCTATCTGAGGGGTCAGGCCTGGGCCTCCTCACAGGGGGTGGTGAGTTGCGGGGAGGGGTGGGTTGGGAGGGGGAAGAAAGGGAAAGGGAGGGGACACAGAGGGAAGAGGGCAGGGGAAAGGGGGGAGGGGATAGCAGCAGCATCGGGTCCTAGACCAGAGCAGACGCCTCTCACTGGCCTCCCTGCTCCCCTCGGGTCCCCCAACACCCTCCTTCACACAAGCATTAGCCAGAGTGAGCTTTCCAAATGACAGTCAGACCCTGAAACTCCTTCATGCAAACCTCCCAGCAGCTTCCTGTTGCCAGCAGAATAAATTCCACATCCTTTCTGATGGCCCTCAGGGCCCTTCATGGCCTCTTGACTCCTCTCCTTCTTCAGCCACTTACTTCCCTGGGACCACGCTGCCACCTATCCATCCTTGCAGCCTCAGGTCCCTGCATTTATATTTCTGTTGGGCTCCCTGTCTCCTCACCTGTCTGGCTTTTTGTCTCTCTCAAGCTCAACTGTCGTTTCTCAGGAGAGGTCCTTCCTGAGCACTCCCAGCCATCCTGCATGAATCACCTCCCAGCAAACCCTGTCCCCTTGGCCCATCTGCCCCCTTCACGGACCTGCTGGTCAGAGTTGGCAAGCATGTTCCTTATTGACCTGTTGACCTTCTCTCTGCTAACAGAAGTAGGGGACTCACCTCTCTGGCCCATGCTCTGAATGGTTGCTGCTTCAGGCACAAGAGTGCCCCCCTCTGCCCCGCAGGCTGTCAGCTTACTGAGGGCAGTACTCCTTCTGCCTCCAAGCCGGGTACACGGTGTGATGCCCTGACCTGCATGGGCTCCGTTCACTGGGTCATGGTGCTGATCTTCTTCCCTCTGTACAGACGAGGAAACACTGCCTCCCATACCCCGTGCCCTGGAGGGGCGCTCCCCAGTGAGCAGAGCGGCAGCTGGGCCAGCACTGGCTGGAAGGCCTGTGCTGACCCTCAGGCGAGGCCCTGACCCTGACCAGCCACACATGGCCCAATGCCTGGTGGCCCTCCAGCTGCAGTGGACATCTGCTGCAGCTGGGCCTGGCCTGCAGCTCTGCCACATGTGTTCTGTCTCAGACCCTGCACTGGGGACACCCCTGGTGATGTGAGACTCACACTGCAATTCCCTGTGACGTAATTAGCTCCCCGGAGCCTGGGGAGTGGTCGGCTGCAGGTGGGCAGAAGGTGGGCTTCCCTGCAGGTACGTGTGTGCGGGCACGTGCGCCTGTGTGTGTGTGTGTGTGCATGTATGCATGTGCATGTGAGTGTGTAGAGTCGCTCCTCAGGGACTGAGAGGTCTGGGGTGGAGAGGTAGCACAGTTGGGTCTGCTTTTTAAAGAGATAGTGTCATGGGATGTCTAAAGGCTTTGGAATCTCAGAGGCCACACTTCCTGATGCTCCACCCCATTCAACCTCTCAAGGGTCTCAGTATACTTATCTATAAAACAGGGCAACAGTTCTACCTCACCCTCAGGCTCACCATGAGGATGAAAATGCAGGACAAGTGCTGAAGGCCCGTCCCACCCCGAGTAGGTGCTGGGAAGTGTCATGGAGAGGACTGGGGTGGGGCGGGAGGGAGACCTTGGGGTCCAGCACACTTAGTGGCAGGACCTTGGGGAAGCCGGGAACCTCAAAGGCGACCTTGTTCCTGACTACTCAGGAGGTAGCTGGGAAGGTCCATGAGAGGATATAGGCCCAAGAAAGCGGGCCCGGGTGACAGGAGCTAGAGAGACCGTCACGCTCATGACTGAAATCTGAGCTCTGTTCAGGCCTCCACTGCTGGGTGTGGGCCTATTTGGGGACTCTGCTTTTTCCTCTGGAGCCTCCTGAGATCTTCCAGCCTGGGAAGATGAAGAGTGCCAGCCCTTGGGGATTCCCAGGGGTTCCCTGGAAGCTGGCAAGGGGCAAGAAGCTTCAGCACCTGTGCTCCACCACACAGGGAGGGTGCACCCACTCCTCCAGCCAGGTTTGTGGGTTTTCTGGGGCTGTTGGGGCAGAGATGGGGTAGCTGAGGCCACACACCCTCCTTCTCGTAGGATTCACCTCCTGTCACCTCTTGTCTCAGGCCTCCAGGGCAAGTCCTCTGGAGGTTCAGGGTCCATGTTGCTCTCCAAGGTGCTCTCCTTCAGCAGCCAGATTTGGGATGTGGAGAGGATTAAAAACAAGAGCAGTTAATCCCAATCTGCATCTTTGTGTTAATCATTCAGTCGTGTCCAATTCTTTGCTGCCCCATGGACTATAGCTCACCAGGCTCCTCTGTCCATAGAATTCTCCAAGAATATTGGAGTGGGTTGCCATTCCCTCCTCCAGGGGACCTTCCCAACCCAGGGATCGAATCCAGGTCTCCTGCATTGTAAGCGGTTTCTTTACCATCTGAGCCACCAGGGAAGACCAATCCCAATCAACTATATATAACATAGATAACTAAGGAACTCCTATATAACACAGGGAAGTCCACTCAACACTCTGTAATGATCTATGTGGGGAAAAAAGTCTAAAACAAAGATACATATAACTGATTGTTTATATAACTTTGCTGTATACCCAAAACTAACAAAACATTGTAAATCAATTACACTCTATTAAACAAACAAAAAACAAGAGCAGTGTCAGAAAACGCTCTCCAGCCACCCAGGGTGGGGACCTTTGGGTGGGGGAAGCCCCCTGTACCTCCCAGGCCTCAGCCATGTCATGGGAGCTGGTCTGCCCTGCCTGCTCCAGGGCCACCTGAAGTCCAAGTGACAGTGCTGTGTGAAAGGATGGAAGTAATAAAAATAATGAACACAAGCCAGCACAGGTTGTTATTTTACCCTCCATGTCCTAGTTCTGCTAACTCCCCTGGCTCTGGGCTGAGCTGAATGCCTCCCTGTAATGAGATGATGAACAGTTTATTCCTTTGTGTGTAGCCAACCAGAAATTCAGCCTGCAGCACTGCAATCTGTGCCCAGTGGGCAGCCCTGGAGCCTTGCCCTCTAACTCAGTTTCCCCTCTGATTCGCAGTGCCAGCACGGGGTTACCTCTGTGCTCTCCTCCTCCGGAGTTGGGCTGGGTTTTTCCTGTGTTTTCTGGCATCTGTCCAAGCTGGCTTTCCCTGATCATGGATTGTTCTAGCTCTTCACGTGCATATGCCATCTAAGGGGATGGAAGCTGGAGAACACTGCACCTAGTACCCCATGTTTCCCATGACCTGGGCATATCCCCTCAGAGCATGAGACAACCCAGCTGCCAAACTGAGGCTGCCTGGCCATGCCTTCTGCTTGGTGGGACTCCTTGAGGGAAAGCCTGGGCCATAGACTAGCACCAGCCTCTGAATCCTCCTCCTCTTGCACCACAGAGCATTGGACAGAGGCCTTGTGCTTCCCACCACCTCTGAGGCCCAGTGCTCCTGCACAGAAGGACTGTCATCACACAGGCAGGATGAAGACCCTGGGGAGGCCACCCCATCATGCCACACAAAGTCCCTACCCACTGGCCAACCCATGACCCTGGCCCCTCCCATTGCAATTCCGGGGCACCCCATTCTCTGAGCCTCACATGTACCCAGGCCCTAGGCACCATCAGCACTGTCCCTTCTATGTCCCCAGGTGAGCCTCCTCTGTGACACCTCTTGTGATGGCAGGGCTGGGGACAGGGCCAGTCCCCTGCCTCTCTGAGTCTCTAGGCTATTCTGCTCCAGGGAGGGGCTACGCATTACCTGCCCCTCCCCTAGGCCCTGCTGGGAGGTGGGATGAAAAAGGGTCCAGTAACCAGGTCACCATCCCTCCAGAGCCCTACCCAGCTGGACCAGTGGACCACAGACGTAGTGATGAAGTCAGAATCACAGGCTCCACCCCATGGGCCAAGCTCTGCGCCTCTGCCTGGGGACGAGTCAGTGCATGAGCCAATAGGCAGGATGCATCTGTCACTCTGTTCTCGGACATCCCTGGTCCCTGAGCTCCTAGCCTGACCTGCCCTAGGCTGCAGGCTTCTGCTTATGGGATGGATCCTTCACTCGATGCCCAGAGTTAAACGGGCATTTCTTTGCTGCTTTTTCTTATCCCTAACACAGCTTCTGGGATTAATTATCAATACAAAGTCATATTTGAAAGGTAGTTACAGAGCCAGCCCAACATGAATACCATAACTCAATAAACAGCAAAAAAACAATGGAGATCACCAGACCATAGACCACTCTCCTCTATGAAGACAGATGCAAAAAACCTTAAATTATTAGCAAATAAAATAATATGCCACAACCAGGAGGCCCATCCCTCTGGTAAGCAAGGCAATACACTGGTAGAAAGGGTATTAACAGAGTCCACTCTTTAATTGGTCAGATGGTGGACAGTGTTTGGAGGGGTGCAAAGGGACTTTAGGACCCAGCAGTGCTCTGACCTGGGTGGGTGACACCGACGTAGGCACTCTGGAGAATTCATGGAGCTACACATTTGAGCTATGCTGTCACTATGTGGTGTTATGCTTCAAAAACAATTCAATAAGAAAAGTAACCAACAGAGAAAAGATGTTGCTTCAATAAGAAGCAACCAACATACAGCAAACTGAGAACTAGCAACTTAAAAAATCAGTAAGAAAAAATAAAAACAATCTCAACCCACTCCAATATTCTTGCCTGGAGAATCCCATGGGCAGAGGAGCTTGGTGAGCTTCAGTCCATGGGGACACAAGGAGTGGGACAGGTAGAGAGGGAGGTGGGAGGGGGGATCGGGATGCGGAATACATGTAAATCCATGGCTGATTCATGTTAATGTCCGGCTTCACCGGACCCTTGCACCCATCTGGCCTACTCAGGTTTCAGGGGCAGAGGCTGGGGTATGTCCCCCACATATACTTGCCCCCCGGCAGTAGTGGGCAGGAGCTGGTCTCTTCATTTCTCACCAGCACTTGGTAAAATCAGAAATCAGTTCCAGGGGCCCAGCATGCTGCCATGATCTCCACAGCCCACAGCACTCTCTAGACTCAAAGAATTCCATGGTCACATCTGATTTTTCCTGCAGGAGCCCATCCATGTTTACATGTCAGAGTGCAGTGGGGGTGGAGCTGGGGTGGCCTCTCTGGGCCCTGAATCCCCCACCCCCACCCCCAAGAAGATGGTCGTGGTGTCTGCTCACAGTGGACCCCAGGGAGGGAGGCTCAGAGCTGGGGAGTGCCTGAAAGGATAGTAATGCAATCACCACCCGAGACCGAGAGCTTTTGCCACAGTATCACGTTCACGCCTTGTGACCCAGCACACAGCTAGATAGAGCGGTGGCTGAGGCCCTTCTGGGGCTGGCGCCCTCCATCTGGCCGGCACTGGCTCCTGCGGTTCACCATTCCCAGTCTAACTGTCTTCTGGGCCAGAGGCCCTGCTCAGAGGCCACGTCCTCGGCTCATCTGCAAGAAGCCAACTCTCAGATGACATCTCATTTACATGCCCAGTGTCCCAAAGCAAACTTGTGAGCAGTAAATCTGATCAATTCATGTTAGTATGCACAGGTTCAAATAATACATTAGAAATAGTCTTTGTCATCTTTGGGGAAACAAGCTTGAGCTAAAAAGAATAGGTATACAAATAGGAAAAACAGGCCAGTTGAACACAGCAGGTATTCTATCAGTAAATGCAAATCATTTTGCAAAATTCAGTTGACCCATGTTTGGTCTTGCACAGGCCTGGAAGCTCTAAAGTGGAAAGTGGAAGGTGGAGCAGGTTGGTTCCAAGTCAGGAAGGCCTCCATCCAGGCACAGGCTGCTCCTCCCTAACCCAGCAGCCCAGGGCAGTGGGGGAGGCCAGGGTGAGCTTGGTGCCAGACTGGACAGGGCGCCTGCCCAGCCCTTTCTCATTCTCAGGCTCCTGAGGGTCTGAGTCCTTCGGGCCCAGGGCCAAAAGGACAGTCGGCCCATGTCCTGGGGATGCTCCTGGCAACCAGGCTTTTACATCAGCAAGATGGGTCAATCCTTTGGGCCCCACTCACCTCACAGAGCCCAAAATTAGAAGCCATCCAGGTGGGAATAAGGCTGGGAGGACCCAGCCTCCCAGGGGGCAGAAGCTGTTATGTTGTCTGTAACTCTGGACCCTGGAGATGCCCAGCCCATCCTAGGTGTATGATGGATACTCAGCGAGTGGCTGATGTGTTTGTTCAGCAAACATTAATAGCTATTCAGCACAGGTGCCAGGCTCAGTGTGGTGCCAGTGGCCAATAGGACAGACACAGCCCTGTCCCCTGAGATTGTGTTCTAGTGGGTGAGACAGACCCATAAACAACAGCCTGAGTGGCAGGAGAGATCCCTGAGAGAACCCCTGGGGCACAGTGACGGTCCCCGTCCTGTGAGGTCCCAGGGTCATAGACAGAGAATCAGACAAGGCAGAGAGTAAGGGATGGGAGGCATGGCTAGTCTCAGCTGTGGCCATCTTGAAATTCTTAACATTTTACCTTTGACCTTGTGTTCTCTGAGTAAGGCTCTGGAGAAAAACAGAGCACCTGTGATCAGGGGAGACATGTAAATTCGTTGCAGCTTCCTTTATATTGAGAAATGGATTATTTCCTGCCATATCAATAAACAAGGACATCACAGTCATCAGTGATTCTAGCCCTTCAGGGCAAATAGGAAGGAGAACAATACCTGCTATCTGGCAGCTACCAGGCAGCCACTACCTACGGTGAGCTCAGGATGTGAAAAACACAGGACACTGGCCTCAGATAGCAGATGAAAGGAGTGATTTCAGTGAGCTCAGACTCTCGCATCTTCCCATACATAAAAAAGCACTAAATGCCTTAACTTGGGATATCTGGTTTCCTTTAATTAACAGGTGGCACTAGTGGTAAAGAACCTGCCTGCCAATGCAGGAGATGCAAGAGATGCATGTTCAATCCCTGAGTTGAATCTCCAGGGAAGATCCCCTGGAGGAGGAAATGACAACCCCCTTCAATATTCTTGACTGGAGAAGCCCCATGGACAGAGGTGGGCTATGGTCCATAGGGTTGCAAAGAGTCAGACACAACCGAAGCAACTACACATGCATGCACTTGATGTTCAGGGCTATCTGACCTGTGTTGTAAAACTTCTATATAACATGACTCCTCCCCACACCTCCCTGTAGCAGCTCTTTCAGGGTTACTAGAGATGCTGTCTCCAGGGCTTGAAGCCCTAAAAATTTCTGCCAAACAAAATATAACTCAACTTTTAGGTTGTGACTATTTTTTCAGTGGACTACATAGGCCTTCATGACGCCTCATGAGCACAGGGTCCTGGGTGGACAGTGTTTGGGGACAGTGACTCAGCAAGGACAAAGAGAGCTTGTCACGTCGATCACTGAGTAAGGGTGGCAGTGAGACCTGAGGGCCCATGCTTTCTGGTAGAATCTGAATGCACTGGGCATTGGCAGTGTAAGAAATCCAAACAGGGGCCCATCATGTCCTTTCTCTCTCATGTCACTTTGACACTTTTCATATCAGTCAGCCACTTGGATGAGAATGATGATAGGAGAGGGACTTCCTTTCTCATGAGTAAGTTGAAGTTGAGGGTGTTGGTCCCCTGGTGTCAAGAAGCAAAATTAAAACAGTTGAGTCAGTAGTGTGAAGTATTTTCACTGTTCTGATGAGAAAAGAAAAAAAAAAAACATACATGAACATATGAACTATAGCAGTCTTGGGAATTTTGGGTATCAGTTAAATGTTCTTACACTTGCATTTAAAACAGAAAGATGAAATGGTAAGGTTCATGCTAATAATTAAAATTAAATTTTTTTCTTTCCTTAGAATGACATTAAATAACAAATTAAAACACTGCAAAAGAGGAAGATGGAGAAAGAAAGGAAGAAGCTTCACATTTCAGAACTTTGTCCTTGCTTTTTGAATGTGGGGCCCATGGCTCACTCTGCACTGAGCCTGAGTGAGCATTGTATTGGAACCATGGTGCCTGGAAAAGGTATGTGGGAGCAGGTGGGGGAAAAGGGGTTGGTCAGAGAGGAGCCTGTGATAAGGGTCCAGCATGGTCTTGGGGGACAGTGGCTGCCCACCAGCTGTGGTCGCTGCAGGGAGGAGGAGTAGGGTGGAGTGGACCTCTCAAGTGTGCCATTTAGTGCCCTCTTAGGGACAGCCTGGGAGTCGGGGTGCAGGGCAGAAAAGGAGCAACCCCCTGCCTCGTGCCAGCCAACAGTTTTTATGCATCTGACCTCCAAATAACATTTCTCTTGAACATGGTTCAGAGGCTGTGTGGAGACCTGGGGCAAAGCCAACTCCCAGGCTGAATTCAGGACTGGACTTAGTACTTCCAGCCTGGCACCCAGAGCTCTGTGGAGGTCCAAGACACCTCCTCCCCACCAAGGTCCACCGTGGGAGCTGTGGTTATGGGAAGCAGTTTGATTTCAACACCTCGCCCCACCCCTAGCCTGGAGGCTGTCTTGGCCCCGAGTGAGGTCAACCTGTGAGGAAGGTCCAGCATCTCTCCTTTCACTCAGCAGCCCTGCTCTGCAGCCCGGGTAGGAAGCTGACAGCCGGCTGGTGTCTGGGGAGTGCTGCCTTCCACTTGAAAGTGTGGATGATTAAAGCCAAGGCTGGCGGTGATGGAAGTGGCTCCATTAGCTTCTGGGGAAAGTGGCACATGGTTTTTCCCTTCTCCCTTGTTCTACCTCCCCAGGGTCTCTCTCTCTCTCTCTCTCTCTCTCTCTCTCACACACACACACACACACACACAGAGGACCTTGTGTGATACAGCCGTTCTGTGAGGTCAGCAAGGCAGGGCTGGGCAGGGAGGTTAGGGAAGTGGACATAAGGAGAATTCAGGCTTCTCGCACAGCCATGCTGGACCTGGCTCTCTAGATGCATTATCTCATTTATTTAGTCCTCACGTGGGTTCTCATAGCTATTACCAGAGCAACTGCTGTTTCCAGGGTGCTGAATCTATCTCAGGGATTTTCAGTGTTTCATCTCAGATCCTTATGTGTGGGTTTAACTGACGAAGGGGTGGTAGGGACGCCATTCCATTTTTTAAAACAATTATTAATTTTTGGCTGGTCTGGGTCTTTGTTGCTGTGTGAAGTCTTTCTCTAGTTGCAGCAAGTGGGGTCTACTCTCTAGTTGAGGTATGTGGGCTTCTCATTGTGGTGGCTTCTTTGTTGCAAAGTATGGGCTCTAAGGCACTTGCACTTCAGTAGCTGAGGCATGGAGGCCTAGATGCCCCTCAACATGTGGAATCTTCTGGGATCAGGGATCAAACCTGTGTCCTTTGCATTGGCAGACAGATTCTTAACCATTGCCCCACCAGGGAAGTCCTGCCCTTCCATCTATTTAGATCCTCTTTCATTCCTTTCAGCAATGTTTTGTAGTTTACAGTGAACAAATGTTGCACATCTTTTATTAACTTTTTTCTTAGCATTTTATTCTTTCTGATTCTATTAAATGGAATTTTTCTTCATCTCATTTGCAAATTGTTGTTTGCAAGTATATGAAAGTACTAATACATGGATTTTTGTCTGTTGACTTTCTATCTCAAAAACTTGCTGAACTCATATTAGTTTTCATAGTTTTTTTAGGATTCTTTAGAATTTTTTATGCACAAGATTATGTTATGTTACCTGTGAGTAGAGATGGTTTTACTTCTGCCTTTATGATCTATATGTCTTTTCTTTTCTTGTCTAATTGCCCTGGCTCGAATCTCTAAGACAGTATTGAATAGAAGTGGTGAGAGCAGACATCCTTATTTTGTTTCTTATCTTAGTGGGAAAGTACTCAGTCTTTTTACTGTTAAGTATGATTTTGTGGGCTTTTCATGGATGCCCTTCTGAAGATTAAGGAATTTCCCTTCTACTTGTTTGTTGATTGTTTTTCAGATGAAAATGCGTTGTATTTTGTCTAATGCTTATTCTATATCTATACAATCATGTGAATATTTTTCCTTTGTTCTGTTTAATATGGCATTTTACACTGACTCTTTTTCAGATGTTATATGAACCTTACACTCCGAGATAAATCTCACTTGCTTATAGTATGTAATCCTTTTTAAAAATCATGTTGCTGGATTTGATTTGCTAGCATTCTTATATCTATATTCATAAGGGATACTGGCCTGTTGTATTCTTTTATTGTGGTGTCTTTGTTGAGTTTTGGAACCAAGACATTATTGACCTCATGGAATGAGGTGGTAAATGATCCCATATATTTTTTGGAAGAGTATGTGAAAGAGTTTGTAGCAACTCATCTTTCAATGTTTGGTATAATTCCCCAGTGAACTATCTGGGCTTTGGCTTTTCTTTGTGGGTAGTACTTTTGATTATTAATTCAACTTCTGTACCTATTATAAGTCTATCTAGGAGTATGTCAAGGCTGTATATTGTCACCCTGCTTATTTAACTTATATGCAGAGTACATCATGAGAAACTCTGGGCTGGAAGAAGCACAAGCTGGAATCAAGATTGCCAGGAGAAATATCAATAACCTCAGATATGCAGATGACACCACCCTTATGGCAGAAAGTGAAGAGGAACTAAAAAGCCTCTTGATGAAAGTGAAAGAGGAGAGTGAAAAAGTTGGCTTAAAGTTCAACATTCGGAAAACTAAGATCATGGCATCTGGTCCCATCACTTCATAGGAAATAGAAGGGGAAACAGTGGAAGCAGTGTCAGACTTTATTTTTGGGGGCTCCAAAATCACTGAAGATGGTGACTGCAGCCATGAAGTTAAAAGACGCTTACTCCTTGGAAGGAACGTTATGACCAACCTAGATAGCACATTAAAAAGCAGAGACATAACTTTGCCAAAAAAGGTCCATCTAGTCAAGGCTATGGTTTTTCCAGTGGTCATGTATGGATGTGAGAGTTGGACTGTGAAGAAAGCTGAGCGCCGAAAAATTGATGCTTTTGAACTGTGATGTTGGAGAAGACTCTTGAGAGTCCCTTGGACTGCAAGGAGATCCAACCAGTCCATCCTAAAGGAGATCATTCCTGGGTGTTCATTGGAAGGACTGATGCTGAAGCTGAAACTCCAATACTTTGACCACCTCATGTGAAGAGTTGACTCATTGGAAAAGACCCTGATGCTGGGAGGGATTGGGGGCATGAGGAGAAGGGGATGACAGAGGATGAGATGGCTGGTGGCACCCACCAACTCGATGGGCATGGGTTTGAGTGAAGTCCGGGAGTTGGTGATGGACAGGGAGGCCTGGCATGCTGCGATTCATAGGGTTGCAAAGAGTCGGACATGACTGAGCGACTGAACTGAACTGAGGTATTCTATTTATTCCTGAATCCATTTCAGTCATCTGTGAAATAGATTCTTTATCAAGGTACCTAATTTGTTGGCAACTCAGTTATAGTATTTCTTTATAATTCATTTTGTTTCTGTAAGGTTGGTAATAATGTTCCCTATTTATTTGAATTCTGACTTTAGTAATTTGAATCCTCTCACTCTATCTCTCCCTCTCCTTCTCCTCCCTTTCTCTCTTTCTCATCAGTCTACCTGTGGTTTGTTCCTCTGTTTCTCCATTACTTCCTTCTTTTTTTAATTTTTTTTTAAATTTTTATTATTATTATTATTTTTTTTCCCCAGTGGGTTTTGTCATACATTGATATGAATCAGCCATGGATCTACATGTATTCCCAATCCCGATCCCCCCTCCCACCTCCCTCTCCACCCGATTCCTCTGGGTCCTCCCAGTGCACCAGGCTGGAGCACCCGTCTCATGCATCCCACCTGGGCTGGTGATCTGCTTCACCATAGATAGTACACATGCTGTTCTTTTGAAATATCCCACCCTCACATTCTCCCACGGAGTCCAAAAGTCTGTTCTGTATTTCTGTTTCTCTTTTTCTGTTTTGCATATAGGGTTATCGTTATCACCTTTCTAAATTCCATATATATGTGTTAGTATGCTGTAATGTTCTTTATCTTTCTGGCTTACTTCACTCTGTATAATGGGCTCCAGCTTCATCCATCTCATTAGGACTGGTTCAAATGAATTCTTTTAATGGCTGAGTAATATTCCATGGTGTATATGTACCACAGCTTCCTCATCCATTCATCTGCTGATGGGCATCTAGGTTGCTTCCATGTCCTGGCTATTATAAACAGTGCTGCGATGAACATTGGGGTGCACATGTCTCTTTCAGATTTGGTTTCCTCAGTGTGTATGCCCAGAAGTGGGATTGCTGGGTCATATGGCAGTTCTATTTCCAGTTTTTTAAGAAATCTCCACACTGTTTTCCATAGCGGCTGTACTAGTTTGCATTCCCACCAACAGTGTAAGAGGGTTCCGTTTTCTCCACACCCTCTCCAGCATTTATTGCTTGTAGATTTTTGGATAGCAGCCATCCTGACTGGCGTGTAATGGTACCTCATTGTGGTTTTGATTTGCATTTCTCTAATAATGAGTGATGTTGAGCATCTTTTCATGTGTTTGTTAGCCATCTGTATGTCTTCTTTGGAGAAATGTCTGTTTAGTTCTTTGGCCCATTTTTTGATTGGGTCATTTATTTTTCTGGAATTGAGCTGCAGGAGTTGCTTGTATATTTTTGAGATTAATCCTTTGTCTGTTTCTTCATTTGCTATTATTTTCTCCAAATCTGAGGGCTGTCTTTTCACCTTACTTATAGTTTCCTTTGTAGTGCAAAAGCTTTTAAGTTTCATTAGGTCCCATTTGTTTAGTTTTGCTTTTATTTCCAATATTCTGGGAGGTGGGTCATAGAGGATCTTGCTGTGATTTATGTCGGAGAGTGTTTTGCCTATGTTCTCCTCTAGGAGTTTTATAGTTTCTGGTCTTACATTTAGATCTATAATCCATTTTGAGTTTATTTTTGTGTATGGTGTTAGAAAGTGTTCTAGTTTCATTCTTTTACAAGTGGTTGACCAGTTTTCCCAGCACCACTTGTTAAAGAGGTTGTCTTTTTTCCATTGTATATCCTTGCCTCCTTTGTCAAAGATAAGGTGTCCATAGGTTCGTGGATTTATCTCTGGGCTTTCTATTCTGTTCCATTGATCTATATTTCTGTCTTTGTGCCAGTACCATACTGTCTTGATGACTGTGGCTTTGTAGTAGAGCCTGAAGTCAGGCAGGTTGATTCCTCCAGTTCCATTCTTCTTTCTCAAGATTACTTTGGCTATTCGAGGTTTTTTGTATTTCCATACAAATTGTGAAATTCTTTGGTCTAGTTCTGTGAAAAATACCGTTGGTAGCTTGATAGGGATTGCATTGAATCTATAGACTGCTTTGGGTAGAATAGCCATTTTGACAATATTGATTCTTCCAATCCATGAACACGGTATGTTTCTCCATCTGTTTGTGTCCTCTTTGATTTCTTTCATCAGTGTTTTATAGTTTTCTATGTATAGGTCTTTTGTTTCTTTGGGTAGATATACTCCTAAGTACTTTATTCTTTTTGTTGCAATGGTGAATGGTATTGTTTCCTTAATTTCTCTTTCTGTTTTTTCATTGTTAGTATATAGGAATGCAAGGGATTTCTGTGTGTTAATTTTATATCCTGCAACTTTACTATATTCATTGATTAGCTCTAGTAATTTTCTGGTAGAGTCTTTAGGGTTTTCTATATAGAGGATCATGTCATCTGCAAACAGTGAGAGTTTTACTTCTTCTTTTCCTATCTGGATTCCTTTTACTTCTTTTTCTGCTCTGATTGCTGTGGCCAGAACTTCCAACACTATGTTGAATAGTAGTGGTGAGAGTGGGCACCCTTGTCTTGTTCCTGATTTCAGGGGAAATGCCTTCAATTTTTCACCATTGAGGGTGATGCTTGCTGTGGGTTTGTCATATATAGCTTTTATTATGTTGAGGTATGTTCCTTCTATTCCTGCTTTTTGGAGAGTTTTAATCATAAATGAGTGTTGAATTTTGTCAAAGGCTTTCTCTGCATCTATTGAGATAATCGTATGATTTTTATCTTTCAATTTGTTAATGTGGTGTATTACATTGATTGATTTGCGGATATTAAAGAATCCTTGCATTCCTGGGATAAAGCCCACTTGGTCATGGTGTATGATTTTTTTAATATGTTGTTGGATTCTGTTTGCTAGAATTTTGTTAAGGATTTTTGCATCTATGTTCATCAGTGATATTGGCCTGTAGTTTTCTTTTTTTGTGGCATCTTTGTCTGGTTTTGGAATTAGGGTGATGGTGGCCTCATAGAATGAGTTTGGAAGCTTACCTTCATCTGCAATTTTCTGGAAGAGTTTGAGTAAGATAGGTGTTAGCTCTTCTCTAAATTTTTGGTGGAATTCAGCTGTGAAGCCATCTGGTCCTGGGCTTTTGTTTGCTGGAAGATTTTTTATTACAGTTTCGATTTCCTTGCTTGTGATGGGTCTGTTAAGATCTTCTATTTCTTCCTGGTTCAGTTTTGGAAAGTTATACTTTTCTAAGAATTTGTCCATTTCATCCAAGTTGTCCATTTTATTGGCATAGAGCTGCTGGTAGTAGTCTCTTATGATCCTTTGTATTTCAGTGTTGTCTGTTGTGATCTCTCCATTTTCATTTCTAATTTTGTTAATTTGGTTTTTCTCTCTTTGTTTCTTAATAAGTCTTGCTAATGGTTTGTCAATTTTGTTTATTTTTTCAAAAAACCAGCTTTTAGCTTTGTTGATTTTTGCTATGGTCTCTTTAGTTTCTTTTGCATTTATTTCTGCCCTGATTTTTAAGATTTCTTTCCTTCTGCCAACTCTGGGGTTCTTCATTTCTTCCTTCTCTAATTGCTTTAGGTGTAGAGTTAGGTTATTTATTTGGTTTTTTCTTGTTTCTTGATGTAAGCCTGTAATGCTATGAACCTTCCCCTTAGCACTGCTTTTACAGTGTCCCATAGGTTTTGGGTTGTTGTGTTTTCATTTTCATTCATTTCTATACATATTTTGATTTCTTTTTTGATTTCTTCTATGATTTGTTGGTTATTCAGAAGCGTGTTATTTAGCCTCCATATGTTTGAAGTTTTAACAATTTTTTTCCTGTAATTGAGATCTAATCTTACTGCACTGCGGTCAGAAAAGATGACTGGAATGATTTCAATTTTTTTGAATTTTCCAAGACCAGATTTATGGCCCAGGATGTGATCTATTCTGGAGAATGTTCCGTGTGCACTTGAGAAAAAGGTGAAGTTGATTGTTTTGGGGTGAAATGTCCTATAGATATCAATTAGGTCTAGCTGGTCCATTGTGTCATTTAAGGTTTGTGTTTCCTTGTTAATTTTCTGTTTAGTTGATCTATCCATAGTTGTGAGTGGGGTATTAAAGTCTCCCACTATTATTGTGTTACTATTAATTTCCTCTTTCATACTCGTTAGTGTTTGCCGTACATATTGCGGTGCTCCTATGTTGGGTGCATATATATTTATAATTGTTATATCTTCTTCTTTGACTGATCCTTTGATCATTATGTAGTGTCCTTCTTTGTCTCTTTTCACATCCTTTATTTGAAAGTCTATTTTATCTGATATGAGTATTGCGACTCCTGCTTTCTTTTGGTCTCCGTTTGCATGAAATATTTTTTTCCAGCCCTTCACTTTTAGTCTGTATGTGTCTCTTGTTTTGAGGTGGGTCTCTTGTAGACAGTATATATAGGGGTCTTGTTTTTGTATCCATTCAGCCAATCTTTGTCTTTTGGTTGGGACATTCAACCCATTTACATTTAGGGTAATTATTGATAGGTGTGGTCCCATTGCCATTTACTTTGTTGTTTTGGGTTCACGTTTATACAACCTTTCTGCATTTCCTGTCTAGAGAAGATCCTTTAGCATCTGTTGAAGAGCTGGTTTGGTGGTGCTGAATTCTCTCAGCTTTTGCTTATCTGTAAAGCTTTTGAATTCTCCTTCATATCTGAATGAGATCCTTGCTGGATACAGTAATCTAGGTTGTAGGTTATTCTCTTTCATTACTTTCAGTACGTCCTGCCATTCCCTTCTGGCCTGGAGGGTTTCTATTGATAGATCAGCTGTTATCCTTATGGGAATCCCTTTGTGTGTTATTTGTTGTTTCTCCCTTGCTGCTTTTAATATTTGTTCTTTGTGTTTGATCTTTGTTAATTTGATTAATATGTGTCTTGGGGTGTTTCGCCTTGGGTTTATCCTGTTTGGGACTCTCTGAGTTTCTTGGACTTGGGTGGCTATTTCCTTCCCCATTTTAGAGAAGTTTTCAGCTATTATCTCCTCGAGTATTTTCTCATGGCCTTTCTTTTTGTCTTCTTCTTCTGGAACTCCTATGATTCGAATGTTGGGGTGTTTCACAGTGTCCCAGAGGTCCCTGAGGTTGTCCTCATTTCTTTTGATCCTTTTTTCTTTTTTCCTCTCTGCTTCATTTATTTCCACCATTTTATCTTCCTTCTTTTGTGTTATATATTCTAGCATACTGTTTTACTGTCCTTGCTGTTTCTTTTACTGTATTTTTAAAGTTATTTTCTTAATGGATCCCTGAAGATTACAGTGGACATATTAACAATCAGCTAATGTTTAGGAAGATTTCCTTAAGTGCTTTGAGCCAATAAGTCCATTAGCCTTGGCTGAGGGACGTGTGTGTGTGTGTGTGTGTGTGTGTGTGTATGTGTGTGTGTGTGTGTGTGGAAGAGAGAGAGAGAGAGAGAAATGGGAGTGAGGGGGCATCTTTAACACTCAGGCAGGCAGTTTACAAGTCTGCTTTAACTTTCACTCTCTGCTTGCAGAGAGCCTCAAGTTACATCAGAAATGAGAGATTAGGTTCATGACAGATTTTCCTAAGCATGTGCATAGACCTGCATGTGCATATGACCTTTCAGATTCTCAGGAATGTGTCAGAGCTTTTTAAATCCCCCTGTTATAAGCATCATGTTTCCTAGGCTTTCTTTTGCAGTTTTTTGTTCAGCCTCTTGTCTGCCCCAACTACTATTGCTACCTCAGACAGTCGGAGTGAGAACTGCTTGCTGCTCATCGCTGTTAGCAAATGCCTTAGGCATGGAGCTATTTATATGCAGTAAGCTTTGATTAAAAAAAAAATCATTTAAGGGAACCTCCCTGGCGGTCCAGTGGTAAAGACCCAGCACTTTGAAAGCAGGCGGGTGTGGGTTGGATCCCTGTTTGGGGAACTAAGATCCCACACGCCATGTGGTACAGCCAAATAAATAAATAAATAATTTAGGAAGTTGGAGGGTGCTAGAATAGAATGAAGAATGTGACAAAAGAATCTAATTGCACTAGAAATGTCTGACATTACTTCCCTGAAAAGGATGGGGGAAAAAAGGTGCTGATCTAAGGAACTTCGGAAATGAGTGGAGGGACTTATTTGGTGGTCCAGTGGCTAAGACTCCGTGCTCCTAAAGTAGGGGGCCCAGCTTCGATCCCTGATCGAAGAAATAGATCTCGCATGCTACAACTACAGATTCCCACATGCCACAACTAAGACTCAGTGCAGCCAAATAAATAAATAAATACATATTTTTAAAAAAATGAATGAAGTTTGTAAGACTAAAAAGGAACTGTACATAAGCACTGTATTCTAGTTGATATAGTCGTTCCTCACAAAAGTATGAGTTAACAATTCTGAAGCCATTCTATATGTATACTGAAACTGAGCAATTAAATATAAGGGTGGTTGATTCTGGAAGTCAGGTTTCTCCTTGTTGGAGTGCAAGATTTCAACTGAACAAGGAGGGAAAGGTAGAATGATCTATAGCTTAGCCAAGCTGACACAGAAAAACTAATCATTGCATGTAGTATAAGCAGTTATTTCTTTGCTTTGTCAGCTAAGAAAGCCTAGAAGCAACAACACCCCAGTAGCAATGAGCATACTCAGCACTCAGATCTTGGTTTCTCAAACCATTCTCCAATAAAAGGAACCAGAGCACTTTGGAGAATGGCTGAATCTAGGCTGGGATTGGAAACATACAAGGTGAGGCTGGAGCATCTTGTACTGCCAGAAAGTAAGAAAATGATAAAAACAGAAGAGTAAAAGAAAAAAGTCTACAACGATGGAGCTAAAAGGAGCACAGGAGTCAAGTGAAAGAGTTCTCATGTCCAAAGCTGGAATAATTTGAGTGACAAAATAAACTAGTATTGGATTATAACCCAAAGTATAAAATAAATATTGATGATTCCTTACTGATATAAATAAAAATGAAAGTGTTAGTCATTCAGTCATTCAGTAGTGTCTGACTCTTTGTGACCCCAGAGACTAGAGCCCTCTAGGCCCCTCTGTCCATGGAATTCTCCAGGCAACAATACTGGAGTGGGTTGCCATTCCCTTCTCCAGGGGATCTTCCCAATCCAGGGATCGAAACCAGGTCTACTGCACTGCAGGCAGATTCTTTACCACCAAGCCACCAGGAAAGCCTTATATAATTAAATTACTGAGTAAATAAATAAAATTTGGAGAATAGACAAATATCCCATGGAGAAGAATTCCAAACAATTGTTGTAGATGCTACACACTTAGAGGTAGAGTGTAACTCCCACTCCTTAAGTGTGGGCTATTCTTAGTTACTTTCTTTTATAGAATATGGTATACTTTGCAAAAAAAAAAAGTGGATGAGAAGGAAGACAGAAAGGAGGGAGGGAGGGAGGGAAGAAAGAAGGGGGGGGGAGAAAGGAAGAAAGAGGGTAATTTTACAGTAGAGGAACCTCACTAATACTATCTCAGCCAAGTAACCAAGGTCAATATTGACAATCCCAAGACATATTAACAGCAAAGACCCTTGATATGATAGGATGAGATGGACCTTTTACCTCTGTGGTCTTCATCTCCAAAACATATTACCCCAGCCTAATCATGGTATAATATCAGATATATCCCAACTGATAGATATTTTACAAAATACCTGATTAGTACTCCTTGAAATTATGAAGGTCATCAAAGACAAGGAAAGTCTGAGAAACTGCCACAGTCAAGTAGAACTGAAGGAGATATGATGATCACAGGTAATGTGTTCTCCTGGATGGGCTCCTGGAGCAGAAAAAGGACATCAGATAAAACCAAGAAAATTCAAACAAGGTGTGCTGTTTAATTGATGACAGTGCATCAGTATTGGTACCTTGGTTGTGACAAAGGTACCATACTGACAAAAGAAGCTAATAACAGGGGTAACTAGGTGTGGGGTATACAAGAACTCCCTGTACTATCTTCACAATCCTTCTGTAAATCTAAAGCTCTTCTAAAAGAAAAAATTTTATTTAAAAAAATGGATTTGAAACTTTGTGTAGAGAGATGTCATAGATGTGCCGGCATTTAAGTAAGGGATATTTTCCTAAATGCCTTTTCTCTGGGATGATTCTCTTCCCTGGAGAAAACCCCTCAGATTTCTGGCCTGGAGACTATGGGACTGGCTGCTGCTTCATGGTGGGGGGAGGGGATGGGGAGCCTGTGTGCTCAGGAGGCAAATGTTTCCTCACCTGTCCCTCACTTTCAACAAGACACCTCCCCTTCTCAGTAGATTTTGTTTTTTAAAAAATTGGGGTATAGTTGCTTTGCAGTGTTGTGTTAGTTCTGCTGTACAGCAAGATGAACAAGCTATGCGTGTACACGTATACTCTCCCCTTTGGACACCCCTGCTCCCTTTTGGACACTCCCCCCACCACCCCACCCGTGTAGGTCCTCACAGAGCACTCAGCTGAGCTCCCTGTGCTCTGCAGCAGGTTCCCCCAGCTACCAACACAGGGCAGTGTATATGTGTGAATCC
This sequence comes from Cervus elaphus, assembly GCF_910594005.1. NCBI lineage: Eukaryota > Metazoa > Chordata > Mammalia > Artiodactyla > Cervidae > Cervus > Cervus elaphus. The sequence continues at coordinate 496,524 of NW_025316692.1, read as the reverse complement.
TAATGCCCCAATTCACCCCACACTCCCTCCCCCCGATCCTGTCCACACATCTGTTCTCCATGTCTGCATCTCTATTCCCCCTACAAATCTGTACCTTTTTTCTAGATTCCATATATATGTGTTAACATAGGCTATTTGGTTTTCTCTTTCTGACTTTCTTCTCTCTCTATGACAGACACAGGTCCATTCACGTCTCTATGAATGACCCAATTGTATTCTTTTTTTATAGCTGAGAAATATTCCACTGTATATATGTACCACATCTTCTTCATCCATTCCTCTATTGGTGGACATTTAAGTTATTTCCATGTCCTGGCTGTGGTAAATAGTGCTGCAATGAACATTGCGATACATGTGTCTTCTTGAATTGTGGTTTTTTCAGGATATATGCCCAGTAGTGGGGTTGCTAGGTCATATGGTAGTTCAGTTTTTAGTTTTTAAGGAAACTCCATACTTCTCCCCATTGTGGCTATATCAATTTACAATCCCAATACTAATACTTGATGTTTCCAATACCAGGACCTTTCTGGATCACTTTTCCTGTGAACACTCCTCCCACCTCTTGCAGGCGTGTGGTGGGGGTCTTGGGGCCTGACTCTGGGGCTCAGTCACTGCTTCTCATTCATTTCCCTCCATGGGACTCAGTGCTGTTTCTACCAAACTATCTGCTTTCCATGTTCCCACAAGTGTGTTGACATCAGTTGTTCGGTTGTCTCTTCCTGTGTTTTGATGGACCCTCTTGTTTATTTGTCTTTTTAGCTTTCAGAGTTCTCTTTCTTTCATGATCATTTTGGTAGGATTTGGGGAGAGAGTGAAAATAAATTATATGCTCCTTCAGCCAATTTTAACTGAAAGTTTCATGGTTCTTCGATCATGATCAAATATTCTGTAGGAAATCTGGGATATGACCTTTCCAACCTTAAGAGCCTGGGGCTGAACGCTGGACCCAACACTCCTGTCAGACAAAAACTAATCAGAAAATGGGCAGATAAGGTACTAGAGCTGAAAGATCAAAGTCAGAATCCCCAACTCCCTAAAAAGCCAGATTCCCTTGGAAAGCTATGACCCCATTACCTGGAGGGAAAGATGGCCACATGGGTGAGCTTCTCTGAGCATTAGCTTGTGCAGATAGGTGGCAGCTCTCGCCTTGTGGCTGTGTAATTACATAGCAGCCCTGATCTCTTTGGAGCCCATGGGAGCCTCTCAACAGAGCCTGAATGACCATCATGAAGCCAGTCAGCACCTGTCCCATTCTCAAATGGGCCAACAGAGTTTGGGCATGCTCCTACTGGACCACTTGGAGATGTGGTCACTCAGCATGTCCCCTGACCCACTTTATCCTGACATACATTTAAGGTGTAGGCTGCAGCCCAGTGGAAATATAAAAAGGAAGTAAATTCCATGGGTTTTTCCTCACAAAAAGAAAGCTAAACAACGTCACTCAGGCCAAAGTAACGTGAACATGGGACATGAAGCTTCAAGAAAGTACTTAAGAGACTGCCTCCAGGCATCTCTGTTACTCAGGGCTCTGTCCCTCCCTGGATCCAGGAGAATCTGTGTGGGATTCAGCTCCCAGCTGCCTGCCAGCCTTGGTGTCACCTCATTTTTTATTCAGGGGGACAACCAGGCCAGGAGAGCCTGGTCTGAGACTTGGCCCACCACACTGAGAGCCTGTTTAAGTTGGTGTCCTTCCCCACTTGGGGCCAGACTGAATGCCCTCTGAAAGGCCTTCCCCTCACAGCAATCTCGTAGCCCAGAAAATACAGACAACCACCTGAACTGCTGGCCTACACTGCTGTCTCCCCTGGTCCTGGGAAGTGGGAATCTACACTGTTGTTGACTTGCTCTGCAGCCCTGGGGAGCCCTGCTTGGGCAGTCAGGCAGGAGGTGCTGGTGCTTACAGGCCTTGGTGTACCCCAGACATTCTCTCCTGCTCACAGCCCGATTCACACCCTAGAATCCAGCGAAGCCTCCTCCACCAAACTAATTGGGTCCATTTACCTGGGAATGGGCAGAGCTGTGAGGTGCAGAGTAGGGGTGGCCCCACCCCAGCCTCCCCCTGGGGTGATGACTGTGTCTCCACTAAGGCTTGGCTCCCATGGTAGGGGGCCTCCCCTGAGCATCAGTTCCCCACCCCACCCCATCCAGCCCTCCTGGGACCCTCTGCTGCGTCCCCTCTCCTGCTGGGGTTGAACCACCCCTCCCTAAGCACACTCCTTGTGTCTGGATTCCAGTGCTGACATCATCTCTGCTCTGGCAGAGCCCAGAGCAGCAGACCCAGGACCCCACACAGGGAGGCAGGTGAGGCCACTAAAGGAGGTTACCACCACGTGTCAGGGGTCCCAACACCTCTCCCCACCCCTCCCCAGGCAGGGCCCAGGCCCAGGCAGGCAGCAGGGAGGGGCATCTCAGGGCAAGTCTGCTAGCCCCACTCCCTCCAGAAAACAGGCTCTGCTCCATCTTCATGTATTTATAATAGCCCTTTCTTGTTTTCTGTCAAGCTGTGTTCTCTGTTTATCAATAAAATCAATGATAAAAATCCCACACCAGGGGCTGGTTGGAAATCTCTGCTGCGAAACATCTCCTTCTAAAGTCCTCCTTCTTCAAAGAGTTCTTTCTGAAAGGAAGTAATGGTCTCTGTCTGCACAAGAGCCTTGGGGGACACAGAAAGGAACTCTCAGGAGAGGACCTAGGCCCAGAGGTCCGGGAATGGACCTCATGGGGCTGTTGGACCTGCTCTGGAGCATTGGAGGTGGGATGCAGATTCCGAGGCCCCTTTTCTTTCAGGGTCTTGCCCTCGCAAGGACCATAACAGGTCTCGCATCTCTCATGGGAACCCTAGCTCCTGTTGGAGTCATCAGAGGTGTTCACAGGCATGGGGTCAGCACAGTAGTGGGGGATTGGTGGGGAGAGGAGAATTGGGGACTAAGGGTCCTCAGAGTCAATGAATTCCATCCCTCTAAAGGGAGGCTGGTTCAGGGTTTCTGGACTCTAGGGAGGGCAGACAGGACACCCGGGATGCACTGGATCTGTTCCCAGTCTCTCTGAGGGCCTTGAATCTTCTGGCGGTCACTGGCATACAGCTGGGCAGGGGACACACCCCGAGAGCAGTTATGAATTAAATGGTATCCTCCCCAAATGCCTGTATTGAAACCCTGGCTCCGAATGTGACTGTATAGGGAGACAGGGTCTTAAGAGAGATGATTAAGGTTAAATGAGGTCATAAGTGTGGGGCCCCTACAGGACTGGCATCCTTATAAGAAGAGGAAAAGACATGGAAAGCTCTCCACCCCCCTCTCTCTCTCTTTGCTTATGCACAGAGGACAGGGCATGTGAGGACACAGCAGAAGGTGGCTGCCTGCAATCTGGGAAGAGAGGCCTCACCAGAAACCAGCCTTGCCTCCAGAACAGTGAGAAATCAATTTCTGTCATTTAGCTCCCTGGTCTGTGGTGTCTGGTATGGCAGGCTTAGCTGACAGAGAGGCCCCAGTAGGAATGTTCTGGATAGGAAGGTGCTCTGAGCTGTGAGGCTGGAGGAGCAGGGGTAAGATTAGCAAGAGGCACAGGGAACACAGGTGCCTGGAAGTGGGGCCTATGTGGACTGGGGCTTGCAGGACCCCTCCCCATGCAATTCACTTCCCTGGAGAGGATCCTTCCCCTGGATGACACCTCTGAAGATAGGAGCGGTAGGAAAAGAGCAGTTGGGTGGATGTTCATGCTCTTGCCAATCTGAACCACTAGAAGACCCACTCGGGAGAATCAGTTGCCCTGGGGCCCCTAGGTTGGGAATACAGGTTAACAGAGAGGGTGTGTTCCCATCAGAGCCCAGACATTTCCAGAGAGACCCTGGCTCACTAGACCTCTCCTACAGAGCAAAAGGGATGCAAGGGATGTCTGCACGTGGCTGTACCTTTCCTTCTGAGACTGGAAGTACTCCCTAGTGGCCCAGGCTCAGGGATAACTGCCCTTAAGAAAGGAACTCTAAGAGTGCTTTTCCAGGAGCCTGGGACAGGAAATTCGCAGGATGCGGGAAAAGCGAGCCTCCTTCAGGGACGAAGAGACAGCAAGCTTCAGTGTGCTTGCCAGCCTCTATTTGAAGCCAGAAGGTTGCTGATACAGCGGGAGACCTCCAGCTCTGCTCAGCACGGCATATTTCAAGTGAGAGGGGCGAGAAAATTCCATTTCTTTGCAAATCTAGTACAGACATTGCCAGCTGAGAGCAGTACTGACAATGAGGAAGAAAGCAGCAGGAGTGTGTTTGGCATGAGTGGGTGCCCTCCTGGGCTCAGCTCTTCAAAGGGGCCTTTCCTCTCAAAGTAGGCCCCAAATCCTACTGGGGAAGGGCTTTTCCCCTCTTCCTTCCAACCTGCCAATGGGTGGAACCAAGCTGGCTCTGTGAGAGGTAGGAAAATGTGAGCTGGGTGGATGTTCATGCTCTTGCCAATCTGAACCACTTGAAGCCCCACTCGGGAGAATCAGTTGCCCTGGGAACCCTAGGTTGGGAATACAGTTTAACAGACAGGGTGTGTTCCTATCAGAGCCTAGAAATTTCCAGAGAGACCCTGGCACACTAGACCTCTCTTACAGAGGAAAAGGGACGCAAGGGTTGTGTGCACGTGGCTGTACCTTTCCTTCTGTGACTGGAACTACTCCGTAGTATCCCAGGCTCAGGGATAACTGCCCTTAAGAAAAGAACTCTAAGAAGTGCTTTTCCAGGAGCCTGGGACAGGGAATTCGCAGGATGCGGGAAAAGCTAGCCTCCTTCAGGGACAAAGAGACAGAAAGCTGCGCTGTGCTTGCCAGCCTCTATTTGAAGCAAGAGGGTCGCTGATCCAATGTGAGACCTTAAGCTAGAAGTGCTTTTCCAGGAGCCTGGGACAGGGAATTCACAGGATGCGTGAAAGGAGAGCCTCCTTCAGGGACTAAGAGACAGCAAGCTGCGGGGTGCTTGCCAGCCTCTATTTGAAGCAAGAAGGTTGCTGATCTAAAGGGAGACCTACAGCTCAAAGCGATTCTCCATGAACCTGGGACAGCAAATTCGCAGGAGGCGGGAAAAGCGAGCCTCTTTCAGGGATGAAGAGACAGCAAGCTGTGGTGTGCTTGCCAGGCTATATTTGAAGCAAGAAGGTCATTCATCCAAAGGGAGACCTCCATCTCGAAGTGCTTCTCCAGGTGCCTGGGACAGGAAATTTGCAGGAGGCGGGAAATGCGAGCCTCCTTCAGGGAAGATGAGACAGCAAGCTGCAGTGTGCTTGCCAGCCTCTATTTGAAACCAGAAGGCTGCTGACACAACGGGAGACCTCCAGCTCTGCTCAGCGCCCCAAACTTCAAGTGAGAGGGCCGTGAAAATCCCGTTTTCTTTGCAATCCTAGCACAGACATTGCCGGCTGAGAGCAGTGTTCCCAATGAGGAAGAAAGAAGCGGGAGTGTGTTTGGCATGAGTGGGTGCCCTCCTGGGCTCAGCTCTTCAAAGGGGCCTTTCCTCTCGAAGTAGGCCCCAAATCCCACTACGGAAGGGCTTTGCCCCTGTTCCTTCCAGCCTGCCAATGGGTGGAACCAAGCTGGCTCTGTGAGAGGTAGGAAAAGGTGAGCTGGGTGGATGTTCATGCTCTTGCCAATCTGAACCACTTGAAGACCCTCTCAGGAGAATCAGTCGCCCTGTGGCGCCTAGGTCGGGAATACAGTTTAACAGACAGGGTGTGTTCCCATCAGAGCCCAGACATTTCCAGAGAGACCCTGGCTCACTAGAGCTCTCCTACAGGGAAAAAGGGATGCAAGGGATGTGTGCACGTGACTGTACCTTTCCTTCTGAGACTGGAACTACTCCCTAGTGGCCCAGGCTCAGGGATAACTGCCCTTAAGAAAGGAACACTAAGAAGCGCTTTTCCAGGAGCCTAGGACAGGAAATTCGCAGGATGCGGGAAAAGTGAGCCTCCTTCAGGGACGACGAGACAGCAAGCTGTGGTGTGCTTGCCAGCCTCTATTTGAAGCGGGAATGTCGCTGATCCAACGGGAGACCTCCAGATCGAAGCGCTTCTCCAGGTGCCTGGGACAGGAAATTCGCAGGAGGCAGGAAATGCAAGCCTCCTTCAGGGAGGAAGAGATAGCAAGCTGCAGTGTGCTTGCCAGCCTCTATTTGAAGCCAGAAGGCTGCTGACACAATGGGAGACCTCCAGCTCTGCTCAGCGCCCCAAATTTCAAGTGAGAGGGCTGTGAAAATCCTGTTTCCTTTGCAATCGTGGCACAGACATTGCCGGCTGAGAGCAGTGTTCCCAATGAGGAAGAAAGCAGTGGGAGTGTGTTTGGCATGAGTGGGTGCCCTCCTGGGCTCAGCTCTTCAAAGGGGCCTTTCCTCTTGAAGTAGGCCCCAAATCCCACCGGGGAAGGGCTTTGCCCCTCTTCCTTCCAGCCTGCCAATGGGTGGAACCAAGCTGGCTCTGTGAGAGGTTGGAAAAGGGCACTTGCATGGATGATCATGCCCTTGCCAATCTGAACAACATGAAGGCCCACTTGGGAGAATCAGTCGCCCTGGTGCCCCTAGGTCAGGAATACAGTTTACCAGACAGGGTGTGTTCCCATCAGAGCCCAGAAACTTCCAGAGAGACCCTGGCTCACCAGACCTCTCCTACAGAGCAAAAGGGATGCAAGGGATGTGTGCACGAGGCTGTAACTTTCCTTCTGAACAGGAACTACTCCCTAGTGGCCGAGGCTCAGGGGTAACTGCCCTTAAGAAAGAAACTCTAAGAATCGATTTTCCAGGAGCCTGGGACAGAAAACTCGAAGGAGGCGGGAAAAGCGAGCCTCCTTCAGGGACGACGAGACAGCAAGCTGAGGTCTGCTCACCACCATCTATTTGAAGAGGGAATGTCGTTAATCCAATGGGAGACCTCCATCTCGAAGCGCTTCTCCAGGAGCCTGGGACAGGAAATTCGCAGGAGGCGGGAAATGCGAGCCTCCTGCAGGGACGACGAGACAGCAAGCTGCAGTGTGCTCGCCAGACTCTGTTTGAAGCAGTAATGTCGCTGATCCAACGGGAGACCTCTAGCTTGAAGTGCTTCTCCAGGAGCCAGGGACAGGAAATTGGCAGGAGGCGGGAAAAGCGAGCCTCCTGCAGGGACAACGAGACAGAAAGCTGTGGTGTGCTTGCCAGCCTCTGTTTGAAGAGGGAATATCGCTGATCCAATGGGAGACCTCTGGCTCGAAGGCTTCTCCAGGAGCCTGGACCAGAAATTCGCAGGAGGTGGGAAAAGTGAGCCTCATTCAGGGTCAAAGAGATAGCAAGCTGCGGTGTGCTTCCAGCCTCTATTTGAAGCAGGAATGTCGCTGATCCAACTGGAGACCTCCAGCTGGAAGCGCTTCTCCTGGAGCCTGGGACAGGAAATTCGCAGGAGGTGGGAAAAGCAAGCTTCATTCAGGGTCAAAGAGACAGAAAGCTGCAGTGTGCTTCCAGCCTCTGTTTGAAGCGGGAATGTCGCTGATCCAACGGGAGACCTCCAGCTCGAAGCGCTCCTCCTGGAGCCTGGGACAGGAAATTCGCAGGAGGCGGGAATATCGAGCCTCCTTCAGGCACGATGATAGAGCAAGCTGCGGTGTGCTGGCCAGCCTCTATTTGAAGCGGGAATGTCACTGATCCAATGGGAGACCTCCAGCTCGACGCGTTTCTCCATGAAACTGGGGCAGGAAATTCGCAGGAGTCAGGAAAAGCGAGCCTCCAGCAGGGACGATGAGACAGCAAGCTGCGGTGTGCTTCCCAGCCTCTGTTTGAAGTGGGAATGTCACTGATCCAACATGAAACCTCCAGCTCAGAGCGCTTCTCCAGGAGCCTGGGACAGGAAATTCGCAGGAGGCGGGAAAAGCGAGAGTCCTGCATGGACGACGAGACAGCAAGCTGTGGTGTGTTTGTCAACGTCTGTTTGAAGCAATAATGTCGCTGATCCAACGGGACACCTCCAGCTCGGAGCGCTTCTCCAGGAGCCTGGGACAAGAAATTCGCAGGAGGCGAGAAAAGTGAGCCACTTACAGGTGCGACGAGACAGCAAGCTGCGGTGTGCTTGCCAGCCTCTGTTGGGACGCAGGAATTTCACTGATCCAACGGGAGAGCTCCAGCTCGAAGCACTTCTCCAGGAGCCTGGGACAGGAAATTCGCAGGAGGTGGGAAAAGTGAGCTTCCTGCAAGGACGATGAGACAGCAAGCTGTGGTTTGCTTACCAGCCTCTGTTTGAAGCGGGAATGTTGCTGATCCAAAGGGAGACCTCTAGCATGAAGCGCTTCTCCAGGAGCCTGGGACAGGAAATTCACAGGAGGCAGGAAAAGCCAGCCTCTTGCAGGTACGACCAGACAGCAAGCTGCAGTATTCTTGCCAGGCTCTGTTTGAAGCGGGAATATCGCTGATCCAACAGGAGACTTCCAGCTCGAAGCGCTTCTCCAGGAGCTGGGACAGGAAATTTGCAGGAGGCGGGTATGCGAGCCTCCTGCAGGGATGACGAGACAGCAAGCTGCGGTGTGCTTGCCAGCCTCTGAAGCGGGAATGTCGTTGATCCAACAGGGTCCTCCAGCTCGAAGCGCTTCTCCAGGAGCATGGGACAGGAAATCGAAGGAGGCGGGAAAAGCGAGCCTCTTGCAGGGACGACAAGACAGCAAGTTGCGGTGTGCTTGCCAGCCTCTATTTGAAGCGGGAATGTTGCTGATCCAAGAGGAGACGTCCAACTCGAAGCCCATCTCCTGGAGCCTGGGACAGGAAATTCACAGGAGGTGGGAAATGCGAGCTTCCTGCATGGACGATGAGACAAGTAGCTGCGGTGTGCTTGCCAGCCTCTATTTGAAGCGGGAAATTCAGTGATCCAACGGGAGACCTCTAGAATGAACCGCATCTCCAGGAGCCTGGAACAGGAAATTCGCAGGAGGCAGGAAAAATGAGCATCTTGCAGGTATGATGAGACAGCAAGGTGCGCTGTGCTTGCCAAGCTCTGTTTGAAGCAGGAATGTCACTGATCCAATGGGAGACCTCCAGCTCGATGCACTTCTCTAGGAGCCTGGGACAGGAAATTCGCAGGAGGTGGGAATAGCAAGCCTCCTTCAGGCATGACGAGAGAGCAAGCTGCGGTGCACTTGCCAGCCTCTATTTGAATTGGGAATGTCGCTGATCCAAATGGAGACCTCTAGCAAGAAGCGCTTCTCCAGGAGCCTGGGACAGGAAATTCGCAGGAGGTGGGAAAAGCGAGCCTCCTGCAGGGAGGACGAGACAAGTAGCTGCGGTGTGTTTGCCAGCCTCTATTTGAAGTGGGAATGTCGCTGATACAACGGGAGACCTCTAGCATGAAGCGCATTTCCAGCAGCCTGGAACAGGAAATTCGCAGGAGGCAGGAAAAGGGAGCTTCCTGCAGGGCTGATGAGACAGCAAGCTGCGGTGTGCTTGCCAACCTCTGTTTGAAGTGGGAATGTTGCTGATCCAACAGGAGACCTCCAGATTGAAGTGCTTCTCCAGGAGCCTGAGACAGGAAATTCGGAGGAGGCGGGAAAAGCGAGCCTCCTGCAGGGACAATGAGACAGCAAGCTACGGTGTGCTTACCAGCCTCTATTTGAAGCAGGAATGTCGCTTATCCAACGGGAGACTTCCAGCTCGAAGCGCTTCTCCAGGAGCCTGGGACAGGAAATTCACAGGAGGTGGGAAAAGAGAGCCTCCTGCAGGGAATATGAGACAGCAAGCTGCAGTGTGTTTTTCAGCCTCTGTTTGAAGCGGGAATGTTGCTGATCCAACGGGAGACCTCCACCTTGAATCGCTTCTCCAGGAGCCTGGGTCAGGAAATTCGCAGGAGGCGGGAAAAGCGAGCTTCCTGCAGGGCCGACGAGACAGCAAGCTGCGGTGTGCTTCCCAGGCTCTGTTTGAAGTGGGAATGTCGCTGATCCAATGGGAGACCTCCAGCTCGACGCGCTTCTCCAGGAGCCTGGGACAGGAAATTCGCAGGAGTTGGGAAAATGAGCTTCCTGCAGGGCCGACGAAACAGCAAGGTTTGGTGTGCTTGCCAGCCTCTGTTTGAAGTGGGAATGTTGCTCATCCAATGGGAGACCTCCAGCTCAATGCGCTTCTCTAGGAGCCTGGCACAGGAAATTCGCAGGAGGCGGGAAAAGCTAGCCTCCTTCAAGACCGACGAGACAGCAAGCTGCAGTGTGCTTTCCAGCCTCCATTTGAAGCGGGAATGTCACTGATCCAAAGGGAGACCTCCAGCTCGAAGCACTTCTCCAGGAGCCTGGGACAGGAAATTCGCAGGAGGCGGGAAAAGCGAGCGTCCTGCAGGGATGATGAGACAGCAAGCTGTGGTGTGCTTGCCAGCCTCTATCTGCATTGGGAAGCTGTGCACTGCAGCGGGCAGCTGGGCACTACAGCGGGAAGCTGTGCACTCCACTGAGAGAAGCTGCTGCAGTCAGAAGTTGTGCACTGCAGCAGGATGCTGGGCACTACAGCGGCTACCTAGGTACTGCATTGAGAGTAGCCACTGCTGCGGGAAGCTGGACATTGCATTGGGAAGCTGGGTACTGCATTGTGAATCAGTGCACTGCAGCGGGAACCTGGGCACTGCAGCGAGAGGATCCACTGCAGTGGGAAGGTGGGCACCACATTCGGAAATTGTGCACTGCTGCGGGATAATGCATACTGCAGTGGGAAAATGAGCACTTCATTGGGAAACTTGGCACTGCATTGGGAAGGTGCGCACTGCAGCAGGAAGCTGGGCACTGCAGGGGGAAGGTGGGCATTGCAGTGGGTAGCTGCGCACAGCAGCAGTAACCTGGGCACTGCAGTGAGTGAATCCACTGTAGTGGGATCCTGGGCACTGCATTTGGAAGTTGCACACTGCAACGGGAAAATGCTCACTGCATTGGGAAACTGGGCACTGCTTTGGGAAGGTGTGCACTGCAGTGGGAAGCCGGGCGCTGCAGTGGGAAGCTGTGCACTGCATTGGGAAGCTGGGCACTGCACCGGGAAGCAGGGCACTGCAGCGCAAAGCTGGGCATGCTGCGGCAAGCTGGGCACTGCAGCAGGTACCTGGGCAGTGCACCAAGAGAAGCCGCGGTAGTGGGAAACTGTGCACTGCAGCAGGAACCTGGGCAGTGCACCAAGAGAAGCCATGGTAGTGGGAAGCTGGGCACTGCAGCAGGAAGCTGGGAACTCCAGCAGAAAGCTGAGCACTGCTCCATGAGAAGCCACTGCAGTGTGAAGCTGGACACTGCAGCGGGAAGCTGGGCATTGCAGCGGGAAGCTGGGCACTGCACCGAGAGAAGCCACTGCAGTGGGAAGCTGGGAACTTGAGCGGAACGCTGGGCACTACAGCAGGAACCTCAGCACTGTACTGAGAGAATCTGCTGCAGTGGGGAGCTGTGCACTGCAGCGGGAAGCTATTCACTGCAGAGGGAAGCTGGGCACTGCAGCATGAAGCAGGGCACTGCACCAAGAGAAGCTGCTGCAGTGGGGAGCTGTGCACTGCAGTGGGAAGCTGTGCATTGCAGCTCATTGACAGCCACTGCATTGGGAAGGTTTGCACTGCAGCGGCAAGCCGGGCACTGCAGCAGGTGAAGCTGCTGCATTGGGAAGGTGTACACTGCCCTGGGAAATTGTGCACTGCAGCGGAAAGATGGGCACTGCAATGGAAATCTGGGCACAGCATTGGTAAGAGGGGCACTGCAGTGGGAAGGCGGGCAGTGCAGGGGGAAGCTGGGCATTGCAGCGAGAAGCTGCGCACTGCAGCGATAAGCTGGGCACTGCAGCGAGAGAATCTGCTGCAGTGGGAACCTGGCACTGCATTTGGAAGTTGCACACTGCAGCAGGAAAATGCACACTGCAGTGGGAAACTGGGCACTGCAGTGAGAAGCTGTGCACTGTATTGGGAAGCTGGGCACTGCAGCGAGAAGCAGGTCACTGCAGCAGGAAGCTGGGCACTTCAGCAGGAACCTGGGCACTGCATCGAGAGAAGCCGCTGCAGTGGGAAGCTGGGCACTGCATTGGGGAGCTGGGCACTGCATTGGGAAGCTGGGCACTGCAGTGGGAAGCTGGGCACTGCAGTGGGAATCTGGGCACTGCAGCAGGAACCTGGACACTGCAGTGGGCAGCTGGGCACTGCAGCGGGAAGCTGAGCACTGCACCGAGAGAAGCCGCTGCAGTGGGAAGCTGGGCACTTGAGCGGGATGCTGGGCACTACAGCGGGAACCTGGGCACTGTATAGAGAGAATCTGCTGCAGTGGGGAGCTGTGCACTGCAGCGGGAAGCTGGGCACTGCAGCGGGAAGCTGGGCACTGCACCGAGAGAAGCCGCTGCAGTGGGAAGCTGGGCACTTGAGCGGGATGCTGGGCACTACAGCGGGAACCTGGGCACTGTATAGAGAGAATCTGCTGCAGTGGGGAGCTGTGCACTGCAGTGGGAAGCTAAGCACTGCAGAGGGAAGCTGTGCACTGCAGCGGGAACCTGGGCACTGCATCGAGAGAAGCCACTGCAGTGAGGAGCTGTGCACTGCAGAGGGATGCTGGGCACTGCAGTGCCAAGCAGGGCACTGCACTGCACCAAGAGAGCTTCTGCAGTGAGAAGCTGTGCACTGTATTGGGAAGCTGGGCACTGCAGTGGGAAGCAGGTCACTGCAGCGGCAAGCTGGGCACTGTACCAAGAGAAGCCGCGGTAGTGGGAAACTGGGCACTGCAGCGGGAATCTGGACACTGCAGTGGGCAGCTGGGCACTGCAACGGGAAGCTGGGCACTGCAGTGGGAAGCTGAGCACTGCACCGAGAGAAGCCTCTGCAGTGGGAAGCTGGGCACTTGAGCAGGATGCTGGGCACTACAGTGGGAACCTGGGCACTGCATCAAGAGAAGCCACTGCAGTGGTGAGCTGTGCACTGCAGTGGGAAACTGGGCACTGCAGTGGGAAGCTGGGCACTGCAGCGGGAACCTGGGCACTGCATCGAGAGAAGCCACTGCAGTGGTGAGCTGTGCACTGCAGTGGGAAGCTGGGCACTGCAGCGGGAACCTGGGCACTGCATCAAGAGAAGCTGCTGCAGTGGTGAGCTGTGCACTGCAGAGGGATGCTGGGCACTGCAACACCAAGCAGGGCACTGCACTGCACCAAGAGAGCTGCTGCAGTGGGAAGCTGGGCACTGCAGCGGGAAGCTGGGCACAGCAGCAGGATCCTGAGCACTGCACTGAGAGAAGCTGCTGCAGTGGGAAGCTGGGAACTTGAGCAGGAAGCTGGGCACTACAGCGGGAACCTGGGCACTGTACCGAGAGAATCCACTGCAGTGGGGACCTGCGCACTGCAGCAGGAAGCTGGGCACTGCAGCGGCAAGCTGGTCACTGCAGCGGGAACCTGGGCACTGCATCGAGAGAAGCCACTGCAGTGGGAAGCTGGGCACTGCATTGGGAAGCTGGGCACTGCATTGGGAAGCTGGGCACTACAGCGGGGAGCTGGGCACTGCACTGAGAGAATCCACTTCAGTTGGGAGCTGTGCACTGCAGCATGAAGCTGGGCACGGCAGTGGGAAGCTGGGCACTGCAGCGGGAACCTGGGCACTGCATCGAGTGAAGCCGCTGCAGTGGTGAGCTGTGCACGGCAGTGGGAAGCTGTGCACTGCAGCGGGAACCTGGGCACTGCATTGGGAAGCTGGGCACTCCAGCGGGAACCTGGGCACTGCAGCGGGAACCTGAGCTCTGCACTGAGAGAAGCTGCTGCAGTGGGAAGCTGTGCATTGCAGAGGGATGCTGGGCACTGCAGCGCCAAGCAGGGCACTGCACTACACCGAGAGAGCTGCTGCAGTGGGAAGCTGGGCACTGCAGCGGGAAGCTGGGCACGGCAGCGGGAACCTGGGCACGGCAGCGGGATCCTGAGCACTGCACTGAGAGAAGCTGCTGCAGTGGGAAGCTGGGCACTTGAGTGGGAAGTTGGGCACAACAGCGAGAACCTGGGCACTGTGCTGAGAGAATCTGCTGCAGTGGGGACCTGCGCACTGCAGTGGGACCCTGGGCACTGCATCGAGAGAAGCCACTGCAGCAGGAAGCTGGGCACTGCATTGGGAAGCTGGGCACTGCAGTGGGAAGCTGGGCAATGCACCGAGAGAATCTGCTGCAGTTGGGAGCTGTGCACTGCAGCGTGAAGCTGGGCACTACAGCGGGGATCTGGGCACTGCAGCAGGAAGCTGGGCACTGCACTGAGACAATCCGCTTCAGTTGGGAGCTGTGCACTGCAGCATGAAGCTGGGCACAGCAGCAGGAAGCTGGGCACTGCAGCGGGAACCTGGGCACTGCACCGAGAGGATCCACTGCAGTTGGGAGCTGTGCACTGCAGCGTGAAGCTGGGCACTACAGCGGGAAGCTGGGCACTGCACTGAGAGAATCCGCTGCAGTTGGGAGCTGTGCACTGCAGCAGGAAGCTGAGCACTGCACCGAGAGAAGCCCCTGCAGTGGGAATGTGGGCACTTGAGCGGGATGCTGGGCACTACAGTGGGAACCTGGGCACTGTACCGAGATAATCTGCTACAGAGGGAAGCTGGGCACTGCAGCGGGAAGCTGGGCACTGCACCGAGAGAAGCCACTGCAGTGGGAAGCTGTGCACTGCAGCGGGAAGCTGGGCACTGCAGCAGGAAGTTGAGCACTGCACCAAGAGAAGCTGCTGCAGTGGGAAGGTGGGCACTTGAGCAGGATGCTGGACACTACATTTGGAACCTGGGCACTGTACTGAGATAATCCGCTGCAGAGGGAAGCTGGGCACTGCAGCGGGAAGCTGGGCACTGCACCGAGAGAAGCCACTGCAGTGGGAAGCTGGACACTTGAGCAGGAAGCTAGGCACTGCACCGAGAGAATCCGCTGCAGTAGGGAGCTGTGCACTGCAGTGGGAATCTGTGCACTGCAGCAGGAACCTGGGCACTGCATTGAGAGAAGCCGCTGCAGTGGGGAGCTGTGCAGTGCAGCGGGAACCTGGGCACTGCATTGGGAAGCTGGGCACTGCATTGGGAAGCTGTGCACTGCAGCAGGATCCTGGGCACTGCACTGAGAAGCTGCTGCAGTGGGGAGCTGTGCACTGCAGTGGGAAGCTGGGCACTGCAGCGGGAACCTGGGCACTGCATCAAGAGAAGCCGCTGCAGTGGGGAGCTGTGCACTGCAGAGGGATGCTGGGCACTGCAACGCCAAGCAGGGCACTGCACTGCACCAAGAGAGCTGCTGCAGTGGGAAGCTGTGCACTGCAGCGGGAAGCTGGGCACTGCAGTGGGAACCTGAGCACTGCACTGAGAGAAGCTGCTGCAGTGGGAAGCTGGGCACTGCATTGGGAAGCTGGGCACTGCACCGAGAGAATCCACTTCAGTTGGGAGCTGTGCACTGCAGCATGAACCTGGGCACTGTAGCGGGAAGCTGTGCACTGCAGCAGGAAACTGGGCACTGCACCAAGAGAATCTGCTGCAGTTGGGAGCTGTGCACTGCAGTGGGAAGCTGGGCACTGCAGTGGGAAGCTGGGCACTGTAGCGGGAAGCTGGGCACTGCACTGAGAGAATCCTCTGCAGTTGGGATCTGTGCACTGCAGTGGGAAGCTGGGCACTGCAGCGGGAACCTTAGCACTGCAGTGAGAGAAACTGCTGCAGTGGGGAGCTCTGCCCTGCAGCGGGAAGCTGGACACTGCAGTGGGAAGCTGGGCACTGCATTGGGAAGCTGGGCACTGCAGCGGGAACCTGGGCACTGCAAGGCGAGAATCTGCTGCAGTTGGGAGTGGTGCACTGCAGCAGGAAGCTGGGGACTGCAGCAGGAACCTGGGCATTGCACCGAGAGAATCTGCAGTTGGGGTTGTGCACTGCAGCGTGAAGCTGGGCACTACAGTGGGAAGCTGGGCACTGCATTGGGAAGCTGGGCACTGCACCGAGAGAATCCGCTACAGTTGGGAGCTGTGCACTGCAGTGTGAAGCTGGGCACTGCAGTGGGAAGCTGGGCACTGCAGTGGGAACCTGGGCACTGCAACGAGAGAAGCTGCTGCAGTGGGAAGCTGTGCACTGCAACAGGAAGCTGTGCACTGCAGCAGAAAGATGGACACTACATTGGAAAGCTGGGCATGGCATTGGTAAGAGGGGCACTGCCACGGGAAGATGGGCAGTGCAGTGGGAAG
The DNA here is from genome assembly GCF_910594005.1 of Cervus elaphus. Lineage (NCBI taxonomy): Eukaryota > Metazoa > Chordata > Mammalia > Artiodactyla > Cervidae > Cervus > Cervus elaphus. Next base: position 480,404 of record NW_025316692.1, on the reverse strand, counting down.
CTGGGCACTGCAGGGGGAAGCTTGGCACTGCAGCGGGAAACTGAGCACTGCAGCGAGAGAATCCGCTGCAGTGGGAAGCTGGGCACTGCATTGGGAAGTTGCGCACGGTAGTGGAAAAATGCGCACTGCAGTGGAAACTTGGCACTGCATTGGGAAACTGGGCAGTGCATTGGGAAGGTGTGCACTGCAGTGGGAAGCTTTGTACTGCAGCGGGAACCTGGACACTGCAGTGGGGAGCAGTGCAATGCAACGGGAAGCTGGGCACTGCAGTGGGAAGCTGGGCACTGCATCGAGAGAAGCCGCTGCAGTGGGAACCTGGGCACTGCAACAGCAATCCAGGCATGGCAGCAGGAAAAGCTGCTGCAGTGGGAAGGTATAAACTGCACTGGGATGCTCTGCACTGCAGCAGAAAGACGGGCACTGCATTGGAATGCTGGGAACTGCATTGGTAAGAGGGGCACTTCAGCGGGAAGCCGGGCAGTGTTGTGGGAAGCTGGGCACTGCAGGGGAAACTGGGCACTGCAGCAGAAAGCTGCACACTGCAGCGGGAAAATGCGCACTGCAGTGGGAAACTCAGCACTGCAGCGGGAAGCTGGACACTGCAGTGTGGAGCAGTGTAATGCAGCAGAAAACTGGGCACTGCACCAAGTGTAGCCACTGCAGTGGGAAGCTGGGCACTGCAGCGGGAAGCTGGGCACTGCAGCGGGAACCTAAGCACTACACTGAGAGAAGCTGCTGCAGTGGGAAGCTGGTCACAGCAGCGGGAAGCTGGGCACTGCAGCGGGAACCTGGGCACTGTACCGAGAGAATCTGCTGCAGTGGGGAGCTGTGCACTACAGGGGGAAGCTGGGCACTGCAGCGGGAAGCTGCACAATGCACTGGGAAGATGAGCACTGCACTGAGAGAAGCTGCTTCAGTGGGAAGCTGGGCACTGCATTGGGAAATTGTGCACTGCAGCAGGAAAATGCGCAGTGCAGTGGGAAACTGGGCACTGCATTGGGAACCTGGACACTGCAGTGGGAAGCTGGGCACTACAGTGGGAAGCTGGGCACTGCAGCAGAAACTGAGCACTGACCCGAGAGAAGCCGCTGCAGTGGGAAGCTGGGCACTGCATTGGGAAGTTGCGCACTGCAGCAGGAAAATGTGCACTGCAGTGGAAAACTGGACACTGAACTGGGAAACTGGGCAGTGCATTGGGAAGGTGTGCACTGCAGTGGGAAGCTGGGCACTGCACCGAGAGAAGCCACTGCAGTGGGAAGCTGGGCACTGCAGTGGGAAACTGGGCACTGCAGTGAGAAGCTGGGCACTGCAGCAGGATGCTTCACACTGCAGCAGGAAGCTGAGCACTGCACTGAGAGAAGCCACTTCACTGGGAAGCTGGGCACTGCAGCTGGAAGCTGGGCACTGCAGTGGGAAGCAGGTCACTGCACCAAGAGAAGCCACTGCAGTGGGAAGCTGGGCACTGCAGTGGGAAGCAGGGCACTGCACCAAGAGAAGCCACTGCATTTGGAAGCTGTGCACTGCAGTGCATGATGGCCACTGCATTGGGAAGGTGTGCACTGCAGTGGCAAGCCGGGTACTGCAGCGAGTGAATCCGCTGCAGTGGGAAGCTGGGCACTGCATTGGGAAGGTGTGAACTGCAGTGGGAACTCGGGCACTACTGTGGGAAGCTGTGTACTGCAGCGGGAAGCTGAGCACTGCATTGGGAACCTGGGCACTTCAGTGGGAAGCTGGGCACTGCAGCAGGAACTTGGGCACTGCAACGAGTGGAGCCACTGAAGTTGGGAGCTGTGCACTGCAGCGGGAAGCTGGGTACTGCAGCAGGAAGCTGCACACTGCAATGGGATGCTGCACACTGCAGCAGGAAGCTGCACACTGCAGTGCATTGACTGCCACAGCATTGGGAAGGTTTGCACTGAAGCGGCAAGCTGGGCACTGCAGCAGGAAAAGCTGCTGCAGTGGGAATGTATACACTGCATTGGGAAGCTCTGCACTGCAGCAGAAAGACGGGCACTGTATTGGAAACCTGGGCACTGCATTGGTAAGAGGGGCACTTCAGCAGGAAGATGGGCAGTGTTGTGGGAAGCTGGGCACTGCAGGGGGAAGCTGGGCACTGCAGTGGGAAGCTGTGCACTGCAGCAGGAAAATGCGCACTGCAGTGGGAAACTGGGCAGTGCATTGGGAAGGTGTACACTGCAGTGGGAAGCCAGGCACTACTGTGGGAAGCTTTGTACTGCAGCAGGAACCTGGACACTGCAGTGGGAGGCTGGGCACTGCAACAGGAAGCTGGGCACTGCATTGTGAAGCTGGGCACTGCATTGCAAAGCTGTGCACTGCAGCAGGAACCTGGGCACTGCAGTGGGAGGCTGGGCACTGCTGCAGGAACCTGGGCACTGCACCGAGTGGAGCCACTGCAGTTGGGAGCTGTGCACTTCAGCGGGAAGCTGGGCACTGCACCAAGATAAGCAGTGGTAGTGGGAAACTTGGCACTGCAGCAGGAAACTTGGCACTGCAGTGGGAAGCTGGGCACTGCAGTGGGAAGCTGGGCACTGCAGCGGGAAACTTGGCACTGCAGTGGGAAGCTGGGCACTGCAGTGGGAACCTGAGCACTTCACTGAGAGAAGCTGCTGCAGTGGGAAGCTGGGCACTGCAGCGGGAACCTGTGCACTGCACCAAGAGAAGCTGCAGTAGTGGGAAACTGGGCACTGCAGTGGGAAACTGCACAGTGCAGTGGGAAGCTGGGCAATGCAGCGGGAAGCTGAGCATTGCACTGAGAGAAGCCACTTCAGTGGGAAGCTGGGCACTGCAGTGGGAAGCAGAGCACTGCACCAAGAGAAGTCACTGCATTTGGAAGCTGGGCACTGCAGTGGGAAGCTGTACACTGCACGGGAACCTGAGAACTGCACTGAGAGAAGGTGCTGCAGTGGGGAGCTGTGCACTGCAGCGGGAAGCTGTGCACTGCAGTGGGAAGCTGGGCACTGCAGCGCGAAGCAGGGCACTTCACTGAGAGAAGATGCTGCAGCAGGAAGCTGGGCACTGCAGCAGGAACCTGGGCACTGCAACGAGTGGAGCCGCTGCAGTTGGGAGCTGTGCACTGCAGCGGGAAGCTGTGCACTGCAGCAGGATAAGCTGCTGCAGTGGGGAGGTTTTAAACTGCACTGGAAAGCTCTGCACTGCAGCGGAAAGACGGGCACTGCATTGGAAAGCTGGGCACTGCATTGGTAAGAGGGACACTGCAGCAGGAGGATGGGTAGTGCAGTGGGAATCTAGGCACTGTAGCAGGAAGCTGCATAATGCAGTGGAGCGCAGGGCAGTGCACCAAGAAAAGCTGCTGCAGTGGGAAGCTGAGCACTGCAGCGGGAAACAGGGCACTGCACCAAGAGAAGCCAAAGCATTTGGAAGCTGGGCACTGCAGCGGGAACCTGGGCACTGCAGCAGAAACCTGAGCACTGCACTGAGAGAAGCTGCTGCAGTGGGAAGCTGGGCACTGCATTGGGAAATTGCGCACTGCAGCAGGAAGCTGGGCACTGCAGCGGGAACCTGGGCACTGTACCGAGATAATCCGCTGCAGTGGGGAGCTGTGCACTGCAACGGGAAGCTGGGCACTACAGTGGGAAGCTGTGCACTGCAGCGCGTTGATGGCCACTGCATTGGGAAGGTGTGCAATGCATCAGTAAGCCGGGCACTGCAGCAGGAGAAACTGCGACAGTGGGAAGGTGTACACTGCACTGGGAAGCTCTGCACTGTAGCAGAAAGACGGGCACTGCATTGGAAAATTGGGCACTTCATTGGTAAAAGGGGCACTGCCGTGGGAAGACGGGCAGTCCAATGGGAAGCTGGGCAATGCAGGGGGAAGCTGGGCACTGCAGCAGGAAGCTGCACACTGCAGTGGTAACCTGGGCACTACAGTGAGAGAAGCCGCTGCAGTGGGAAGCTGGGCACTGCATTGGGAAATTGCGCACTGCAGTGGGAAACTGGGCACTGCATTGGGAATTTGCGCACTGCAGCGGGAAAATGCACACTGCAGTGAAAAACTGGGCACTGCATGGGGAAGCTGGGCACTCCATTTGGAAGGTGTGCACTGCAGTGGAAAGCCAGGCACTACTTTGGGAAGCTGTGTACTGCACCAGGAAGCTGGGCACTGCAGCGGGGAGCAGTGCACTGCAGCAGGAATCTGGGCATGGCAGCGGATGCTGGGCGCTGCAGCGGGAACCTGGGCACTGCACCGAGTGGAGCTGCTGCAGTTGGGAGCTGTGCACTGCAGCAGGAAGCTGGGCACTACAGCGGCAAGCTGGGCAATGCAGCGGGAACCTGGGCACTGCACCAAGAGAAGCCGCAGTAGTGGGAGGCCCGATTCTGCTGCATTGTGTGCAGAGCAATTCCGTGTTCCACATCAAACAGGAAAGCAGCCATGATATCCTTGATGGCACTCCAGAGAAACTCCAAGAACACTGTCTCAAGTCTAGAGGGATCCTGAGGTCACTGCAGCAACATCAAAGAGCTCCATGTACCCCAAATCATCTCGAGATGAGAGCTGATTTCCTGGCTTCAAATCAAGAGGAATGCCAACTTTCCACAAGCACCACTAGAGGAGGCTTCTCTCAGCTATACGTATGTGAGAGGGACCCTGAAATTGCTGTAACAAGTGGTATCGACAACGAGATGCCCTGACTCAAAATAAGGCCAGAATTCCCCGCAGTGACTTGAATGCAAGCTGGTTTTCATCTCACAAGATGATGGGATGTCTGAATACCCTGGGGAGACACTAGAGAAAGCCCTAGTTCCATGCCCCATCTCGACAGGAGGCCTCACATCCCTTTGACAACTCGATAGGAACACGGAGTTCAATGATTCAAAAGGAGACGATGCCTGACTCCTCTTGAAAATTAACAGGAATACCAGTATCTCAGAGGCAACAGGAAAGGGAGACTGGGTCTGCTGTCTCACCTCGAGAGGTGTTCCTATTGTGCTTTCAAGCCTCGAGGAGAATACCGAGGTGTCCCTTGCAACTAGGCAGGAGTCCTGACTTCGTGGAACAAACAAGTGTTTTGAAGGGCCATCCCCATCGTAACTCGAGAATATACCCCAGGTTCCCACAGCAACTCGAGAAAAACCATAAGTCTACCCCCTTGCCACGAGATGAGACCAAATTTTGCTGCATTGAGTGCAGAGCAATTCCGTGTTACATATCAAACATGAAAGGTGCCATGATTTCCTTGATGGCACACCAGAGAAATACCAAGAACACTGTCTCAAGTCTAGAGGGAGCCTGAGGTCACTGTAGCAACACAAAAGAGCTCCGTGCACGTCAAATAAACTCTCGATAAGCTTATTACCTGGCTTCAACTCAAGAGGAATACCAACTTTCCACAAGCACATCAAGAGGAGGCTTCTCTCAGCTACAGGTATGTGAGAGGGACCCTGAGTTTGCGGCCTCAAGTGGAATGGACACCGAGATGCCCTGACTCGAAATAAGGCAAGATATCCCTGCAGTGACTTGAATGCAGGCTCGTCTTGCATCTCCCAAGAGGAAGGAATGTTTGAATCCCCTGTGGCGACGACAGAGAAAGACCTAGTTCCCCGCCTAATTGGAACGGGAGGCCTCCCATCCTTTGAAACCTCGAGAGGTACGTGGAGATCAATGCCTCAAAAGGAGAAGATGCCTGACTCCTCTTGAAAATTGATAGGAGTCCCAGGATTACTGTGGCACGTGGAAAGGGACCCTTGGTCTCCCGCCTCAGCTGGAGAGGCGTCCCAATTGCCCTGCCAAGACTCGAGGAGAATCCCGAGGGGTCCCTCGCAACTAGACAGGAGTTCTGACGTCGCTGAACAAACACGTGTGTGGAAGGGCCATCCCCGTCGTAACTCGAGAATACACACCAGGTTCCGGCGGCAACTCGAGAAAAACCATGAGACTTCCCCCTCGCCGCAAGAGGAGGCCCGAATGCCATGCATTGCGTGCAGAGCAATTCCGTGTTCCACATCAAACACAAAAGGAGCATTGATTTCCTTGATGGCACTCCAGAGAAACCCCAAGAACACTGTGTTAAGTCTAGAGGGATCCTGAGGTCACTGCAGCAGCACGAAAGAGCTCCATGTACCCTAAATTATCTAGAGATGTGAGCTGAATTTCTGGCTTCAAATCAAGAGGAATGCCAACTTTCCACAAGCACCACAAGAGGAGGCTTCTCTCAGCTATACGTATGTGAGAGGGACCCTGAATTTGCGGCCTCAAATGGAATCGACACCGAGATGCCCTGACTACAAATAAGGCCGGAATTCCCGGCAGTGACCTGAATGCAAGATGTCTTTCATCTCACAAGATGATGGGATGTCTGAATCCCCTAGGGAGACACTAGAGAAAGCCCTAGCTCCGTGCCCCATCTCAACAGGAGGCCTCACATCCCTTTGACAACTCGAGAGGAACACGGAGTTCAATGATTAAAATGGACATGATGCCTGACTCCTCTAAAAATTGACAGGAATCCCAGTATCCAAGTGGCAACAGGAAAGGGACCCTGGGTCTCCTGCCTCACATGGAGAGGCGTCCCAATTGCCCTGCCAAGCCTTGAGGAGAATCCCGAGGTGTCCCTTGCAATTAGACAGGAGTCCTGACATCGCTGAACAAACACGTGTTTGGAAGGGCCATCCCCGTCGTAACTCGAGAATATACCCCAGGTTCCCACTGAAACTCAAAAAAAACCATGAGAATTCCCCCTCGCCGCGGGATGAGGCCCCATTCCCCTGCATTGCGTGCAGAGCAATTCCGTGTTGCACATCAAACATGAAAGGAGCCTTGATTTCCTTGATGGCACTCCAGAGAAACCCCAAGAACACTGTTTCAAGGCTAGAGGGATCCTGAGGTCACTGTAGTAACACGAAAGTGCTCCATGGACCAAAAATCAACACGAGATGAGAGGTTAGTCCCTGGCTTCGACTCCAGAGGAATACCACCTTACCACAAGCACCTCAAGAGGTGGCTTCTCTCAGCTATAGGTATGTGAGAGGGACCCTGAGTTTGCGGCCTCAAGTGGAATGGACACCGAGATGCCCTGACTCGAAATAAGGCCGGATATCCCTGCAGTGACTTGAATGCAGGCTCCTCTTGCATCTCCCAAGACGAAAGGATGTCTGAATCCCCTGTGGAGACCACAGAGAAAGACCTAGTTCCCCACCTCATCACGACCAGAGGCCTCACATCCTTTGAAACCTCCAGAGGTACGCGGAGATCATGAAACGGTGTGAAAATATGAAGAGAATGAAATGGTGTGAAAAATATGAAGAGCTTTAAAAGGTGCCAAAAATATGAGGAGTATGAAACGGTCTGAAAAATATGAGGAGCATGAAAAGTTGTCAAAAATATGAGGAGCATGAAACGGTGTGAAAATATGAAGAGAATGAAACGGTCTGAAAAATATGAGGAGCTTCAAAAGGTGTCAAAATATGAGGAGCATGAAACGGTATGAAAAATATGAGGAGCATGAAAAGTTCTGGAAAATATGAGGAGCATGAAAAGGTGTGAAAAATATGAGGAGCATGAAAAGGTGTGAAAAATATGAGGAGCAAGAAACGGTCTGAAAAATATGAGGAGCATGGAATGGTCTGAAAAATATGAGGAGCATGAAACGGTCTGAAAAATTTGAGGAGCATGAAAAGTCAAAAATATGAGGAGCATGAAACGGTGTGAAAATATGAAGAGAATGAAACGGTGTGAAAAATATGAGGAGCTTCAAAAGGTGTCAAAATATGAGGAGCATGAAAAGGTGTGAAAAATATGAGAAGCATGAACCGGTATGAAAAATATGAGGAGCATGAAATGGTGTGAAAAATATGAAGACCATGAAAAGGTGTGAAAAATATGAAGAGCATGTAAAGGTGTCAACAATATGAATAGCATATAAAGGTGTAAAAAAATGAGGAGCATGAATCTGTATGAAAAATATGAGGAGGATTAAACGGTCTGAAAAATACGAGGAGCATGAAAAGATGTGAAAAATACGAAGAGCATGAAAAGGTGTGGAAAATACGAAGCGCATGAAAAGGTGTGAAAAATACGAGGAGCATGAAAAGGTCTGAAAAATACGAGGAGCACGAAAAGGTCTGAAAAATACGAGGAGAACGAAAAGGTCTGAAAAATACAAGGAGCATGAAAAGGTCTGAAAAATAGGTGGAGCATGAAAAGGTCTGAAAAATACGAGGAGCATGAAAAGGTCTGAAAAATACAAGCAGCATAAAAAGATCTGAAAATATGAAGAGCATGCAAAGGTGTCAAAAATATGAGGAGCTTGAAAAGGTGTGAAAAATATGAAGAGCATGAAACGGTGTGAAAAATATGAAGAGCTTCAAAAGGTGTCAAAAATATGAAGAGCATGAAAAGGTGTCAAAAATATGAGGAGCAAGTAAAGGTGTGAAAATTATGAGGAGTATGAATCTGTATGAAAAATATGAGGAGCATGAAAGGGTCTGAAAAATATGAGGAGCATGAAACGATCTGAAAAATATGAGGAGCATGAAAAGTTGTCAAAAATATGAGGGGCATGAAAAGGTCTGAAATATATGAGGAGCATGAAACGGTTTGAAAAATATGAAGAGAATGAAACGGACTGAAAAAATATGAGGAGCATGAAATGGTGTGAAAAATATGAGGAGCATGAAACCGTCTGAAAAATATGAGGAGCATGAAATGGTCTGAAAAATATGAGGAGCATAAAAAGTTCTGAAAAATATGAGGAGCATGAAAAGGTGTCAAAAATATGAGGAGAATGAAACGGTCTGAAAAATATGAGGAGCATGAAAAGTTGTCAAAAATATGAGGAGCATGAAATGGTGTCAAAAATATGAGGAGAATGAAACGGTGTGAAAATATGAAGAACATGAAATGGTGACAAAAATATGAGGAGCATGAAACGGTCTGAAAAATATGAGGAGCATGAAAAGTTGTCAAAAATATGAGGAGCATGAAATGGTGTCAAAAATATGAGGAGAATGAAACGGTGTGAAAATATGAAGAGCATGAAATGGTGTGAAAAACATGAAGAGCTTTAAAATGTTTCCAAATATGATGACCATGAAAAGGTGTGAAAAATATGAGGAGCACGAAAAGGTGTGAAAAATATGAGGAGCATGAAAAGGTCTGAAAAATACGAGGAGCATGAAAAGTTCTGAAAAATATGAGTAGCATGAAAAGGTGTGAAAAATATGAGGAGCATTAAACGGTGTGAAAAATATGAAGAGCATGAAAAGGTGTGAAAACACGAAGAGCATGAAAAGTGTTATAAATATCAAGAGCATAAATAGGCCTGAAAAATATGAAGAGCATGAAAAGTTGTCAAAAATATGAGGAGCATGTAAAGGTGTGAAAAATATTAGGAGCATGAAATGATCTGAAAAATATGAGTAACATAAAACGGTGTCAAAAATATGAGCAGCATGAAAAGGTGTGAAAAATATGAGGAGCATGAAATTGTCTGAAAAATATGAGGAGCATGAAACGGTTTGAAAAATATGAAGAGCATGTAACGGTCTGAAAAATATGAGGAGCATGAAAAAGTGTCAAAAATATGAGTAGCATGAAATGGTGTGAAAATATGAAGAGCACGAAATGGTTTGAAAAATATGAAGAGCTTTAAAAGGTGTCAAAAATATGAATAGCATGGAAAGGTGTGAAAAATATGAGGAGCATGAAATGGTATGAAACATATGAGGAGCATGAAACGGTGTGAAAAATATGAAGAGCATGAAAAGTTGTGGAAAACACAAAGAGCATGAAAAGGTGTGAAAACTATTAACAGCATGAAAAGTTGTGAAAAATATAAAGAGCATGAAAAGGTGTCAAAAATATGAGGAGCATGTAAAGGTGTGAATAATATGAGGAGCATGAAACTGTGGGAAAAATATGAGGAGCATGAAACAGTGTGAAAAATATGAAGAGCATGAAAAGGTGACAAAAATAGGAGGAACATGAAACGGTCTGAAAAATATGAGGAGCATGAAAAGTTGTCAAAAATATGAGGAGCATGAAATGGTGTCAAAAATATGAGGAGCATGAAACGGTGTGAAAATATGAAGAGCATGAAAAGGTGTGAAAAATATCAAGAGCATGAAAAGGTCTGAAAAATATGAAGAGCAGGAAAAGGTGTGAAATATACGAGAAGCATTAAAAGGTGTGAAAAATACGAGGAGCATGAAAAGGTGTGAAAAACATGAAGAGCATATAAAGGTGTGAAAAATACAAGGAGCATGAAAATGTGTGAAAGAAACGAGGAGCATGAAAAGGTCTGAAAAATACGAGGAACATGAAAAGGTCTGAAAAATATGAGGAACATGAAAATGTCTGAAAAATACGAGGAACATGAAAAGATCTGAAAAATAGGAGGAGAATGAAAAGGTCTGAAAAATATGAAGAACATGAAATGGTGTCAAAAATATGAGGAGCATGAAAAGGTGTGAAAAATAAGAAGAGCATTAAAAGCTGTCAAGAATATGAGGAGCATGTAAAGGTGTGAAAAATATCAAAAGCATGAAAAGGTGTGAAAAATATGAAGAGCAGGAAAAGGTATCAAATATATGAGGAGCATGTAAAGGTGTGAAAAATATGAGGAGCATGAAACTATATGAAAAATATCAGGAGCATGAAATGGTGTGAAATATACGAAGAGCATGAAAAGGTGTGAAAAATATGAGGAGCATGAAAAGGTGTGAAAAATACGAGGAGAATGAAAAGGTCTGAAAAATATGAGCAGCATGAAAAGGTGTGAAAAATATGAAGAGCAGGAAAAGGTGTGAAATATACGAGAAGCATTAAAAGGTGTGAAAAATACGAGGAGCATGAAAAGGTGTGAAAAATACGAAGTGCATGAAAAGGTGTGAAAAATACGAGGAGCATGAATAGGTGTGAAAAATTCAAGGAGCATGAAAAGGTGGGAAAAATGCGAGGAGCAAAAAAAAAAAGACAAGGAGCATGAAAAGGTGTGAGAAATGCGAGGAGCATGAAAAGGTGTGAAAAATGCGAGGAGAAAAAAAAATGCGAGGAGCATGAAAAGGTGTGAAAAATGCGAGGAGCATGAAAAGGTGTGAAAAATGTGAGGAGCATGAAAAGGTGTGAAAAATTCGAGGAACATGAAAAGCTGTGAAAAATACGAGGAGCATGAAAAGGTGTAAAAATTTCGAGGAGCAGGAAAAGGTGTCAAAAATTCGAGGAGCATGAAAAGGTGTGAAAAATTCGAGGAAAATGAAAAGGTGTGAAAAATACGAGGAGCATGAAAAGGTGTGAAATATACGAAGTGCATGAAAAGGTGTGAAAAACATGAAGAGCATGAAAAGGTGTGAAAAATACGAGGAGCATGAAAAGGTGTGAAAAATACGAGGAGCATGAAAAGGTGTGAAAAATGCAAGGAGCATGAAAAGGTGTGAAAAATGCGAGGAGCATGAAAAGGTGTGAAAAATGCGATGAGCATGAAAAGGTGTGAAAAATTCGAGGAGCATAAAAAGGTGTGAAAAATGCAAGGAGGATTAAAAGGTGTGAAAAATGAGAGGAGCAAAAAAAAAAAGACGAGGAGCATGAAAATGTGTGAAAAATGCGAGGAGCATGAAAAGGTGTTGAAAAATGCGAGGAGCATGAAAAGGTGTGAAAAATGCAGGGAGCATGAAAAGGTGTGAAAAATGCAAGAAGCATTAAATGGTGTGAAAAATGCGAGGAGCAAAAAAAAAAAAAAAGACGAGGAGCATGAAAAGGTGTGAAAAATTCGAGGAACATGAAACGGTGTGAAAAATGCGAGGAGCATGAAAGGTGTGAAAATTGCGAGGAGCATGAAAAGATGTGAAAAATGCGAGGAGCATGAAAAGGTGTGAAAAATTCGAGGAACATGAAAAGGTGTGAAAAATCCGAGGAGCATGAAAAGGTGTGAAAAATGCAAGGAGCATTAAATGGTGTGAAAAATGCGAGGAGCATGAAAAGGTGTGAAAAGTGCGAGGAGCATGAAAAGGTGTGAAAAATGCAAGGAGCAGGAAAAGGTGGGAAAAATGCGAGGAGCAAAAAAAAAAAAGACAAGGAGCATGAAAAGGTGTGAGAAATGCGAGGAGCATGAAAAGGTGTGAAAAATGCGACGAGCATGAAAAGGTGTGAAAAATGTGAGAAGCATGAAAAGGTGTGAAAAATTCGAGGAACATGAAAAGGTGTGAAAAATATGAGCATGAAAAGGTGTGAAAATTTCGAGGAGCAGGAAAAGGTGTCAAAAATTCGAGGAGCATGAAAAGGTGTGAAAAATGCGAGGAAAATGAAAAGGTGTGAAAAATGCGAGGAGCAGGAAAAGGGGAGAAATAAACGAGGAGCAAAAAAAAAAAAACCGAAAAATACAAGTAGCAGAAAAGTGTGAAAAATAAGAGGAGCATCAAAAGTGTGAAAATTCGAGGAGCAAGAAAAGTGTGAAAAACACGAGGAGCAGGAAAAGGGGAGAAAAAAACGAGGAGCAAAAAAAAAAAAAAAAAAAACAGAAAAATACAAGTAGCAGAAAAGTGTGAAAAATAAGAGGAGCATCAAAAGTGTGAAAATTCGAGGAGTAAGAAAAGTGTGAAAAATCCCAGGAGGAGGAAAAGGGGAGAAAAATATGAGGAGCAAAAAAAAAAAAAAAAAACAGAAAAATACGAGGAGCAGAAAAGTGTGAAAAATAAGAGGAGCATGAAAAGTGTGAAAATGCGAGTAGCAAGAAAAGTGTGAAAAATACGAGGAGCAAAAAAAAAAACAGACAAATACGAGGAGCATGAAAAGGTGTCAAAAATTCGAGGAGCATGAAAAGGTGTGAAAAATGCGAGGAGCATGAAAAGTTGTGAAAAATGCGAGGAGCATGAAAAGGTGTGAGAAATGCGAGGAGCATGAAAAGGTGTGAAAAATGCGAGGAGCATGAAAAGGTGTGAAAAATGCGAGGAGCATGAAAAGGTGTGAAAAATGCGAGGAGCATGAAAAGGTGTGAAAAATGCGAGGACCATGAAAAGGTGTGAAAAATGCAAGGAGCATGAAAAGTTGTGAAAAATGTGAGGAGCATGAGAAGGTGTGAAAATTGCGAGGAGCCTGAAAAGGTGTGAAAAATGCGAGGAGCATGAAAAGGTGTGAAAAGTATGATGAGCATGAAAAGCTGTGAAAAATGCGAGGAGCAAAAAAAAAAAAAAGACGAGGAGCATGAAAAGGTGTGAAAAATGCGACGAGCAAAAAAAAAAAAAAGACGAAGAGCATGAAAAGGTGTGAAAAATGCGAGGAGCATGAAAAGATGTGAAAAATGCGAGGAGCATGAAAAGGTGTGAAAAATTCGAGGAACATGAAAAGGTGTGAAAATGCGAGGAGCATGAAAAGGTGTGAAAAATGCAAGGAGCATTAAAAGGTGGGAAAAATGCGAGGAGCAAAAAAAAAAAAGACAAGGAGCATGAAAAGGTGTGAGAAATGCGAGGAGCAGGAAAAGGTGTGAAAAATGCGAGGAGGATGAAAAGGTGTGAAAAATTCGAGGAGCATAAAAAGGTGTGAAAAATGCGAGGTGCATGAAAAGGTGTGAAAAATGCGGGGAGCATGACAAGGTGTGAAAAATGCAAGGACCATTAAATGGTGTGAAAAATGCGAGGAGCATGAAAAGGTGTGAAAAATGCAAGGAGGATTAAAAGGTGTGAAAAATGCGAGGAGCAAAAGAAAAAAAAAAGACGAGGAGCATGAAAAGGTGTGAAAAATGTGAGGAGCATGAAATGGTGTGAAAATTGCGAAGAGCATGAAAAGATGTGAAAAATGCGAGAAGCATTAAAAGGTGTGAAAAATGCAAGGAGCATGAAAAGATGTGAAAAATGCGAGGAGCATGAAAAGGTGTGAAAAATTCGAGAAACATGAAATGGTGTGAAAAATACGACGAGCATGAAATGGTGTGAAAATTTTGAGGAGCATGAAAAGCTGTCAAAAAATCGAGGAGAATGAAAAGGTGTGAAAAATGCGAGGAGCATGAAAATGTTTGAAAAATGCGAGGAGCACGAAAAGGTGTGATAAATGCAAGGAGCATGAAAAGGTGTGAAAAATGCGAGGAACAAAAAAAAAGACGTGGAGCACGAAAAGGTGTGAAAAATGAGAGGAGCATGAAAAGGTGTGAAAAATGCGAGGAGCATGAAAAAGTGTGAAAAATACGAGGAGCATGAAAAGGTGTGAAAAATACGAGGAGTATGAAAAGCTGTGAAAAATGCGAGGAGCAAAAAATAAAAATAAAAAAATACAAAAAAGACGAGGAGCATGAAAAGGTGTGAAAAATTCGAGAAGCATGAAGAGGTGTGAAAAATGCGAGGAGCATTAAAAGGTGTGAAAATTGCGAGGAGCATGAAAAGATGTGAAAAATGTGAGGAGCATGAAAAGTTGTGAAAAATGCGAGGAGCAAAAAAAATAAAAAGAAAAATTTCGAGGAGCATGAAAAGGTGTGAAAAATTCGAGGAGCATGAAAAGGTGTGACAAATACAAGGAGCATGAAAAGGTGTGAAAAATGCGAGAAACAACAACAAAAAAAAGACGAGGAGCATGAAAAGGTGTGAAAAATCCGAGGAGCATGAAAAGGTGTGAAAAACGCGAGGAGCATGAAAAGGTGTGAAAATTGCGAGGAACATGAAAAGATGTGAAAAATGCGAGGAGCATGAAAAGGTGTGAAAATTCGAGAAGCAAAGAAAAAAAACAGAAAAATTCGAGGAGCAGAAAAGTGTGAAAAATAAGAGGAGCATCAAAAGTGTGAAAATACGAGGACCAAGAAAATTGTGAAAAATCCCAGGAGCAGGAAAAGGGGAGAAAAATACGAGGGGCAAAAAAAAAAAACAGAAAGTTACGAGGAGCCTGAAAAGGTGTGAAAAATGCGAGGAGCATGAAAAGGTGTGAAAAGTGCGAAGAGCATGAAAAGATGTGAAAAATACGAGGAGCATGAAAAGGTGTGAAAAATGCGAGGAGCATGGAAAGATGTGAAAATTTCGAGGAGCATAGAAAGGTGTCAAAAATACGAGGAGCATGAAAGGTGTGAAAAATAAGAGGAGCATTAAAAGGTGTGAAAATTTCGAGGAGCATGAAAAGGTGTCAAAAATTCGAGGAGAATGAAAAGGTGTGAAAAATGCGAGGAGCATGAAAAGGTGTGATAATGTGGGGAGCATAAAAAGGTGTGAAAAATTTGAGGAACATGGAAAGGTCTGAGAAATACGAGCAGCATGAAAAGGTGTGAAAATTTCGAGGAACATGAAAAGGTGTGAAAAATTCGAGGAACAGGAAAAGCTGTGAAAAATGCGAGGAACATATAAAGCTGTGAAAATTTCAAGGAGCATGAAAGGGTGTCAAAAATTCGAAGAGCATGAAATGATGTGAAAAATGCGAGGGGTAATAAAAGGTGTGAAAAATGTGGGGAGCATGAAAAGGTGTGAAAAATTCGAGGAACAGGAAAAGGTGTGAAAAATACGAGGAACATGAAAAGGTGTGAAAAATGCGAGAGGCAAAAAAAAAAGATGAGGAGCATGAAAAGGTGTGAAAAATGCGAGGAGCATGAAAAGTTGTGACAAGTGTGGGTGGCATAAAAAGTTTTGAAAAATTCGAGGAGCATGAAAAGGTGTGAAAAATACGAGGAACGTGAAAACCTGTGAAAATTTCAAGGAGTATGAAAATGTGTGAAAATTGCGAGGAGCCTGAAAAGGTGTGAAAAGTGCGAGGAGCATGAAAAGGTGTGAAAAATGTGGGGAGCATAAAAAGGTGTGAAAAATTCGAGGAACATGAAAACGTGTGAAAATCTCAAGGAAAATGAAAAGCTGTCAAAAATTCTAGGAGGATGAAAAGGTGTGCAAAATGGGAGGAGCATGAAAAGGTGTCAAAAATTCGAGGAGTATGAAAAGGTCTAAAAAATGCGAGGAGTATGAAAAGCTGTGAAAAATACAAGCAGAATGAATAGGTGTGAAAAATTCGAGGAACATGGAAAGGTGTGAAAAATACGAGGAGCATGAAGATGTGTGAAAATTTCGAGGAAAATGAAAAGCTGTCAAAAATTCTAGGAGCATGAAAAGTTGTGAAAAAAGCGAGGAGCATGAAAAGGTGTGAAAAATGCAAGGAGCATGAAAAGGTGTGAAAAATGCGAGGAGCAAAAAAAAAGACGAGGAGGAAGAAAAGGTGTGAAAAATGCGAGGAGCCTGAAAAGGTGTGAAAAATGCAAGGAGCATGAAAAGGTGTGAAAAATGCGAGGAGCATGAAAAGGTGTGAAAAATGCAAGGAGCATGAAAAGTTGTGAAAAATGCGAGGAGCAAAAAAAAAAAGACGAAGAGCAAGAAAAGGTGTGAAAATTGCGAGGAGCATGAAACGGTGTGAAAAATGCAAGGAGCATGAAAATGTGTGAACAATGCGAGGAATATGAAAAGGTGTGAAAAATGCGAGGAGCATGAAAAGGTGTGAAAAATGTGGGTGGCGTAAAAAGTTTTGAAAAATTCGAGGAGCATGAAAAGGTGTGAAAATTATAAGAAGCATGAAAAGGTGTGAAAAATTCGAGGAACAGGAAAAGCTGTGAAAAATGCGAGGAACATATAAAGCTGTGAAAATTTCAAGGAGTATGAAAATGTGTGAAAATTGCGAGAAGCCTGAAAAGATGTGAAAAATGCGAGGAGCATGAAAAGGTGTGAAAATATGGGGAGCATAAAAAGGTGTGAAAAATTCGAGGAACATGGAAAGGTCTGAAAAATACGAGCAGCATGAAAAGGTGTGAAAATTTCGAGGAGCATGAAAAGGTGTGAAAAATTCGAGGAACAGGAAAAGCTGTGAAAAATGCGAGGAACATATAAAGCTGTGAAAATTTCAAGGAGCATGAAAAGGTGTCAAAAATTCGAAGAGCATGAAATGATGTGAAAAATGCGAGGGGTAATAAAAGGTTTGAAAAATGTGGGGAGCATGAAAAGGTGTGAAAAATTCGAGGAACAGGAAAAGGTGTGAAAAATACGAGGAACATGAAAAGGTGTGAAAAATGCGAGAGGCAAAAAAAAAAGATGAGGAGCATGAAAAGTTGTGAAAAATTCGAGGAACATGAAAAGGTGTGAAAATTTCGAGGACCATTAAAATTTGTCAAAAATTCGAGGAGCATGAAAAGGTGTGAAAAATGCGAGGAGCATGAAAAGGTGTGAAAAATTCAAGGAGCATGAAAAGTTGTGAAAAATACAAGGAGCATGAAAAGGTGTGAAAAATGCGAGGAGCATGAAAAGATGTGAAAAATGCGAGGAGCATGAAAAGGTGTGAAAAACTTGAGGACCATGAAAAGGTGTGAAAAACGCGAGCAGCATGAAAATGTATAAAAATTGTGAGGAGCCTGAAAAGGTGTGAAAAATGCAAGGAGCATGAAAAGGTGTGAAAAATTCGAGGAGCATGAAACGGTGTGAAAAATGCGAAGAGCATGAAAAGGTGTGAAAATGCGAGGAGCATGAAAAGCTGTGAAAAAAGCGAGGAGCATGAAAAGGTGTGAAAAATGCAAGGAGCATAAAAAGTTGTGAAAAATGCGAGGAGCATGAAAAGGTGTGAAAAATGCAAGGAGCATGAAAAGTTGTGAAAAATGCGAGGAGCAAAAAAAAAAAAGACGAGGAGCAAGAAAAGGTGTGAATATTGTGAGGAATATGAAAAGGTGTGAAAAATACGAGGAGCATGAAAAGGTGTGAAAAATGCAAGGAGCATGAAAAGCTGTGAAAAATGCAAGGAGCATGAAAAGCTGTGAAAAAAGCGAGGAGCATGAAAAGGTGTGAAAAATGCAAGGAGCATGAAAAAGTGTGAAAAATGCGAGGAGCAAAAAAAAAAAGACGAGGAGGAAGAAAAGGTGTGGAAAATGCGAGGAACATGAAAAGGTGTGAAAAATGCGAGGAGCGTTAAAAGGTGTGAAAAATACAAGGAGAAAAAAAAAGACGAGGAGCATGAAAAGGTGTGAAAAATGCGAGGAGCAAGAAAAGGTGTGAAAAATACGAGAAGCATGAAAAGGTGTGAATAATGCGAGGAACATGAAAAGGTGTGAAAAATGCAAGGAGCATGAAAAAGTGTGAAAAATGCGAGGAGCAAAAAAAAAACAAGACGAGGAGCATGAAAAGGTGTGAAAAATGCAAGGAACATGAAAAGGTGTGAAAAATGCGAGGAGCGTTAAAAGGTGTGAAAAATACAAAGAGAAAAAAAAAGACGAGGAGCATGAAAAGGTGTGAAAAATGCGAGGAGCAAGAAAAGGTGTGAAAAATACGAGAAGCATGAAAAGGTGTGAATAATGCGAGGAACATGAAAAGGTGTGAAAAATACGAGGAGCATGAAAACGTGGGAAAATTTCAAGGAAATGAAAAGCTGTCAAAAATTCTAGGAGCATGAAAAGGTGTGAAAAATGCGAGGAGCATGAAAAGGTGTGAAAAATGCGAGGAGCATGAAAAGGTGTGAAAAATTTGAGGACCATGAAAAGGTGTGAAAAATGCGAGCAGCATGAAAATGTATAAAAATTGCGAGGAGCCTGAAAAGGTGTGAAAAATGCGAGGAGCATGAAAAGTTGTGAAAAGTGTGGGTGGCATAAAAAGTTTTCAAAAATTCGAGGAGCATGAAAAGGTGTGAAAAATACGAGGAACATGAAAACCAGTGAAAATTTCAAGGAGTATGAAAATGTGTGAAAATTGCGAGGAGCCTGAAAAGGTGTGAAAAATGCGAGGAGCATGAAAACGTGTGAAAAATGTGGGGAGCATAAAAAGGTGTGAAAAATTCGAGGAAAATGAAAACGTGTGAAAATCTCGAGGAAAATGAAAAGCTGTCAAAAATTCTAGGAGGATGAAAAGGTGTGAAAAATGGGCGGAGCATGAAAAGGTGTCAAAAATTCGAGGAGTATGAAAAGGTCTAAAAAATGCGAGGAGCATGAAAAGCTGTGAAAAATACAAGCAGCATGAAAAGGTGTGAAAAATTCGAGGAACATGAAAATGTGTGAAAATTTCGAGGAAAATGAAAAGCTGTCAAAAATTCTAGGAGCATGAAAAGTTGTGAAAAAAGCGAGGAGCATGTAAAGGTGTGAAAAATGCAAGGAGCATGAAAGGTGTGAAAAATGCGAGGAGCAAAAAAAAAAGACGAGGAGGAAGAAAAGGTGTGAAAAATGCGAGGAGCATGAAAAGGTGTGAAAAATGCAAGGAGCATGAAAAGGTGTGAAAAATGCGAGGAGCATGCAAAGGTGTGAAAAGTGCGAGGAGCAAAAAAAAAAGACGAGGAGGAAGAAAAGGTGTGAAAAATATGAGGAGCATGAAAACGTGGGAAAATTTCAAGGAAATGAAAAGCTGTCAAAAATTCTAGGAGCATGAAAAGGTGTGAAAAATGCGAGGAGCATGAAAAGGTGTGAAAAATTCGAGGAACATGAAAAGGTGTGAAAAATACGAGGAGCATGAAAACGTGTGAAAATTTCAAGGGAAATGAAAAGCTGTCAAAAATTCTAGGAGCATGAAAAGCTGTGAAAATTTCGAGGAGCATTAAAAGTTGTCAAAAATTCGAGGAGCATGAAAAGGTGTGAAAAATGCAAGGAGCATGAAAAGGTGTGAAAATTCGAGGAGCATGAAAAGTTGTGAAAAATACAAGGAGCATGAAAAGGTGTGAAAAATGCGAGGAGCATGAAAAGGTGTGAAAAATGCGAGGAGCATGAAAAGGTGTGAAAAATTTGAGGACCATGAAACGGTGTGAAAAATGCGAGCAGCATGAAAATGTATAAAAATTGCGAGGAGCCTGAAAAGGTGTGAAAAATGCGAGGAGCATGAAAAGGTGTGAAAAGTGTGGGTGGCATAAAAAGTTTTGAAAAATTCGAGGAACATGAAAAGGTGTGAAAATTATAAGGAGCATGAAAAGGTGTGAAAAATGCGAGGAGCATGAAAACGTGTGAAAATTTCAAGGAAAATGAAAAGCTGTCAAAAATTCTAGGAGCATGAAAAGGTGTGAAAAATGCAAGGAGCATGAAAAGGTGTGAAAAATTCGAGGAGCATGAAACGGTGTGAAAAATGCGAAGAGCATGAAAAGGTGTGAAAATGCGAGGAGCATGAAAAGGTCTGAAAAATGCGAGGAATATGAAAAGGTGTGAAAAATACGAGGAGCATGAAAAGGTGTGAAAAATGCAAGGAGTATGAAAAGCTGTGAAAAATGCAAGGAGCATGAAAAGCTGTGAAAAAAGCGAGGAGCATGAAAAGGTGTGAAAAATGCAAGGAGCATAAAAAGGTGTGAAAAATGCGAGGAGCATGAAAAGGTGTGAAAAATGCAAGGAGCATGAAAAGGTGTGAAAAATGCGAGGAGCAAAAAAACAAAAAGACGAGGAGCAAGAAAAGGTGTGAAAAATACGAGAAGCATGAAAAGGTTTGAAAAATGCATGGAGCATGAAAAGGTGTGAAATATGCTGGAGGAAAAAAAAAGGACGACGAACATGAAAAGGTGTGAAAAATGCGAGGAGCATGAAAAGGTGTGAAAAATGCGAGGAGCATGAAAAGGTGTGAATAATGCGAGGAACATGAAAAGGTGTGAAAAATACTAGGAGCATGAAAACGTGTGAAAATTTCGAGGAAAATGAAAAGTTGCCAAAAATTCTAGGAACATGAAAAGGTGTGAAAAATGCGAGGAGCATGAAAAGGTGTGAAAAATTCGAGGAACATGAAAAGGTGTGAAAAATACGAGGAGCATGAAAACGTGGGAAAATTTCAAGGAAATGAAAAGCTGTCAAAAATTCTAGGAGCATTAAAAGGTGTGAAAAAAGCGAGGAGCATGAAAAGGTGTGAAAAATTCGACGAACATGAAAAGGTGTGAAAAATACGAGGAGCATGAAAACGTGTGAAAATTTAAGGAAAATGAAAAGCTGTCAAAATTCTAGGAGCATGAAAAGGTGTGAAAATTTCGAGGAGCATTAAAAGTTGTAAAAAATTTGAGGAGCATGAAAAGGTAGGAAAAATGCGAGGAGCATGAAAAGGTGTGAAAAGTGTGAGGAGCATGAAAAGGTGTGAAAAATTTGAGGACCATGAAAAGGTGTGAAAAATGCGAGCAGCATGAAAATGTATAAAAATTGCGAGGAGCCTGAAAAGGTGTGAAAAATGCGAGGAGCATGAAAAGTTGTGAAAAGTGTGGGTGGCATAAAAAGTTTTGAAAAATTCGAGGAGCATGAAAAGGTGTGAAAAATACGAGGAACATGAAAACCTGTGAAAATTTCAAGGAGTATGAAAATGTGTGAAAATTGCGAGAAGCCTGAAAAGGTGTGAAAAATGCGAGGAGCATGAAAAGGTGTGAAAATGTGGGGAGCATAAAAAGGTGTGAAAAATTCGAGGAACATGGAAAGGTCAGAAAAATACGGGCAGCATGAAAAGGTGTGAAAATTTCGAGGAGCATGAAAAGTTGTGAAAAATTCGAGGAACAGGAAAAGCTGTGAAAAATGCGAGGAACATATAAAGCTGTGAAAATTTCAAGGAGCATGAAAGGGTGTCAAAAATTCGAAGAGCATGAAATGATGTGAAAAATGCAAGGGGTAATAAAAGGTGTGAAAAATGTGGGGAGCATGAAAAGGTGTGAAAAATTCGAGGAACAGGAAAAGGTGTGAAAAATACGAGGAACATGAAAAGGTGTGAAAAATGCGAGAGGCAAAAAAAAAAGATGAGGAGCATGAAAAGGTGTGAAAAATGCGAGGAGCATGTAAGGGTTTGATAAATACGAGGAGCAAAAAAAAAAAAAAACCAAAAAAGACGAGGAGCATGAAAAGGTGTGAAAAATGCGAGGAGCATGAAAAGGTGTGAAAAATGCGAGGAGCATGAAAAGGTGTGAAAAATTCGAGGAACATGAAAAGGTGTGAAAAATACGAGGAGCATGAAAACGTGTGAAAATTTCAAGGGAAATGAAAAGCTGTCAAAAATTCTAGGAGCATGAAAAGCTGTGAAAATTTCGAGGAGCATTAAAAGTTGTCAAAAATTCGAGGAGCATGAAAAGGTGTGAAAAATGCAAGGAGCATGAAAAGGTGTGAAAATTCGAGGAGCATGAAAAGTTGTGAAAAATACAAGGAGCATGAAAAGGTGTGAAAAATGCGAGGAGCATGAAAAGGTGTGAAAAATGCGAGGAGCATGAAAAGGTGTGAAAAATTTGAGGACCATGAAACGGTGTGAAAAATGCGAGCAGCATGAAAATGTATAAAAATTGCGAGGAGCCTGAAAAGGTGTGAAAAATGCGAGGAGCATGAAAAGGTGTGAAAAGTGTGGGTGGCATAAAAAGTTTTGAAAAATTCGAGGAACATGAAAAGGTGTGAAAATTATAAGGAGCATGAAAAGGTGTGAAAAATGCGAGGAGCATGAAAACGTGTGAAAATTTCAAGGAAAATGAAAAGCTGTCAAAAATTCTAGGAGCATTAAAAGGTGTGAAAAATGCAAGGAGCATGAAAAGGTGTGAAAAATTCGAGGAGCATGAAACGGTGTGAAAAATGCGAAGAGCATGAAAAGGTGTGAAAATGCGAGGAGCATGAAAAGGTCTGAAAAATGCGAGGAATATGAAAAGGTGTGAAAAATACGAGGAGCATGAAAAGGTGTGAAAAATGCAAGGAGTATGAAAAGCTGTGAAAAATGCAAGGAGCATGAAAAGCTGTGAAAAAAGCGAGGAGCATGAAAAGGTGTGAAAAATGCAAGGAGCATAAAAAGGTGTGAAAAATGCGAGGAGCATGAAAAGGTGTGAAAAATGCAAGGAGCATGAAAAGTTGTGAAAAATGCGAGGAGCAAAAAAACAAAAAGACGAGGAGCAAGAAAAGGTGTGAAAAATACGAGAAGCATGAAAAGGTTTGAAAAATGCATGGAGCATGAAAAGGTGTGAAATATGCTGGAGGAAAAAAAAAGGACGACGAACATGAAAAGGTGTGAAAAATGCGAGGAGCATGAAAAGGTGTGAAAAATGCGAGGAGCATGAAAAGGTGTGAATAATGCGAGGAACATGAAAAGGTGTGAAAAATACTAGGAGCATGAAAACGTGTGAAAATTTCGAGGAAAATGAAAAGTTGCCAAAAATTCTAGGAACATGAAAAGGTGTGAAAAATGCGAGGAGCATGAAAAGGTGTGAAAAATTCGAGGAACATGAAAAGGTGTGAAAAATACGAGGAGCATGAAAACGTGGGAAAATTTCAAGGAAATGAAAAGCTGTCAAAAATTCTAGGAGCATTAAAAGGTGTGAAAAAAGCGAGGAGCATGAAAAGGTGTGAAAAATTCGACGAACATGAAAAGGTGTGAAAAATACGAGGAGCATGAAAACGTGTGAAAATTTAAGGAAAATGAAAAGCTGTCAAAATTCTAGGAGCATGAAAAGGTGTGAAAATTTCGAGGAGCATTAAAAGTTGTAAAAAATTTGAGGAGCATGAAAAGGTAGGAAAAATGCGAGGAGCATGAAAAGGTGTGAAAAGTGTGAGGAGCATGAAAAGGTGTGAAAAATTTGAGGACCATGAAAAGGTGTGAAAAATGCGAGCAGCATGAAAATGTATAAAAATTGCGAGGAGCCTGAAAAGGTGTGAAAAATGCGAGGAGCATGAAAAGTTGTGAAAAGTGTGGGTGGCATAAAAAGTTTTGAAAAATTCGAGGAGCATGAAAAGGTGTGAAAAATACGAGGAACATGAAAACCTGTGAAAATTTCAAGGAGTATGAAAATGTGTGAAAATTGCGAGAAGCCTGAAAAGGTGTGAAAAATGCGAGGAGCATGAAAAGGTGTGAAAATGTGGGGAGCATAAAAAGGTGTGAAAAATTCGAGGAACATGGAAAGGTCAGAAAAATACGGGCAGCATGAAAAGGTGTGAAAATTTCGAGGAGCATGAAAAGTTGTGAAAAATTCGAGGAACAGGAAAAGCTGTGAAAAATGCGAGGAACATATAAAGCTGTGAAAATTTCAAGGAGCATGAAAGGGTGTCAAAAATTCGAAGAGCATGAAATGATGTGAAAAATGCAAGGGGTAATAAAAGGTGTGAAAAATGTGGGGAGCATGAAAAGGTGTGAAAAATTCGAGGAACAGGAAAAGGTGTGAAAAATACGAGGAACATGAAAAGGTGTGAAAAATGCGAGAGGCAAAAAAAAAAAGATGAGGAGCATGAAAAGGTGTGAAAAATGCGAGGAGCATGTAAGGGTTTGATAAATACGAGGAGCAAAAAAAAAAAACCAAAAAAGACGAGGAGCATGAAAAGGTGTGAAAAATGCGAGGAGCATGAAAAGGTGTGAAAAATGCGAGGAGCATGAAAAGGTGTGAAAAATTCGAGGAACATGAAAAGGTGTGAAAAATACGAGGAGCATGAAAACGTGTGAAAATTTCAAGGGAAATGAAAAGCTGTCAAAAATTCTAGGAGCATGAAAAGCTGTGAAAATTTCGAGGAGCATGAAAAGTTGTCAAAAATTCGAGGAGCATGAAAAGGTGTGAAAAATGCAAGGAGCATGAAAAGGTGTGAAAATTCGAGGAGCATGAAAAGTTGTGAAAAATACAAGGAGCATGAAAAGGTGTGAAAAATTCGACGAACATGAAAAGGTGTGAAAAATACGAGGAGCATGAAAACGTGTGAAAATTTAAGGAAAATGAAAAGCTGTCAAAATTCTAGGAGCATGAAAAGGTGTGAAAATTTAGAGGAGCATTAAAAGTTGTAAAAAATTTGAGGAGCATGAAAAGGTGTGAAAAATTCGAGGAGCATGAAAAGGTGTGAAAAATGCGAGGAGCATGAAAAGGTATGAAAAATGCGAGGAGCATGAAAAGGTGTGAAAAATTTGAGGACCATGAAAAGGTGTGAAAAATGCGAGCAGCATGAAAATGTATAAAAATTGCGAGGAGCCTGAAAAGGTGTGAAAAATGCGAGGAGCATGAAAAGGTGTGAAAAATTTGAGGACCATGAAAAGGTGTGAAAAATGCGAGCAGCATGAAAATGTATAAAATTTGCGAGGAGCCTGAAAAGGTGTGAAAAATGCGAGGAGCATGAAAAGTTGTGAAAAGTGTGGGTGGCATAAAAAGTTTTGAAAAATTCGAGGAGCATGAAAAGGTGTGAAAAATACGAGGAACATGAAAACCTGTGAAAATTTCAAGGAGTATGAAAATGTGTGAAAATTGCGAGAAGCCTGAAAAGGTGTGAAAAATGCGAGGAGCATGAAAAGGTGTGAAAATGTGGGGAGCATAAAAAGGTGTGAAAAATTCGAGGAACATGGAAAGGTCTGAAAAATACGGGCAGCATGAAAACGTGTGAAAATTTCGAGGAGCATGAAAAGTTGTGAAAAATTCGAAGAACAGGAAAAGCTGTGAAAAATGCGAGGAACATATAAAGCTGTGAAAATTTCAAGGAGCATGAAAGGGTGTCAAAAATTCGAAGAGCATGAAATGATGTGAAAAATGCGAGGGGTAATAAAAGGTGTGAAAAATGTGGGGAGCATGAAAAGGTGTGAAAAATTCGAGGAACAGGAAAAGGTGTGAAAAATACGAGGAACATGAAAAGGTGTGAAAAATGCGAGAGGCAAAAAAAAAAGATGAGGAGCATGAAAAGGTGTGAAAAATGCGAGGAGCATGTAAGGGTTTGATAAATACGAGGAGCAAAAAAAAAAAAACCAAAAAAGACGAGGAGCATGAAAAGGTGTGAAAAATGCGAGGAGCATGAAAAGGTGTGAAAAATGCGAGGAGCATGAAAAGGTGTCAAAAATCCGAGGAGCAAAAAAAAAAACAAGATGAGGAGCATGAAAAGGTGTGAAAAATGCAAGGAACATGAAAAGGTGTGAAAAATGCGAGGAGCGTGGAAAGGTGTGAAAAATACAAAGAGAAAAAAAAAAGACGAGGAGCATGAAAAGGTGTGAAAAATACGAGAAGCATGAAAAGGTTTGAAAAATGCATGGAGCATGAAAAGGTGTGAAATATGCTGGAGAAAAAAAAAAGACGACGAACATGAAAAGGTGTGAAAAATGCGAGGAGCATGAAAAGGTGTGAAAAATGCGAGGAGCATGAAAAGGTGTGAATAATGCGAGGAACATGAAAAGGTGTGAAAAATACTAGGAGCATGAAAACGTGTGAAAATTTCGAGGAAAATGAAAAGCTGTCAAAAATTCTAGGAACATGAAAAGGTGTGAAAAATGCGAGGAGCATGAAAAGGTGTGAAAAATTCGAGGAACATGAAAAGGTGTGAAAAATACGAGGAGCATGAAAACGTGGGAAAATTTCAAGGAAATGAAAAGCTGTCAAAAATTCTAGGAGCATTAAAAGGTGTGAAAAAAGCGAGGAGCATGAAAAGGTGTGAAAAATTCGACGAACATGAAAAGGTGTGAAAAATACGAGGAGCATGAAAACGTGTGAAAATTTAAGGAAAATGAAAAGCTGTCAAAATTCTAGGAGCATGAAAAGGTGTGAAAATTTCGAGGAGCATTAAAAGTTGTAAAAAATTTGAGGAGCATGAAAAGGTGTGAAAAATTCGAGGAGCATGAAAAGGTGTGAAAAATGCGAGGAGCATGAAAAGGTATGAAAAATGCGAGGAGCATGAAAAGGTGTGAAAAATTTGAGGACCATGAAAAGGTGTGAAAAATGCGAGCAGCATGAAAATGTATAAAAATTGCGAGGAGCCTGAAAAGGTGTGAAAAATGCGAGGAGCATGAAAAGGTGTGAAAAATTTGAGGACCATGAAAAGGTGTGAAAAATGCGAGCAGCATGAAAATGTATAAAAATTGCGAGGAGCCTGAAAAGGTGTGAAAAATGCGAGGAGCATGAAAAGTTGTGAAAAGTGTGGGTGGCATAAAAAGTTTTGAAAAATTCGAGGAGCATGAAAAGGTGTGAAAAATGCGAGGAACATGAAAACCTGTGAAAATTTCAAGGAGTATGAAAATGTGTGAAAATTGCGAGAAGCCTGAAAAGGTGTGAAAAATGCGAGGAGCATGAAAAGGTGTGAAAATGTGGGGAGCATAAAAAGGTGTGAAAAATTCGAGGAGCATGGAAAGGTCTGAAAAATACGGGCAGCATGAAAACGTGTGAAAATTTCGAGGAGCATGAAAAGTTGTGAAAAATTCGAGGAACAGGAAAAGCTGTGAAAAATGCGAGGAACATATAAAGCTGTGAAAATTTCAAGGAGCATGAAAGGGTGTCAAAAATTCGAAGAGCATGAAATGATGTGAAAAATGCGAGGGGTAATAAAAGGTGTGAAAAATGTGGGGAGCATGAAAAGGTGTGAAAAATTCGAGGAACAGGAAAAGGTGTGAAAAATACGAGGAACATGAAAAGGTGTGAAAAATGCGAGAGGCAAAAAAAAAAAGATGAGGAGCATGAAAAGGTGTGAAAAATGCGAGGAGCATGTAAGGGTTTGATAAATACGAGGAGCAAAAAAAAAAAAACCAAAAAAGACGAGGAGCATGAAAAGGTGTGAAAAATGCCAGGAGCATGAAAAGGTGTGAAAAATGCGAGGAGCATGAAAAGGTGTGAAAAATGCGATGAGCATGAAAAGGTGTGAAAAATGCGAGGAGCATGAAAACGTGTGAAAATTTCGAGGAAAATGAAAAGCTGTCAAAAATTCTAGGAGCATGAAAAGGTGTGAAAAATGCGAAGAGCATGAAAAGTTGTGAAAAATACGAGGAGCATGAAAAGGTGTGAAAAATGCGAGGAGCATGAAAAGTGTGAAAAATCCCAGGAGCAGGAAAAGGGGAGAAAAATACGAGGAGAAAAAAAAATAAAAAACAGAAAAATACGAGGAGAAGAATAGTGGAGAAAATAAGAGAAGCATCAAAAGTGTGAAAATACGAGGAGAAAGAAAAGTGTGAAAAACACGAGGAGCAGGAAAAGGGGAGAAAAATACGAGGAGCAAGAAAAAAAGCAAAATACAAAAACGAGGAGAACACAAGGGGAGAAAATCAGAGGAGGATCAACAGTATGCCACTACGAGGAGTAAGAGAAGTGTGAAAAACCCGAGGCGAAGAAACAGGGGAGAAGAATACGAGGAGCAAGAAAAAAAAAGCAAAATACAAAAACGAGGAGAACACAAGGGGCGAAAATCAGAGGAGGATCAAAAGTGTGGCACTACGTGGAGTAAGAGAAGTGTGAAAAACCCGAGGTGAAGAAACAGGGGAGAAGAATACGAGGAGCAAGGAAAAAAAAGCAAAATACAAAAACGAGGAGAACACAAGGGCCGAAAATCAGAGGAGGATCAACAGTATGCCACTACATGGAGTAAGAGAAGTGTGAAAAACCCGAGGCGAACAAACAGGGGAGAAGAATACGAGGAGCAAGAAAAAAAAAGCAAAATACAAAAACGAGGAGAACACAAGGGGCGAAAATCACAGGAGGATCAAAAGTGTGCCACTACGTGGAGTAAGAGAAGTGTGAAAAACCCGAGGCGAAGAAACAGGGGAGAAGAATACGAGGAGCAAGAAAAAGAAAGCAAAATGCAAAAACGAGGAGAACACAAGGGGCGAAAATCAGAGGAGGATCCACAGTATGCCACTACGAGGAGGAAGAGAAGTGTGAAAAACCCGAGGCGAAGAAACAGGGGAGAAGAATACGAGGAGCAAGAAAAAGAAAGCAAAATGCAAAAAAGAGGAGAATACAAGGGGCGAAAATCAGAGGAGGATTCACAGTATGCCACTACGAGGAGCAAGAGAAGTGTGAAAAACCTGAGGCGAAGAAACAGGGGAGAAGAATACGAGGAGCAAGAAAAAGAAAGCAAAATGCAAAAACGAGGAGAACACAAGGGGCGAAAATCAGAGGAGGATCAAAAGTGTGGCACTACGTGGAGTAAGAGAAGTGTGAAAAACCCGAGGCGAAGAAACAGGGGAGAAGAATACGAGGAGCAAGAAAAAAGAGCAAAATACAAAAACGAGGAGAACACAAGGGGCGAAAATCACAGGAGGATCAAGAGTATGCCACTACGAGGAGCAACAGAAGTGTGAAAAACCCGAGGCGAAGAAACAGGGGAGAAGAATACGAGGAGCAAGAAAAAAAAAGCAAAATACAAAAACGAGGAGAACACAAGGGGCGAAAATCAGAGGAGGATCCACAGTATGCCACTACGAGGAGCAACAGAAGTGTGAAAAACCTGAGGCGAAGAAACAGGGGAGAAGAATACGAGGAGCAAGAAAAAAAAAGCAAAATACAAAAACGAGGAGAACACAAGGGGCGAAAATCAGAGGAGGATCCACAGTATGCCACTACGTGGAGTAAGAGACGTGTGAAAAACCCGAGGCGAAGAAACAGGGGAGAAGAATACGAGGAGCAAGAAAAAAAAGCAAAATACAAAAACGAGGAGAACACAAGGGGCGAAAATCAGAGGAGGATCAAAAGGGTGGCACTACGTGGAGTAAGAGAAGTGTGAAAAACCCGAGGCGAAGAAACAGGGGAGAAGAATACGAGGAGCAAGAAAAAAGAGCAAAATACAAAAACGAGGAGAACACAAGGGGCGAAAATCACAGGAGGATCAAGAGTATGCCACTACGAGGAGCAACAGAAGTGTGAAAAACCCGAGGCGAACAAACAGGGGAGAAGAATACGAGGAGCAAGGAAAAAAAAGCAAAATACAAAAACGAGGAGTACACAAGGGGCGAAAATCAGAGGAGGATCCACAGTATGCCACTACGTAGAGTAAGAGAAGTGTGAAAAACCCGAGGCGAAGAAACAGGGGAGAAGAATACGAGGAGCAAGAAAAAAAAAGCAAAATACAAAAACGAGGAGAACACAAGGGGCGAAAATCAGAGGAGGATCAACAGTGTGACACTACGTGGAGTAAGAGAAGTGTGAAAAACCCGAGGTGAAGAAACAGGGGAGAAGAATACGAGGAGCAAGGAAAAAAAAGCAAAATACAAAAACGAGGAGAACACAAGGGGCGAAAATCAGAGGAGGATCAAAAATGTGGCACTACGTGGAGTAAGAGAAGCGTGAAAAAGCCGAGGCGAAGAAAAAGGGGAGAAGAATACGAGGAGCAAGAAAAAAAAAGCAAAATACAAAAACGAGGAGAACACAAGGGGCGAAAATCAGAGGAGGATCAACAGTATGCCACTACGAGGAGCACGTGTTGCCCAGGTGATGCCCACGTGATGCCCACGTGATTCCCACGTGTTGCCCACGTGATGCCCACGTGATGCCCACGTGATGCCCACGTGATGCCCACGTGTTGCACACGTGATGCCCACGTGATTCCCTCGTGATGCCCACGTGATGCTCACGTGTTGCACACGTGACTCCCACGTGATTCTCTCGTGATTCCCACGTGATGCCCACGTGATTCCCACGTGACTCCCACGTGATTCCCACGTGATTCCCACGTGATGCCCACGTGATGCCCACGTGTTGCCCACGTGATGCCCACGTGATGCCCACGTGATGCCCACGTGATTCCCACGTGATTCCCACGTGTTGCCCACGTGATGCCCACGTGATTCCCACGTGTTGCCCACGTGATGCCCACGTGATTCCCACGTGATGCCCACGTGATTCCCACGTGATTCCCACGTGATGCCCACTTGATTCCCACGTGGTTCCCACGTGATTCCCACGTGATGCCCACGTGATTCCCACGTGATTCCCACGTGTTGCCCACGTGATGCCCACGTGATTCCCACTTGATTCCCACGTGATGCCCACGTGTTGCCCACGTGATGCCCACGTGATTCCCACGTGATTCCCACGTGATACCCACGTGATGCCCACGTGATGCCCACGTGATTCCCACGTGTTGCCCACGTGATTCCCACGTGATGCCCACGTGATTCCCACGTGATACCCACGTGATGCCCACGTGATGCGCACGTGTTGCCCACGTGATTCCCACGTGATTCCCACGTGTTGCCCACGTGATGCCCACGTGATTCCCACGTGATGCCCACGTGATTCCCACGTGATGCCCACGTGATTCCCACGTGTTGCCCACGTGATGCCCACGTGATTCCCACGTGTTGCCCACGTGATGCCCACGTGATTCCCACGTGATTCCAACGTGTTGCCCACGTGTTGCCCACGTGATTGCCACGTGATTCCGACGTGTTGCCCACGTGATGCCCACGTGATTCCCACGTGATGTCCACGTGATTCCCACGTGATGCCCACGTGATTCCCACGTGTTGCCCACGTGATGCCCACGTGATTCCCACGTGTTGCCCACGTGATGCCCACGTGATACCCACGTGATGCCCACGTGATTCCCACGTGTTGCCCACGTGATGCCCACGTGATTCCCACGTGTTGCCCACGTGATGCCCACGTGATTCCCACGTGATTCCAACGTGTTGCCCACGTGTTGCCCACGTGATTCCCACGTGATGCCCACGTGATTCCCACGTGATGCCCACGTGATTCCCACGTGATGCCCACGTGATTCCCACGTGTTGCCCACGTGATGCCCACGTGATTCCCACGTGTTGCCCACGTGATGCCCACGTGATACCCACGTGATGCCCACGTGATGCCCACGTCATTCCCACGTGTTGCCCATGTGATGCCCACGTGATTCCCACGTGATTCCCACGTGTTGCCCACGTGATGCCCACGTGATTCCCACGTGTTTCCCACGTGTTACCCACGTGATTCCCACGTGATTCCCACGTGATGCCCACGTGATTCCCACGTGACTCCCACGTGACGCCCACGTGATTCCGACGTGATTCCCACGTGTCGCCCACGTGATTCCCACGTGATTCTCACGTGACTCCCACGTGATTCCCACGTGATGCCCACGTGATGCCCACGTGATGCCCACGTGATTCCCACGTGATGCCCACGTGATTCCCACGTGATTCCCACGTGATACCCACGTGATGCCCACATGATTCCCACGTGTTGCCCACGTGATGCCCAAGTGATTCCCACGTGATTCCCACGTGATGCCCACGTGATTCCCACGTGATTCCCACGTGATTCCCACGTGATTCCCACGTGATACCCACGTGATGCCCACGTGATGCCCACGTGATGCCCACGTTTTGCCCACGTGATGCCCACGTGATGCCCACGTGATTCCCACGTGATGCCCACGTGATTCCCACGTGATGCCCACGTTATACCCAAGTGATGCCCACGTGATGCCCACGTGTTGCCCACGTGATTCCCACGTGATTCCCACGTGTTGCCCACGTGATGCCCACGTGATTCCCACGTGATGCCCACGTGATTCCCACGTGTTGCCCACGTGATGCCCACGTGATTCCCACGTGTTGCCCACGTGATGCCCACGTGATTCCCACGTGATTCCAACGTGTTGCCCACGTGTTGCCCACGTGATTCCCACGTGATTCCAACGTGTTGCCCACGTGATGCCCACGTGATTCCCACGTGATGCCCACGTGATTCCCACGTGATGCCCACGTGATTCCCACGTGTTGCCCACGTGATGCCCACGTGATTCCCACGTGTTGCCCACGTGATGCCCACGTGATACCCACGTGATGCCCACGTGATGCCCACGTCATTCCCACGTGTTGCCCATGTGATGCCCACGTGTTTCCCACGTGATTCCCACGTGTTGCCCACGTGATGCTCACGTGATTCCCACGTGTTTCCCACGTGTTACCCACGTGATTCCCACGTGATTCCCACGTGATGCCCACGTGATTCCCACGTGACTCCCACGTGACGCCCACGTGATTCCGACGTGATTCCCACGTGTCGCCCACGTGATTACCACGTGATTCTCACGTGACTCCCACGTGATTCCCACGTGATGCCCACGTGATGCCCACGTGATTCCCACGTGATGCCCACGTGATTCCCACGTGACTCCCACGTGACGCCCACGTGATTCCGACGTGATTCCCACGTGTCGCCCACGTGATTACCACGTGATTCTCACGTGACTCCCACGTGATTCCCACGTGATGCCCACGTGATGCCCACGTGATGCCCACGTGATTCCCACGTGATGCCCACGTGATTCCCACGTGTTGCCCACGTGATGCCCACGTGATTCCCACGTGTTGCCCACGTGATGCCCACGTGATTCCCACGTGATTCCAACGTGTTGCCCACGTGTTGCCCACGTGATTGCCACGTGATTCCAACGTGTTGCCCACGTGATGCCCACGTGATTCCCACGTGATGTCCACGTGATTCCCACGTGATGCCCACGTGATTTCCACGTGTTGCCCACGTGATGCCCACGTGATTCCCACGTGTTGCCCACGTGATGCCCACGTGATACCCACGTGATGCCCACGTGATTCCCACGTGTTGCCCACGTGATGCCCACGTGATTCCCACGTGTTGCCCACGTGATGCCCACGTGATTCCCACGTGATTCCAACGTGTTGCCCACGTGTTGCCCACGTGATTCCCACGTGATTCCAACGTGTTGCCCACGTGATGCCCACGTGATTCCCACGTGATGCCCACGTGATTCCCACGTGTTGCCCACGTGATGCCCACGTGATTCCCACGTGTTGCCCACGTGATGCCCACGTGATACCCACGTGATGCCCACGTGATGCCCACGTCATTCCCACGTGTTGCCCATGTGATGCCCACGTGATTCCCACGTGATTCCCACGTGTTGCCCACGTGATGCCCACGTGATTCCCACGTGTTTCCCACGTGTTACCCACGTGATTCCCACGTGATTCCTACGTGATGCCCACGTGATTCCCACGTGACTCCCACGTGACGCCCACGTGATTCCGACGTGATTCCCACGTGTCGCCCACGTGATTCCCACGTGATTCTCACGTGACTCCCACGTGATTCCCACGTGATGCCCACGTGATGCCCACGTGATGCCCACGTGATTCCCACGTGATTCCCACGTGATACCCACGTGATGCCCACATGATTCCCACGTGTTGCCCACGTGATGCCCAAGTGATTCCCACGTGATTCCCACGTGATGCCCACGTGATTCCCACGTGATTCCCACGTGATACCCACGTGATGCCCACGTGATGCCCACGTGATGCCCACGTTTTGCCCACGTGATGCCCACGTGATGCCCACGTGATTCCCACGTGATGCCCACGTGATTCCCACGTGATGCCCACGTTATACCCAAGTGATGCCCACGTGATGCCCACGTGTTGCCCACGTGATTCCCACGTGATTCCCACGTGTTGCCCACGTGATGCCCACGTGATTCCCACGTGATGCCCACGTGATTCCCACGTGTTGCCCACGTGATGCCCACGTGATTCCCACGTGTTGCCCACGTGATGCCCACGTGATTCCCACGTGATTCCAACGTGTTGCCCACGTGTTGCCCACGTGATTCCCACGTGATTCCAACGTGTTGCCCACGTGATGCCCACGTGATTCCCACGTGATGCCCACGTGATTCCCACGTGATGCCCACGTGATTCCCACGTGTTGCCCACGTGATGCCCACGTGATTCCCACGTGTTGCCCACGTGATGCCCACGTGATACCCACGTGATGCCCACGTGATGCCCACGTCATTCCCACGTGTTGCCCATGTGATGCCCACGTGTTTCCCACGTGATTCCCACGTGTTGCCCACGTGATGCCCACGTGATTCCCACGTGTTTCCCACGTGTTACCCACGTGATTCCCACGTGATTCCCACGTGATGCCCACGTGATTCCCACGTGACTCCCACGTGACGCCCACGTGATTCCGACGTGATTCCCACGTGTCGCCCACGTGATTACCACGTGATTCTCACGTGACTCCCACGTGACGCCCACGTGATTCCGACGTGATTCCCACGTGTCGCCCACGTGATTACCACGTGATTCTCACGTGACTCCCACGTGATTCCCACGTGATGCCCACGTGATGCCCACGTGATGCCCACGTGATTCCCACGTGATGCCCACGTGATTCCCACGTGTTGCCCACGTGATGCCCACGTGATTCCCACGTGTTGCCCACGTGATGCCCACGTGATTCCCACGTGATTCCAACGTGTTGCCCACGTGTTGCCCACGTGATTGCCACGTGATTCCCACGTGTTGCCTACGTGATGCCCACGTGATTCCCACGTGATGTCCACGTGATTCCCACGTGATGCCCACGTGATTCCCACGTGTTGCCCACGTGATGCCCACGTGATTCCCACGTGTTGCCCACGTGATGCCCACGTGATACCCACGTGATGCCCACGTGATTCCCACGTGTTGCCCACGTGATGCCCACGTGATTCCCACGTGTTGCCCACGTGATGCCCACGTGATGCCCACGTGATGCCCACGTGATTCCCACGTGATGCCCACGTGATTCCCACGTGATTCCCACGTGATACCCACGTGATGCCCACGTGATGCCCACGTGATGCCCACGTGTTGCCCACGTGATGCCCACGTGATGCCCACGTGATTCCCACGTGATGCCCACGTGATTCCCTCGTGATGTCCACGTTATACCCAAGTGATGCCCACGTGATGCCCACGTGTTGCCCACGTGATTCCCACGTGATGCCCACGTGTTGCCCACGTGATGCCCACGTGATTCCCACGTGATTCCCACGTGATACCCACGTGATGCCCACGTGATGCCCACGTGATTCCCACGTGTTGCCCACGTGAGGCCCACGTGATGCCCACGTGATTCCCACGTGATGCCCACGTGATTCCCACGTGATGCCCACGTGATGCGCACGTGTTGCCCACGTGATTCCCACGTGATTCCCACGTGTTGCCCACGTGATGCCCACGTGATTCCCACGTGATGCCCACGTGATTCCCACGTGTTGCCCACGTGATGCCCACGTGATTCCCCCGTGTTGCCCACGTGATGCCCACGTGATTCCCACGTGATTCCCACGTGTTGCCCACGTGTTGCCCACGTGTGATTGCCACGTGATTCCCACGTGATACCCACGTGATGCCCACGTGATGCCCACGTCATTCCCACGTGTTGCCCACGTGATGCCCACGTGATTCCCACGTGTTACGCACGTGATTCCCACGTGATTCCCACGTGATGCCCATGTGATTCCCACGTGATTCCCACGTGATTCCCACGTGACGCCCACGTGATTCCCACGTGATTCCCACGTGTCGCCCACGTGATTCCCACGTGATTCTCACGTGACTCTCACGTGATTCCCACGTGATGCCCACGTGATTCCCACGTGATTCCCACGTGATGCCCACGTGATGCCCACGTGATTCCCACGTGATACCCACGTGATGCCCACGTGATGCCCACATGATTTCCACGTGATGCCCACGTGATGCCCACGTGATTCCCACGTGATGCCCACGTGATTCCCACGTGAAGCCAACGTGATTCCCACGTGTCGCCCACGTGATTCCCACGTGATTCTCACGTGACTCCCACGTGATTCCCACGTGACGCCCACGTGATGCCCACGTGACTCCCACGTGATTCCCACGTGATGCCCACGTGATTCCCACGTGATTCCCACGTGATACCCACGTGATGCCCACGTGATTCCCACGTGACTCCCACGTGATTCCCACGTGATTCCCACGTGATGCCCACGTGATGCCCACGTGATGCCCACGTGATTCCCACGTGTTGCCCACGTGTTGCCCACGTGATGTCCACGTGATTCCCGCGTGATTCCCACGTGATTCCCACGTGATACCCACGTGATGCCCACGTGATGCCCACGTGATTCCCACGTGTTGCCCACGTGATTCCCACGTGATGCCCACGTGATGCCCACGTGTTGCCCACGTGATTCCCACGTGATGCCCACGTGATGCCCACGTGATGCCCACGTGATGCCCACGTGATGCCCACGTGATTCCCACGTGATGCCCACGTGATTCCCACGTGATTCCCACGTGATTCCCACGTGTTGCCCACGTGATTCCCACGTGATTCCCAGGTGTTGCCCACGTGATTCCCATGTGATACCCACGTGATGCCCACGTGATGCCCACGTGATTCCCACGTGATGCCCACGTGATACCCACGTGATTCCCACGTGATTCCCACGTGATTGCCACGTGATGCCCACGTGATTCCCACGTGATTCCCACGTGTTGCCCACGTGATTCCCACGTGATGCCCACGTGATTGCCACGTGATTCCCACGTGATTCCCACGTGATTCCCACGTGATTGCCACGTGATGCCCACGTGATTCCCACGTGATTCCCACGTGTTGCCCACGTGATTCCCACGTGATTCCCACGTGATGCCCACGTGATTGCCACGTGATTCCCACGTGATGCCCACATGATTCCCACGTGACGCCCACGTGATTCCCACGTGATGCCCACGTGATTCCCACGTGACTCCCACGTGATTCCCACGTGATGCCCACGTGATGCCCACGTGTTGCCCACGTGATTCCCACGTGATGCCCACGTGATTCCCACGTGATTCCCACGTGTTGCCCACGTGATCCCCACGTGATTCCCACGTGATGCCCACGTGATTCCCACGTGATTCCCACGTGATGCCCACGTGTTGCCCACGTGATCCCCACGTGATTCCCACGTGATGCCCACGTGATTGCCACGTGATTCCCACGTGATGCCCACGTGATTCCCACGTGATTCCCACGTGTTGCCCACGTGATTCCCACGTGATTCTCACGTGACTCCCACGTGATTTCCACGTGACGCCCACGTGATTCCCACGTGATTCCCACGTGTTGCCCACGTGATTCCCACGTGACTCTCACGTGATTCCCACGTGATGCCCACGTGATTCCCACGTGACTCCCACGTGATTCCCACGTGATGCCCACGTGATGCCCACGTGTTGCCCACGTGATTCCCACGTGATGCCCACGTGATGCCCACGTGTTGCCCACGTGATTCCCACGTGATTCCCACGTGACTCCCACGTGATTCCCACGTGATGCCCACGTGTTGCCCACGTGATTCCCACGTGATGCCCACGTGATTCCCACGTGACTCCCACGTGATTCCCACGTGATGCCCACGTGATTCCCACGTGACTCCCACGTGATTCCCACGTGATGCTCACGTGATTCCCACGTGACTCCCACATGATGCCCACGTGATGCCCACGTGTTGCCCACGTGATTCCCACGTGATGCCCACGTGATTCCCACGTGATTCCCACGTGTTGCCCACGTGATCCCCACGTGGTTCCCACGTGATGCCCACGTGATTCCCACGTGATTCCCACGTGATGCCCACGTGATTCCCACGTGATTCCCACGTGTTGCCCACGTGATTCCCACGTGATTCTCACGTGACTCCCACGTGATTCCCACGTGACGCCCACGTGATTTCCACGTGATTCCCACGTGTTGCCCACGTGATTCCCACGTGACTCCCACGTGATTCCCACGTGATGCCCACGTGATTCCCACGTGACTCGCACGTGATTCCCACGTGATGCCCACGTGATTCCCACGTGACGCCCACGTGATTCCCACGTGATTCCCACGTGATTCCCACGTGATTCCCACGTGTTGCCCACGTGATTCCCACGTGATTCCCAGGTGTTGCCCACGTGATTCCCACGTGATTCCCACGTGATTCCCACGTGACTCCCACGTGATTCCCACGTGATGCCCACGTGATTCCCACGTGACTCCCACGTGATTCCCACGTGATGCCCACGTGATGCCCACGTGTTGCCCACGTGATTCCCACGTGATTCTCACGTGACTCCCACGTGATTTCCACGTGATGCCCACGTGATTCCCACGTGACTCCCACGTGATTCCCACGTGTTGCCCACGTGATTCCCACGTGATGCCCACGTGATGCCCACGTGATGCCCACGTGATGTCCACGTGATTCCCGCGTGATTCCCACGTGATTCCCGCGTGATACCCACGTGATTCCCACGTGTTGCCCACGTGATTCCCACGTGATGCCCACGTGATGCCCACGTGATGCCCACGTGATTCCCACGTGATGCCCACGTGATGCCCACGTGATGCCCACGTGATTCCCACGTGATGCCCACGTGATTCCCACGTGTTGCCCACGTGTTGCCCACGTGATGTCCACGTGATTCCCGCGTGATTCCCACGTGATTCCCGCGTGATACCCACGTGATGCCCACGTGATGCCCACGTGATTCCCACGTGTTGCCCACGTGATTCCCACGTGATGCCCACGTGATGCCCACGTGTTGCCCACGTGATTCCCACTTGATGCCCACGTGATTCCCACGTGATGCCCACGTGATTCCCACGTGTTGCCCACGTGTTGCCCACGTGATGTCCACGTGATTCCCGCGTGATTCCCACGTGATTCCCGCGTGATACCCACGTGATGCCCACGTGATGCCCACGTGATTCCCACGTGTTGCCCACGTGATTCCCACGTGATGCCCACGTGATGCCCACGTGTTGCCCACGTGATTCCCACTTGATTCCCACGTGATTCCCACGTGATTCCCACGTGATTCCCACGTGTTGCCCACGTGATTCCCACGTGATTCCCAGGTGTTTCCCACGTGATTCCCACGTGATTCCCACGTGATTCCCACGTGATTCCCACGTGTTGCACACGTGATGCCCACTTGATGCCCACGTGATTCCCACGTGATGCCCACGTGATTCCCTCGTGATGCCCACGTGATTCCCACGTGATCCCCACGTGTTGCCCAGGTGATCTCCACGTGATTCCCACGTGATTCCCACGTGTTGCACACGTGATGCCCACTTGATGCCCACGTGATTCCCACGTGATGCCCACGTGATTCCCTCGTGATGCCCACGTGATTCCCACGTGATCCCCACGTGTTGCCCAGGTGATCTCCACGTGATACCCACGTGATTCCCACGTGATTCCCACGTTATTCCCACGTGATGGCCACGTGATGCCCACGTGATTCCCACGTGATTCCCACGTGTTGCCCACGTGATTCCCACGTGATGCCCACGTGATTGCCACGTGATTCCCACGTGATTCCCACGTGATTCCCACGTGATTCCCTCGTGATGCCCACGTGATTCCCACGTGATGCCCACGTGATTGCCACTTGATGCCCACGTGATTCCCACGTGAGGCCCACGTGATTCCCTCGTGATGCCCA
Source organism: Cervus elaphus (assembly GCF_910594005.1). Taxonomy (NCBI): domain Eukaryota; kingdom Metazoa; phylum Chordata; class Mammalia; order Artiodactyla; family Cervidae; genus Cervus; species Cervus elaphus. Next base: position 440,549 of record NW_025316692.1, on the reverse strand, counting down.
CGTGATTCCCACGTGATCCCCACGTGTTGCCCAGGTGATCTCCACGTGATACCCACGTGATTCCCACGTGATTCCCACGTTATTCCCACGTGATGGCCACGTGATGCCCACGTGATTCCCACGTGATTCCCACGTGTTGCCCACGTGATTCCCACGTGATGCCCACGTGATTGCCACGTGATTCCCACGTGATTCCCACGTGATTCCCACGTGATTCCCACGTGATTCCCACGTGATTCCCACGTGATGCCCACGTGATTGCCACGTGATTCCCACGTGATTCCCACGTGATTCCCACGTGATTTCCACGTGACGCCCACGTGATTCCCACGTGATTCCCACGTGTTGCCCACGTGATTCCCACGTGACTCCCACGTGATTCCTACGTGATGCCCACGTGATTCCCACGTGACTCCCACGTGATTCCCACGTGATGCCCACGTGATGCCCACGTGTTGCCCACGTGATTCCCACGTGATTCCCACGTGATGCCCACGTGATTCCCACGTGACTCCCACGTGATGCCCACGTGATTCCCACGTGATGCCCACGTGATTCCCACGTGACTCCCACGTGATTCCCACGTGATGCCCACGTGATTCCCACGTGTTGCCCACGTGATTCCCACGTGATTCCCACGTGATGCCCACGTGATTCCCACGTGACTCCCACGTGATTCCCACGTGATGCCCACGTGATGCCCACGTGTTGCCCACGTGATTCCCATGTGATGCCCACGTGATTCCCACGTGATTCCCACGTGTTGCCCACGTGATCCCCACGTATTCCCACGTGATGCCCACGTGATTCCCACGTGATTCCCACGTGATGCCCACGTGATTCCCACGTGTTGCCCACGTGATTCCCACGTGATTCTCACGTGACTCCCACGTGATTACCACGTGACGCCCACGTGATTCCCACGTGATTCCCACGTGACTCCCACGTGATTCCCACGTGATGCCCACGTGATTCCCACGTGACTCCCACGTGATGCCCACGTGATGCCCACGTGATGCCCACGTGTTGCCCACGTGATGCCCACGTGATGCCCACGTGATTCCCACGTGATTCCCACGTGACTCCCACGTGATTCCCACGTGTTGCCCACGTGATTCCCACGTGTTGCCCACGTGATTCCCACGTGATTCCCACGTGATGCCCACTTGATGGCCACGTGATTCCCACGTGATGCTCAAGTGATACCCACGGGATCATAGGAGCATCAAAAGTGTGAAAATACGAGGAGCAAGTAAAGTGTGAAAAATCCCAGGAGTAGAAAAATGGGAGAAAAATACGAGGAGCAAAAAAGAAACCAAAACAAAAATATACGAGGAGCAGAAAAGGGGGGAAAATAAGAGGTGTATCAAAAGTGTGACAATACGAGGAGCAAGAAAAGTGTGAAAAAACCCAGGAGGAGAAATAGAGGAGAAAAATATGAGGAGCAAAAAAAAAAAACAGAAATATACGAGAAGAAGAAAAGTGGGGAAAATGAGTGGAGCCTCAAAAGTGTGAAAACACGAGGAGAAAGAAAATTGTGAAAAACACGAGGAGCAAGAAAAGGGAAGAAATATACGAGGAGCAAAAGAAAAAAAACAAAAACAAAAAATACGAGGAGCAGAAAAGTGTGAAAAATAAGAGGAGCATCAAAAGTGTGAAAATACGAGGAGCAAGAAAACTGTGAAAAACACGAGGAGCAAGAAAAGGGAAGAAACATATGAGGAGCAAAAAAAAAAAAAAAAACAGAAAAATACGAGGAGCAGAAAAGTGTGAAAAATAAAGGAGCATCAAAAGTGTGAAAATACGAGGAGCAAGAAAAGTGTGAAAAACCCGAGGTGAAGAAAAAGGGGAGAAGAATACGAGGAGCAAAAAAAAAAAAAAACAGAGAAATACGAGGAGCAGAAAAGGGGGAAAAATAAGGGGAGCATCAAAAGTGTGCAAATACGAGGAGCAATAAATGTATGAAAAATCCCAGGAGCAGGAAAAGGGGAGAAAAATACGAGGAACAACAAAAAAAAAAACAGAAAAATACGACGAGCAAGAAAAGTTTGAAAAACACGAGAAGAAAAAGGGGAGAAAAATACAAGGAGTAAAAAAAAAAAAAAAAAAAAAAGAAAAATACGAGGAGCAGACAAGGGGGGAAAATCAGAGGAGGATCAACAGTATGCCACTACGAAGAGAAAGAGCAGTGTGAAAAACCCGAAGCGAAGAAACAGGGGAGAAGAATGCGAGGAGCAAGAAAAAAAAAGCAAAAGACAAAAATGAGGAGCAGACAAGGGGGGAAAATCAGAGGAGGATCAACAGTATGCCACGACGAGGAGCAAGAGCAGTGTGAAAAACCCGAGGCGAAGAATACGAGGAGCAAGAAAAAAAAGCAAAAGACATAAACGAGGAGCAGACAAAGGGGGAAAATCAGAGGAGGATCAACAGTATGCCACTACGTGGAGTAAGAGAAGTGTGAAAAACCCGAGGCGAAGAAACCGGGGAGAAGAATACGAGGAGCAAGAAAAAAAAAGCAAAATACAAAAACGAGGAGAACACAAGGGGCGAAAATCAGAGGAGGATCAACCGTATGCCACTACGTGGAGTAAGAGAAGTGTGAAAATGCTGATGCGAAGAAACAGGGGAGAAGAATACGAGGAGCAAGAAAAAAAAAGCAAAATACAAAAACGAGGAGAACACAAGGGGCGAAAATCAGAGGAGGATCAACAGTATGCCACTACGTGGAGTAAGAGAAGTGTGAAAATGCTGATGCGAAGAAACAGGGGAGAAGAATACGAGGAGCAAGAAAAAAAAAGCAAAATACAAAAACGAGGAGAACACAAGGGGCGAAAATCAGAGGAGGATCAACAGTATGCCACTACGTGGAGTAAGAGAAGTGTGAAAAACCCGAGGCGAAGAAACAGGGGAGAAGAATACGAGGAGCAAGAAAAAAAAAGCAAAATACAAAAACGAGGAGAACACAAGGGGCGAAAATCAGAGGAGGATCAACAGTATGCCACTACGTGGAGTAAGAGAAGTGTGAAAATGCTGATGCGAAGAAACAGGGGAGAAGAATACGAGGAGCAAGAAAAAAAAAGCAAAATACAAAAACGAGGAGAACACAAGGGGCGAAAATCAGAGGAGGATCAACAGTATGCCACTACGTGGAGTAAGAGAAGTGTGAAAAACCCGAGGCGAAGAAACAGGGGAGAAGAATACGAGGAGCAAGAAAAAAAAAGCAAAATACAAAAACGAGGAGAACACAAGGGGCGAAAATCAGAGGAGGATCAACAGTATGCCACTACGTGGAGTAAGAGACGTGTGAAAAACCCGAGGCGAAGAAACAGGGGAGAAGAATACGAGGAGCAAGAAAAAAAAAGCAAAATACAAAAACGAGGAGAACACAAGGGGCGAAAATCAGAGGAGGATCAACAGTATGCCACTACGTGGAGTAAGAGAAGTGTGAAAAACCCGAGGCGAAGAAACAGGGGAGAAGAATACGAGGAGCAAGAAAAAAAAAGCAAAATACAAAAACGAGGAGAACACAAGGGTCGAAAATCAGAGGAGGATCAACAGTATGCCACTACGTGGAGTAAGAGAAGTGTGAAAAACCCGAGGCGAAGAAACAGGGGAGAAGAATACGAGGAGCAAGAAAAAAAAAGCAAAATACAAAAACGAGGAGAACACAAGGGGCGAAAATCAGAGGAGGATCAACCGTATGCCACTACGTGGAGTAAGAGAAGTGTGAAAATGCTGATGCGAAGAAACAGGGGAGAAGAATACGAGGAGCAAGAAAAAAAAAGCAAAATACAAAAACGAGGAGAACACAAGGGGCGAAAATCAGAGGAGGATCAACAGTATGCCACTACGTGGAGTAAGAGAAGTGTGAAAAACCCGAGGCGAAGAAACAGGGGAGAAGAATACGAGGAGCAAGAAAAAAAAAGCAAAATACAAAAACGAGGAGAACACAAGGGGCGAAAATCAGAGGAGGATCAACAGTATGCCACTACGTGGAGTAAGAGAAGTGTGAAAAACCCGAGGCGAAGAAACAGGGGAGAAGAATAAGAGGAGCAAGAAAAAAAAAGCAAAATACAAAAACGAGGAGAACACAAGGGGCGAAAATCAGAGGAGGATCAACAGTATGCCACTACGTGGAGTAAGAGAAGTGTGAAAAACCCGAGGCGAAGAAACAGGGGAGAAGAATACGAGGAGCAAGAAAAAAAAAGCAAAATACAAAAACGAGGAGAACACAAGGGGCGAAAATCAGAGGAGGATCAACAGTATGCCACTACGTGGAGTAAGAGAAGTGTGAAAAATCCGAGGCGAAGAAACAGGGGAGAAGAATACGAGGAGCAAGAAAAAAAAAGCAAAATACAAAAACGAGGAGAACACAAGGGGCGAAAATCAGAGGAGGATCAACAGTATGCCACTACGTGGAGTAAGAGAAGTGTGAAAAACCCGAGGCGAAGAAACAGGGGAGAAGAATACGAGGAGCAAGAAAAAAAAAGCAAAATACAAAAACGAGGAGAACACAAGGGGCGAAAATCAGAGGAGGATCAACAGTATGCCACTACGTGGAGTAAGAGAAGTGTGAAAATGCTGATGCGAAGAAACAGGGGAGAAGAATACGAGGAGCAAGAAAAAAAAAGCAAAATACAAAAACGAGGAGAACACAAGGGGCGAAAATCAGAGGAGGATCAACAGTATGCCACTACGTGGAGTAAGAGAAGTGTGAAAAACCCGAGGCGAAGAAACAGGGGAGAAGAATACGAGGAGCAAGAAAAAAAAAGCAAAATACAAAAACGAGGAGAACACAAGGGGCGAAAATCAGAGGAGGATCAACAGTATGCCACTACGTGGAGTAAGAGAAGTGTGAAAATGCTGATGCGAAGAAACAGGGGAGAAGAATACGAGGAGCAAGAAAAAAAAAGCAAAATACAAAAACGAGGAGAACACAAGGGGCGAAAATCAGAGGAGGATCAACAGTATGCCACTACGTGGAGTAAGAGAAGTGTGAAAAACCCGAGGCGAAGAAACAGGGGAGAAGAATACGAGGAGCAAGAAAAAAAAAGCAAAATACAAAAACGAGGAGAACACAAGGGGCGAAAATCAGAGGAGGATCAACAGTATGCCACTACGTGGAGTAAGAGACGTGTGAAAAACCCGAGGCGAAGAAACAGGGGAGAAGAATACGAGGAGCAAGAAAAAAAAAGCAAAATACAAAAACGAGGAGAACACAAGGGGCGAAAATCAGAGGAGGATCAACCGTATGCCACTACGTGGAGTAAGAGAAGTGTGAAAATGCTGATGCGAAGAAACAGGGGAGAAGAATACGAGGAGCAAGAAAAAAAAAGCAAAATACAAAAACGAGGAGAACACAAGGGGCGAAAATCAGAGGAGGATCAACAGTATGCCACTACGTGGAGTAAGAGAAGTGTGAAAATGCTGATGCGAAGAAACAGGGGAGAAGAATACGAGGAGCAAGAAAAAAAAAGCAAAATACAAAAACGAGGAGAACACAAGGGGCGAAAATCAGAGGAGGATCAACAGTATGCCACTACGTGGAGTAAGAGAAGTGTGAAAAACCCGCGGCGAAGAAACAGGGGAGAAGAATACGAGGAGCAAGAAAAAAAAAGCAAAATACAAAAACGAGGAGAACACAAGGGGCGAAAATCAGAGGAGGATCAACAGTATGCCACTACGTGGAGTAAGAGAAGTGTGAAAAACCCGAGGCGAAGAAACAGGGGAGAAGAATACGAGGAGCAAGAAAAAAAAAGCAAAATACAAAAACGAGGAGAACACAAGGGGCGAAAATCAGAGGAGGATCAACCGTATGCCACTACGTGGAGTAAGAGAAGTGTGAAAATGCTGATGCGAAGAAACAGGGGAGAAGAATACGAGGAGCAAGAAAAAAAAAGCAAAATACAAAAACGAGGAGAACACAAGGGGCGAAAATCAGAGGAGGATCAACAGTATGCCACTACGTGGAGTAAGAGAAGTGTGAAAATGCTGATGCGAAGAAACAGGGGAGAAGAATACGAGGAGCAAGAAAAAAAAAGCAAAATACAAAAACGAGGAGAACACAAGGGGCGAAAATCAGAGGAGGATCAACAGTATGCCACTACGTGGAGTAAGAGAAGTGTGAAAATGCTGATGCGAAGAAACAGGGGAGAAGAATACGAGGAGCAAGAAAAAAAAAGCAAAATACAAAAACGAGGAGAACACAAGGGGCGAAAATCAGAGGAGGATCAACAGTATGCCACTACGTGGAGTAAGAGAAGTGTGAAAAACCCGAGGCGAAGAAACAGGGGAGAAGAATACGAGGAGCAAGAAAAAAAAAGCAAAATACAAAAACGAGGAGAACACAAGGGGCGAAAATCAGAGGAGGATCAACAGTATGCCACGACGTGGAGTAAGAGAAGTGTGAAAAACCCGAGGCGAAGAAACAGGGGAGAAGAATACGAGGAGCAAGAAAAAAAAAGCAAAATACAAAAACGAGGAGAACACAAGGGGCGAAAATCAGAGGAGGATCAACAGTATGCCACTACGTGGAGTAAGAGAAGTGTGAAAAACCCGAGGCGAAGAAACCGGGGAGAAGAATACGAGGAGCAAGAAAAAAAAAGCAAAATACATAAACGAGGAGAACACAAGGGGCGAAAATCAGAGGAGGATCAACAGTATGCCACTACGTGGAGTAAGAGAAGTGTGAAAATGCTGATGCGAAGAAACAGGGGAGAAGAATACGAGGAGCAAGAAAAAAAAAGCAAAATACAAAAACGAGGAGAACACAAGGGGCGAAAATCAGAGGAGGATCAACAGTATGCCACTACGTGGAGAAAGAGAAGTGTGAAAAAACCGAGGCGAAGAAACAGGGGAGAAGAATACGAGAGGCAAGAAAAAAAAAGCAAAATACAAAAACGAGGAGAACACAAGGGGCGAAAATCAGAGGAGGATCAAAAGTGTGGCACTACGTGGAGTAAGAGAAGTGTGAAAAACCCGAGGCGAAGAAACAGGGAAGAAGAATACGACGAGCAAGGAAAAAAAAGCAAAATACAAAAACGAGGAGAACACAAGGGGCGAAAATCAGAGGAGGATCAAAAGTGTGGCACTACGTGGAGTAAGAGAAGTGTGAAAAACCCGAGGCGAAGAAACAGGGGTGAAGAATACGAGGAGCAAGAAAAAAAAAGCAAAATACAAAAACGAGGAGAACACAAGGGGCGAAAATCAGAGGAGGATCAACAGTATGCCACTACGTGGAGTAAGAGAAGTGTGAAAATGCTGATGCGAAGAAACAGGGGAGAAGAATACGAGGAGCAAGAAAAAAAAAGCAAAATACAAAAACGAGGAGAACACAAGGGGCGAAAATCAGAGGAGGATCAACAGTATGCCACTACGTGGAGTAAGAGAAGTGTGAAAAACCCGAGGCGAAGAAACAGGGGAGAAGAATACGAGGAGCAAGAAAAAAAAAGCAAAATACAAAAACGAGGAGAACACAAGGGGCGAAAATCAGAGGAGGATCAACAGTATGCCACTACGTGGAGTAAGAGAAGTGTGAAAAACCCGAGGCGAAGAAACAGGGGAGAAGAATACGAGGAGCAAGAAAAAAAAAGCAAAATACAAAAACGAGGAGAACACAAGGGGCGAAAATCAGAGGAGGATCAACAGTATGCCACTACGTGGAGTAAGAGAAGTGTGAAAAACCCGAGGTGAAGAAACAGGGGAGAAGAATACGAGGAGCAAGAAAAAAAAAGCAAAATACAAAAACGAGGAGAACACAAGGGGCGAAAATCAGAGGAGGATCAACAGTATGCCACGACGTGGAGTAAGAGAAGTGTGAAAAACCCGAGGCGAAGAAACCGGGGAGAAGAATACGAGGAGCAAGAAAAAAAAAGCAAAATACAAAAACGAGGAGAACACAAGGGGCGAAAATCAGAGGAGGATCAACAGTATGCCACGACGTGGAGTAAGAGAAGTGTGAAAATCCCGAGGCGAAGAAACAGGGGAGAAGAATACGAGGAGCAAGAAAAAAAAAGCAAAATACAAAAACGAGGAGAACACAAGGGGCGAAAATCAGAGGAGGATCAACAGTATGCCACTACGTGGAGTAAGAGAAGTGTGAAAAACCCGAGGCGAAGAAACAGGGGAGAAGAATACGATGAGCAAGAAAAAAAAAGCAAAATACAAAAACGAGGAGAACACACGGGGCGAAAATCAGAGGAGGATCAAAAGTGTGGCATTACGTGGAGTAAGAGAAGTGTGAAAAACCCGAGGCGAAGAAACAGGGGAGAAGAATACGAGGAGCAGGAAAAAAAAAGCAAAATACAAAAACGAGGAGAACACAAGGGGCGAAAATCAGAGGAGGATCAACAGTATGCCACTACGTGGAGTAAGAGAAGTGTGAAAATGCTGATGCGAAGAAACAGGGGAGAAGAATACGAGGAGCAAGAAAAAAAAAGCAAAATACAAAAACGAGGAGAACACAAGGGGCGAAAATCAGAGGAGGATCAACAGTATGCCACTAAGTGGAGTAAGAGAAGTGTGAAAAACCCGAGGCGAAGAAACAGGGGAGAAGAATACGAGGAGCAAGAAAAAAAAAGCAAAATACAAAAACGAGGAGAACACAAGGGGCGAAAATCAGAGGAGGATCAACAGTATGCCACTACGTGGAGTAAGAGAAGTGTGAAAAACCCGAGGCGAAGAAACAGGGGAGAAGAATACGAGGAGCAAGAAAAAAAAAGCAAAATACAAAAACGAGGAGAACACAAGGGGCGAAAATCAGAGGAGGATCAACAGTATGCCACTACGTGGAGTAAGAGAAGTGTGAAAAACCCGAGGCGAAGAAACCGGGGAGAAGAATACGAGGAGCAAGAAAAAAAAAGCAAAATACATAAACGAGGAGAACACAAGGGGCGAAAATCAGAGGAGGATCAACAGTATGCCACTACGTGGAGTAAGAGAAGTGTGAAAATGCTGATGCGAAGAAACAGGGGAGAAGAATACGAGGAGCAAGAAAAAAAAAGCAAAATACAAAAACGAGGAGAACACAAGGGGCGAAAATCAGAGGAGGATCAACAGTATGCCACTACGTGGAGTAAGAGAAGTGTGAAAAACCCGAGGCGAAGAAACAGGGGAGAAGAATACGAGGAGCAAGAAAAAAAAAGCAAAATACAAAAACGAGGAGAACACAAGGGGCGAAAATCAGAGGAGGATCAACAGTATGCCACTACGTGGAGTAAGAGAAGTGTGAAAAACCCGAGGCGAAGAAACAGGGGAGAAGAATACGAGGAGCAAGAAAAAAAAAGCAAAATACAAAAACGAGGAGAACACAAGGGGCGAAAATCAGAGGAGGATCAACATTATGCCACTACGTGGAGTAAGAGAAGTGTGAAAAACCCGAGGCGAAGAAACCGGGGAGAAGAATACGAGGAGCAAGAAAAAAAAAGCAAAATACATAAACGAGGAGAACACAAGGGGCGAAAATCAGAGGAGGATCAACAGTATGCCACTACGTGGAGTAAGAGAAGTGTGAAAATGCTGATGCGAAGAAACAGGGGAGAAGAATACGAGGAGCAAGAAAAAAAAAGCAAAATACAAAAACGAGGAGAACACAAGGGGCGAAAATCAGAGGAGGATCAACAGTATGCCACTACGTGGAGTAAGAGAAGTGTGAAAAACCCGAGGCGAAGAAACAGGGGAGAAGAATACGAGGAGCAAGAAAAAAAAAGCAAAATACAAAAACGAGGAGAACACAAGGGGCGAAAATCAGAGGAGGATCAACAGTATGCCACTACGTGGAGTAAGAGAAGTGTGAAAAACCCGAGGCGAAGAAACCGGGGAGAAGAATACGAGGAGCAAGAAAAAAAAAGCAAAATACAAAAACGAGGAGAACACAAGGGGCGAAAATCAGAGGAAGATCAACAGTATGCCACTACGTGGAGTAAGAGAAGTGTGAAAAACCCGAGGCAAAGAAACCGGGGAGAAGAATACGAGGAGCAAGAAAAAAAAAGCAAAATACAAAAACGAGGAGAACACAAGGGGCGAAAATCAGAGGAGGATCAACAGTATGCCACTACGTGGAGTAAGAGAAGTGTGAAAAACCCGAGGCGAAGAAACAGGGGAGAAGAATACGAGGAGCAAGAAAAAAAAAGCAAAATACAAAAACGAGGAGAACACAAGGGGCGAAAATCAGAGGAGGATCAACAGTATGCAACTACGTGGAGTAAAAGAAGTGTGAAAAACCCGAGGCGAAGAAACAGGGGAGAAGAATACGAGGAGCAAGAAAAAAAAAGCAAAATACAAAAACGAGGAGAACACAAGGGGCGAAAATCAGAGGAGGATCAACAGTATGCCACTACGTGGAGTAAGAGAAGTGTGAAAAACCCGAGGCGAAGAAACAGGGGAGAAGAATACGAGGAGCAAGAAAAAAAAAGCAAAATACAAAAACGAGGAGAACACAAGGGGCGAAAATCACAGGAGGAGCAAAAGTGTGGCACTACGTGGAGTAAGAGAAGTGTGAAAAACCCGAGGCGAAGAAACAGGGAAGAAGAATACGAGGAGCAAGAAAAAAAAAGCAAAATACAAAAACGAGGAGAACACAAGGGGCGAAAATCAGAGGAGGATCAAAAGTGTGGCACTACGTGGAGTAAGAGAAGTGTGAAAAACCCGAGGCGAAGAAACAGGGGTGAAGAATACGAGGAGCAAGAAAAAAAAAGCAAAATACAAAAACGAGGAGAACACAAGGGGCGAAAATCAGAGGAGGATCAACAGTATGCCACTACGTGGAGTAAGAGAAGTGTGAAAATGCTGATGCGAAGAAACAGGGGAGAAGAATACGAGGAGCAAGAAAAAAAAAGCAAAATACAAAAACGAGGAGAACACAAGGGGCGAAAATCAGAGGAGGATCAACAGTATGCCACTACGTGGAGTAAGAGAAGTGTGAAAATGCTGATGCGAAGAAACAGGGGAGAAGAATACGAGGAGCAAGAAAAAAAAAGCAAAATACAAAAACGAGGAGAACACAAGGGGCGAAAATCAGAGGAGGATCAACAGTATGCCACTACGTGGAGTAAGAGAAGTGTGAAAAACCCGAGGCGAAGAAACAGGGGAGAAGAATACGAGGAGCAAGAAAAAAAAAGCAAAATACAAAAACGAGGAGAACACAAGGGGCGAAAATCAGAGGAGGATCAACAGTATGCCACTACGTGGAGTAAGAGAAGTGTGAAAAACCCGAGGCGAAGAAACAGGGGAGAAGAATACGAGGAGCAAGAAAAAAAAAGCAAAATACAAAAACGAGGAGAACACAAGGGGCGAAAATCAGAGGAGGATCAACAGTATGCCACTACGGGGAGTAAGAGAAGTGTGAAAAACCCGAGGCGAAGAAACCGGGGAGAAGAATACGAGGAGCAAGAAAAAAAAAGCAAAATACAAAAACGAGGAGAACACAAGGGGCGAAAATCAGAGGAGGATCAACAGTATGCCACTACGTGGAGTAAGAGAAGTGTGAAAAACCCGAGGCGAAGAAACCGGGGAGAAGAATACGAGGAGCAAGAAAAAAAAAGCAAAATACAAAAACGAGGAGAACACAAGGGGCGAAAATCAGAGGAGGATCAACAGTATGCCACTACGTGGAGTAAGAGAAGTGTGAAAAACCCGAGGCGAAGAAACAGGGGAGAAGAATACGAGGAGCAAGAAAAAAAAAGCAAAATACAAAAACGAGGAGAACACAAGGGGCGAAAATCAGAGGAGGATCAACAGTATGCAACTACGTGGAGTAAAAGAAGTGTGAAAAACGCGAGGCGAAGAAACAGGGGAGAAGAATACGAGGAGCAAGAAAAAAAAAGCAAAATACAAAAACGAGGAGAACACAAGGGGCGAAAATCAGAGGAGGATCAACAGTATGCCACTACGTGGAGTAAGAGAAGTGTGAAAAACCCGAGGCGAAGAAACAGGGGAGAAGAATACGAGGAGCAAGAAAAAAAAAGCAAAATACAAAAACGAGGAGAACACAAGGGGCGAAAATCACAGGAGGAGCAAAAGTGTGGCACTACGTGGAGTAAGAGAAGTGTGAAAAACCCGAGGCGAAGAAACAGGGGAGAAGAATACGAGGAGCAAGAAAAAAAAAGCAAAATACAAAAACGAGGAGAACACAAGGGGCGAAAATCAGAGGAGGATCAACAGTATGCCACTACGTGGAGTAAGCGAAGTGTGAAAAACCCGAGGCGAAGAAACCGGGGAGAAGAATACGAGGAGCAAGAAAAAAAAAGCAAAATACAAAAACGAGGAGAACACAAGGGGCGAAAATCAGAGGAGGATCAACAGTATGCCACTACGTGGAGTAAGAGAAGTGTGAAAAACCCGAGGCGAAGAAACAGGGGAGAAGAATACGAGGAGCAAGAAAAAAAAAGCAAAATACAAAAACGAGGAGAACACAAGGGGCGAAAATCAGAGGAGGATCAACAGTATGCAACTACGTGGAGTAAAAGAAGTGTGAAAAACCCGAGGCGAAGAAACAGGGGAGAAGAATACGAGGAGCAAGAAAAAAAAAGCAAAATACAAAAACGAGGAGAACACAAGGGGCGAAAATCAGAGGAGGATCAACAGTATGCCACTACGTGGAGTAAGAGAAGTGTGAAAAACCCGAGGCGAAGAAACAGGGGAGAAGAATACGAGGAGCAAGAAAAAAAAAGCAAAATACAAAAACGAGGAGAACACAAGGGGCGAAAATCACAGGAGGAGCAAAAGTGTGGCACTACGTGGAGTAAGAGAAGTGTGAAAAACCCGAGGCGAAGAAACAGGGAAGAAGAATACGAGGAGCAAGAAAAAAAAAGCAAAATACAAAAACGAGGAGAACACAAGGGGCGAAAATCAGAGGAGGATCAAAAGTGTGGCACTACGTGGAGTAAGAGAAGTGTGAAAAACCCGAGGCGAAGAAACCGGGGAGAAGAATACGAGGAGCAAGAAAAAAAAAGCAAAATACATAAACGAGGAGAACACAAGGGGCGAAAATCAGAGGAGGATCAACAGTATGCCACTACGTGGAGTAAGAGAAGTGTGAAAATGCTGATGCGAAGAAACAGGGGAGAAGAATACGAGGAGCAAGAAAAAAAAAGCAAAATACAAAAACGAGGAGAACACAAGGGGCGAAAATCAGAGGAGGATCAACAGTATGCCACTACGTGGAGTAAGAGAAGTGTGAAAAACCCGAGGCGAAGAAACAGGGGAGAAGAATACGAGGAGCAAGAAAAAAAAAGCAAAATACAAAAACGAGGAGAACACAAGGGGCGAAAATCAGAGGAGGATCAACAGTATGCCACTACGTGGAGTAAGAGAAGTGTGAAAAACCCGAGGCGAAGAAACAGGGGAGAAGAATACGAGGAGCAAGAAAAAAAAAGCAAAATACAAAAACGAGGAGAACACAAGGGGCGAAAATCAGAGGAGGATCAACAGTATGCCACGACGTGGAGTAAGAGAAGTGTGAAAAACCCGAGGCGAAGAAACCGGGGAGAAGAATACGAGGAGCAAGAAAAAAAAAGCAAAATACAAAAACGAGGAGAACACAAGGGGCGAAAATCAGAGGAGGATCAACAGTATGCCACTACATGGAGTAAGAGAAGTGTGAAAATCCCGAGGCGAAGAAACAGGGGAGAAGAATACGAGGAGCAAGAAAAAAAAAGCAAAATACAAAAACGAGGAGAACACAAGGGGCGAAAATCAGAGGAGGATCAACAGTATGCCACTACGTGGAGTAAGAGAAGTGTGAAAAACCCGAGGCGAAGAAACAGGGGAGAAGAATACGAGGAGCAAGAAAAAAAAAGCAAAATACAAAAACGAGGAGAACACAAGGGGCGAAAATCACAGGAGGAGCAAAAGTGTGGCACTACGTGGAGTAAGAGAAGTGTGAAAAACCCGAGGCGAAGAAACAGGGAAGCAGAATACGAGGAGCAAGAAAAAAAAAGCAAAATACAAAAACGAGGAGAACACAAGGGGCGAAAATCAGAGGAGGATCAAAAGTGTGGCACTACGTGGAGTAAGAGAAGTGTGAAAAACCCGAGGCGAAGAAACAGGGGTGAAGAATACGAGGAGCAAGAAAAAAAAAGCAAAATACAAAAACGAGGAGAACACAAGGGGCGAAAATCAGAGGAGGATCAACAGTATGCCACTACGTGGAGTAAGAGAAGTGTGAAAATGCTGATGCGAAGAAACAGGGGAGAAGAATACGAGGAGCAAGAAAAAAAAAGCAAAATACAAAAACGAGGAGAACACAAGGGGCGAAAATCAGAGGAGGATCAACAGTATGCCACTACGTGGAGTCAGAGAAGTGTGAAAAACCCGAGGCGAAGAAACAGGGGAGAAGAATACGAGGAGCAAGAAAAAAAAAGCAAAATACAAAAACGAGGAGAACACAAGGGGCGAAAATCAGAGGAGGATCAACAGTATGCCACTACGTGGAGTAAGAGAAGTGTGAAAAACCCGAGGCGAAGAAACCGGGGAGAAGAATACGAGGAGCAAGAAAAAAAAAGCAAAATACATAAACGAGGAGAACACAAGGGGCGAAAATCAGAGGAGGATCAACAGTATGCCACTACGTGGAGTAAGAGAAGTGTGAAAATGCTGATGCGAAGAAACAGGGGAGAAGAATACGAGGAGCAAGAAAAAAAAAGCAAAATACAAAAACGAGGAGAACACAAGGGGCGAAAATCAGAGGAGGATCAACAGTATGCCACTACGTGGAGTAAGAGAAGTGTGAAAAACCCGAGGCGAAGAAACAGGGGAGAAGAATACGAGGAGCAAGAAAAAAAAAGCAAAATACAAAAACGAGGAGAACACAAGGGGCGAAAATCAGAGGAGGATCAAAAATGTGGCACTACGAGGAGTAAGAGAAGTGTGAAAAACCCGAGGCGAAGAAACCGGGGAGAAGAATACGAGGAGCAAGAAAAAAAAAGCAAAATACAAAAACGAGGAGAACACAAGGGGCGAAAATCACAGGAGGATCAACAGTATGCCACTACGTGGAGTAAGAGAAGTGTGAAAAACCCGAGGCGAAGAAACAGGGGAGAAGAATACGAGGAGCAAGAAAAAAAAAGCAAAATACAAAAACGAGGAGAACACAAGGGGCGAAAATCACAGGAGGAGCAAAAGTGTGGCACTACGTGGAGTAAGAGAAGTGTGAAAAACCCGAGGCGAAGAAACAGGGGAGAAGAATACGAGGAGCAAGAAAAAAAAAGCAAAATACAAAAACGAGGAGAACACAAGGGGCGAAAATCAGAGGAGGATCAACAGTATGCCACTACGTGGAGTAAGAGAAGTGTGAAAATCCCGAGGCGAAGAAACAGGGGAGAAGAATACGAGGAGCAAGAAAAAAAAAGCAAAATACAAAAACGAGGAGAACACAAGGGGCGAAAATCAGAGGAGGATCAACAGTATGCCACTACGTGGAGTAAGAGAAGTGTGAAAAACCCGAGGCGAAGAAACAGGGGAGAAGAATACGAGGAGCAAGAAAAAAAAAGCAAAATACAAAAACGAGGAGAACACAAGGGGCGAAAATCAGAGGAGGATCAACAGTATGCCACTACGTGGAGTAAGAGAAGTGTGAAAAACCCGAGGCGAAGAAACAGGGGAGAAGAATACGAGGAGCAAGAAAAAAAAAGCAAAATACAAAAACGAGGAGAACACAAGGGGCGAAAATCAGAGGAGGATCAACAGTATGCCCCTACGTGGAGTAAGAGAAGTGTGAAAAACCCGAGGCGAAGAAACAGGGGAGAAGAATACGAGGAGCAAGAAAAAAAAAGCAAAATACAAAAACGAGGAGAACACAAGGGGCGAAAATCAGAGGAGGATCAACAGTATGCCACTACGTGGAGTAAGAGAAGTGTGAAAAACCCGAGGCGAAGAAACCGGGGAGAAGAATACGAGGAGCAAGAAAAAAAAAAGCAAAATACAAAAACGAGGAGAACACAAGGGGCGAAAATCAGAGGAGGATCAACAGTATGCCACTACGTGGAGTAAGAGAAGTGTGAAAAACGCGAGGCGAAGAAACAGGGGAGAAGAATACGAGGAGCAAGAAAAAAAAAGCAAAATACAAAAACGAGGAGAACACAAGGGGCGAAAATCAGAGGAGGATCAACAGTATGCCACTACGTGGAGTAAGAGAAGTGTGAAAAACCCGAGGCGAAGAAACAGGGAAGCAGAATACGAGGAGCAAGAAAAAAAAAGCAAAATACAAAAACGAGGAGAACACAAGGGGCGAAAATCAGAGGAGGATCAAAAGTGTGGCACTACGTGGAGTAAGAGAAGTGTGAAAAACCCGAGGCGAAGAAACAGGGGTGAAGAATACGAGGAGCAAGAAAAAAAAAGCAAAATACAAAAACGAGGAGAACACAAGGGGCGAAAATCAGAGGAGGATCAACAGTATGCCACTACGTGGAGTAAGAGAAGTGTGAAAATGCTGATGCGAAGAAACAGGGGAGAAGAATACGAGGAGCAAGAAAAAAAAAGCAAAATACAAAAACGAGGAGAACACAAGGGGCGAAAATCAGAGGAGGATCAACAGTATGCCACTACGTGGAGTAAGAGAAGTGTGAAAAACCCGAGGCGAAGAAACAGGGGAGAAGAATACGAGGAGCAAGAAAAAAAAAGCAAAATACAAAAACGAGGAGAACACAAGGGGCGAAAATCAGAGGAGGATCAACAGTATGCCACTACGTGGAGTAAGAGAAGTGTGAAAAACCCGAGGCGAAGAAACCGGGGAGAAGAATACGAGGAGCAAGAAAAAAAAAGCAAAATACATAAACGAGGAGAACACAAGGGGCGAAAATCAGAGGAGGATCAACAGTATGCCACTACGTGGAGTAAGAGAAGTGTGAAAATGCTGATGCGAAGAAACAGGGGAGAAGAATACGAGGAGCAAGAAAAAAAAAGCAAAATACAAAAACGAGGAGAACACAAGGGGCGAAAATCAGAGGAGGATCAACAGTATGCCACTACGTGGAGTAAGAGAAGTGTGAAAAACCCGAGGCGAAGAAACAGGGGAGAAGAATACGAGGAGCAAGAAAAAAAAAGCAAAATACAAAAACGAGGAGAACACAAGGGGCGAAAATCAGAGGAGGATCAAAAATGTGGCACTACGAGGAGTAAGAGAAGTGTGAAAAACCCGAGGCGAAGAAACCGGGGAGAAGAATACGAGGAGCAAGAAAAAAAAAGCAAAATACAAAAACGAGGAGAACACAAGGGGCGAAAATCAGAGGAGGATCAACAGTATGCCACTACGTGGAGTAAGAGAAGTGTGAAAAACCCGAGGCGAAGAAACAGGGGAGAAGAATACGAGGAGCAAGAAAAAAAAAGCAAAATACAAAAACGAGGAGAACACAAGGGGCGAAAATCAGAGGAGGAGCAAAAGTGTGGCACTACGTGGAGTAAGAGAAGTGTGAAAAACCCGAGGCGAAGAAACAGGGGAGAAGAATACGAGGAGCAAGAAAAAAAAAGCAAAATACAAAAACGAGGAGAACACAAGGGGCGAAAATCAGAGGAGGATCAACAGTATGCCACTACGTGGAGTAAGAGAAGTGTGAAAATCCCGAGGCGAAGAAACAGGGGAGAAGAATACGAGGAGCAAGAAAAAAAAAGCAAAATACAAAAACGAGGAGAACACAAGGGGCGAAAATCAGAGGAGGATCAACAGTATGCCACTACGTGGAGTAAGAGAAGTGTGAAAAACCCGAGGCGAAGAAACAGGGGAGAAGAATACGAGGAGCAAGAAAAAAAAAGCAAAATACAAAAACGAGGAGAACACAAGGGGCGAAAATCAGAGGAGGATCAACAGTATGCCACTACGTGGAGTAAGAGAAGTGTGAAAAACCCGAGGCGAAGAAACCGGGGAGAAGAATACGAGGAGCAAGAAAAAAAAAGCAAAATACAAAAACGAGGAGAACACAAGGGGCGAAAATCAGAGGAGGATCAACAGTATGCCCCTACGTGGAGTAAGAGAAGTGTGAAAAACCCGAGGCGAAGAAACAGGGGAGAAGAATACGAGGAGCAAGAAAAAAAAAGCAAAATACAAAAACGAGGAGAACACAAGGGGCGAAAATCAGAGGAGGATCAACAGTATGCCCCTACGTGGAGTAAGAGAAGTGTGAAAAACCCGAGGCGAAGAAACCGGGGAGAAGAATACGAGGAGCAAGAAAAAAAAAAGCAAAATACAAAAACGAGGAGAACACAAGGGGCGAAAATCAGAGGAGGATCAACAGTATGCCACTACGTGGAGTAAGAGAAGTGTGAAAAACCCGAGGCGAAGAAACCGGGGAGAAGAATACGAGGAGCAAGAAAAAAAAAGCAAAATACAAAAACGAGGAGAACACAAGGGGCGAAAATCAGAGGAGGATCAACAGTATGCCACTACGTGGAGTAAGAGAAGTGTGAAAAACCCGAGGCGAAGAAACAGGGGAGAAGAATACGAGGAGCAAGAAAAAAAAAGCAAAATACAAAAACGAGGAGAACACAAGGGGCGAAAATCAGAGGAGGATCAACAGTATGCCACTACGTGGAGTAAGAGAAGTGTGAAAATGCTGATGCGAAGAAACAGGGGAGAAGAATACGAGGAGCAAGAAAAAAAAAGCAAAATACAAAAACGAGGAGAACACAAGGGGCGAAAATCAGAGGAGGATCAACCGTATGCCACTACGTGGAGTAAGAGAAGTGTGAAAATGTTGATGCGAAGAAACAGGGGAGAAGAATACGAGGAGCAAGAAAAAAAAAGCAAAATACAAAAACGAGGAGAACACAAGGGGCGAAAATCAGAGGAGGATCAACAGTATGCCACTACGAGGAGTAAGAGAAGTGTGAAAAACCCGAGGCGAAGAAACAGGGGAGAAGAATACGAGGAGCAAGAAAAAAAAAAGCAAAATACAAAAACGAGGAGAACACAAGGGGCGAAAATCAGAGGAGGATCAACAGTATGCCACTACGTGGAGTAAGAGAAGTGTGAAAAACCCGAGGCGAAGAAACAGGGGAGAAGAATACGAGGAGCAAGAAAAAAAAAGCAAAATACAAAAACGAGGAGAACACAAGGGGCGAAAATCAGAGGAGGATCAACAGTATGCCACGACGTGGAGTAAGAGAAGTGTGAAAAACCCGAGGCGAAGAAACCGGGGAGAAGAATACGAGGAGCAAAAAAAAAAAAGCAAAATACAAAAACGAGGAGAACACAAGGGGCGAAAATCAGAGGAGGATCAACAGTATGCCACTACGTGGAGTAAGAGAAGTGTGAAAATCCCGAGGCGAAGAAACAGGGGAGAAGAATACGAGGAGCAAGAAAAAAAAAGCAAAATACAAAAACGAGGAGAACACAAGGGGCGAAAATCAGAGGAGGATCAACAGTATGCCACTACGTGGAGTAAGAGAAGTGTGAAAAACCCGAGGCGAAGAAACAGGGGAGAAGAATACGAGGAGCAAGAAAAAAAAAGCAAAATACAAAAACGAGGAGAACACAAGGGGCGAAAATCAGAGGAGGATCAAAAGTGTGGCACTACGTGGAGTAAGAGAAGTGTGAAAAACCCGAGGCGAAGAAACAGGGAAGAAGAATACGAGGAGCAAGAAAAAAAAAGCAAAATACAAAAACGAGGAGAACACAAGGGGCGAAAATCAGAAGAGGATCAAAAGTGTGGCACTACATGGAGTAAGAGAAGTGTGAAAAACCCGAGGCGAAGAAACAGGGGTGAAGAATACGAGGAGCAAGAAAAAAAAAGCAAAATACAAAAACGAGGAGAACACAAGGGGCGAAAATCAGAGGAGGATCAACAGTATGCCACTACGTGGAGTAAGAGAAGTGTGAAAATGCTGATGCGAAGAAACAGGGGAGAAGAATACGAGGAGCAAGAAAAAAAAAGCAAAATACAAAAACGAGGAGAACACAAGGGGCGAAAATCAGAGGAGGATCAACAGTATGCCACTACGTGGAGTAAGAGAAGTGTGAAAAACCCGAGGCGAAGAAACAGGGGAGAAGAATACGAGGAGCAAGAAAAAAAAAGCAAAATACAAAAACGAGGAGAACACAAGGGGCGAAAATCAGAGGAGGATCAACAGTATGCCACTACGTGGAGTAAGAGAAGTGTGAAAAACCCGAGGCGAAGAAACCGGGGAGAAGAATACGAGGAGCAAGAAAAAAAAAGCAAAATACATAAACGAGGAGAACACAAGGGTCGAAAATCAGAGGAGGATCAACAGTATGCCACTACGTGGAGTAAGAGAAGTGTGAAAATGCTGATGCGAAGAAACAGGGGAGAAGAATACGAGGAGCAAGAAAAAAAAAGCAAAATACAAAAACGAGGAGAACACAAGGGGCGAAAATCAGAGGAGGATCAACAGTATGCCACTACGTGGAGTAAGAGAAGTGTGAAAAACCCGAGGCGAAGAAACAGGGGAGAAGAATACGAGGAGCAAGAAAAAAAAAGCAAAATACAAAAACGAGGAGAACACAAGGGGCGAAAATCAGAGGAGGATCAAAAATGTGGCACTACGAGGAGTAAGAGAAGTGTGAAAAACCCGAGGCGAAGAAACAGGGGAGAAGAATACGAGGAGCAAGAAAAAAAAAGCAAAATACAAAAACGAGGAGAACACAAGGGGCAAAAATCAGAGGAGGATCAACAGTATGCCACTACGAGGAGCAAGAGAAGTGTGAAAAACCCGACGCGAAGAAACAGGGGAGAAGAATACGAGGAGCAAGAAAAAAAACGCAAAATACAAAAACGAGGAGAACACAAGGGGCGAAAATCAGAGGAGGATCAAGAGTGTGGCACTACGAGGAGCAAGAGAAGTGTGAAAACGCTGATGCGAAGAAACAGGGGAGAAGAATACGAGGAGAAAAAAAAAAAAGCAAAATACAAAAACGAGGAGAACACAAGGGGCGAAAATCAGAGGAGGATCAAAAGTGTGGCACTACGAGGAGTGAGAGAAGTGTGAAAAAGCCGAGGCAAAGAAACAGCGGAGAAGAATACGAGGAGCAAGAAAAAGAAAGCAAAATACAAAAATGAGGAGAACACAAGGCGCGAAAATCAGAGGAGGATCAAAAGTGTGGCACTACAAGGAGCAAGAGCAGTGTGAAAAACCCGAGGTGAAGAAACAGGGGAGAAGAATACGAGGAGCAAGAAAAAAAAAGCAAAATACAAAAACGAGGAGAACACAAGGGGCGAAAATCAGAGGAGGATCAAAAGTGTGGCACTACGAGGAGTAAGAGAAGTGTGAAAAACCCGAGGCGAAGAAACAGGGGAGAAGAATACGAGGAGCAAGAAAAAGAAAGCAAAATACAAAAACGAGGAGAACACAAGGGGCGAAAATCAGAGGAGGATCAACAGTACGGCACTACGAGGAGCAAGAGAAGTGTGAAAAACCCGACGTGAAGAAACAGGGGAGAAGAATACGAGGAGCAAGAAAAAAAAAGCAAAATACAAAAACGAGGAGAACACAAGGGGCGAAAATCAGAGGAGGATCAAGAGTGTGGCACTACGAGGAGCAAGAGAAGTGTGAAAACGCTGATGCGAAGAAACAGGGGAGAAGAATACGAGGAGCAAGAGAAAAAAAGCAAAATACAAAAACGAGGAGAACACAAGGGGCGAAAATCAGAGGAGGATCAAAAGTGTGGCACTACAAGGAGCAAGAGCAGTGTGAAAAACCCGAGGCGAAGAAACAGGGGAGAAGAATACGCGGAGCAAGAAAAAAAAAGCAAAAGACAAAAACGAGGAGCAGACAAGGGGGGAAAATCAGAGGAGGATGAAAAGTATGCCACTACGAGGAGCAAGAGCAGTGTGAAAAACCCGAGGCGAAGAAACAGGGGAGAAGAATAAGAGGAGCAAGAAAAAAAAAGCAAAAGACAAAAACGAGGAGCAGTCAAGGGGGGAAAATCAGAGGAGGATCAAAAGTGTGGAAATACGAGGAACAAGAAAGGTGTGAAAAACCCGAGGCGAAGAAAAAGGGGAGAACAATACGAGGAGCAAAAAAAAAAAAGAAAAATAAAAATACGAGGAGCAGACAAGGGGGAAAAATAAGAGGAGGATCAAAAGTGTGGAAATACGAGGAGCAAGAAAAGTGGGAAAAACACGAGGAGAAGAAAAAGGGGAGAACAATACGAGGAGCAAAAAAATAAAAATAAAAGACAAATACGAGGAGCAGACAAGGGGGGAAAATAAGAGGAGGATCAAAAGTGTGGAAATACGAGGAGCAAGAAAAGTGGGAAAAACACGAGGAGAAGAAAAAGGGGAGAACAATACGAGGAGCAAAAAAGAAAAAAAAAAAGAAAATACGAGGAGCAGAAAAGGGGGGAAAATAAGAGGAGGATCAAAAGTGTGGAAATATGAGGATCAAGAAAAGTGGGAAAAACACGAGGAGAAGAAAAAGGGGAGAACAATACGAGGAGCAAAAAAAAAAAGAAAAATACAAGGAGCAGACAATGGGGGAAAATAAGAGGAGGATCAAAAGTGTGGAGATACGAGGAGCAAGAAAAGTGGGAAAAACACGAGGAGAAGAAAAAGGGGAGAACAATACGAGGAGCAAAAAAAAAAAGAAAAGAAAAAGTCAAGGAGCAGACAAGGGGGAAAAATAAGAGGAGGATCAAAAGTGTGGAAATACGAGGAGCAAGAAAAGTGGGAAAAACACGAGGAGACGCAAAAGGGGAGAACAATACGAGGAGCAAAAAAAAAAAAAAAAAGAAAATACGAGGAGCAGAAAAGGGGGGAAAATAAGAGGAGGATCAAAAGTGTGGAAATACGAGGAGCAAGAAAAGTGGGAAAAACACGAGGAGAAGAAAAAGGGGAGAACAATACGAGGAGCAAAAAAAAAAAAAGAAAAGAAAAATTCGAGGAGCAGACAAGGGGGAAAAATAAGAGGAGGATCAAAAGTGTGGAAATACGAGGAGCACGAAAAGTGGGAAAAACACGAGGAGAAGAAAAAGGGGAGAACAATACGAGGAGCAAAAAGAAAAAGAAAAATACGAGGAGCAGACAAGGGGGGAAAATAAGAGGAGGATCAAAAGTGTGGAAATACGAGGAGCAAGAAAAGTGGGAAAAACACGAGGAGAAGAAAAAGGGGAGAACAATACGAGGAGCAAAAAAAAAAAGAAAAATACGAGGAGCAGAAAAGGGGGGAAAATAAGAGGTGGATCAAAAGTGTGGAAATACGAGGAGCAGGAAAAGTGGGAAAAACACGAGGAGAAGAAAAAGGGGAGAACAATACGAGGAGCGAAAAAAAAAAAAAAAGAAAAATACGAGGAGCAGAAAAGGGGGAAAAATAAGAGGAGGATCAAAAGTGTGGAAATACGAGGAACAAGAAAGGTTTGAAAAACCCGAGGCGAAGAAAAAAGGGAGAAGAATACGAGGAGCAAAAAAAAAAAAAGAAAAAGAAAAATACGAGGAGCAGACAAGGGGGGAAAATAAGAGGAGGATCAAAAGTGTGGAAATACGAGGAGCACGAAAAGTGGGAAAAACACGAGGAGAAGAAAAAGGGGAGAACAATACGAGGAGCAAAAAGAAAAAGAAAAATACGAGGAGCAGACAAGGGGGGAAAATAAGAGGAGGATCAAAAGTGTGGAAATACGAGGAGCAAGAAAAGTGGGAAAAACACGAGGAGAAGAAAAAGGGGAGAACAATACGAGGAGCAAAAAAAAAAAGAAAAATACGAGGAGCAGAAAAGGGGGGAAAATAAGAGGTGGATCAAAAGTGTGGAAATACGAGGAGCAGGAAAAGTGGGAAAAACACGAGGAGAAGAAAAAGGGGAGAACAATACGAGGAGCGAAAAAAAAAAAAAAAGAAAAATACGAGGAGCAGAAAAGGGGGAAAAATAAGAGGAGGATCAAAAGTGTGGAAATACGAGGAACAAGAAAGGTTTGAAAAACCCGAGGCGAAGAAAAAAGGGAGAAGAATACGAGGAGCAAAAAAAAAAAAAGAAAAAGAAAAATACGAGGAGCAGACAAGGGGGGAAAATAAGAGGAGGATCAAAAGTGTGGAAATACGAGGAGCAAGAAAAGTGTGAAAAATCCCAGGAGCAGGAAAAGGGGAGAAAAATACGAAGAGCAAAAAAAAAAAAAAACAGAAAAATACGAGGAGCAGAAAAGTGTGAAAAATAACAGGAGCATCAAAAGTGTGAAAATACGAGGAGCAAGAAAAGTGTGAAAAATCCCAGGAGCAGGAAAAGGGGAGAAAAATACGAGGAGCAAAAAAAAAAAAAAAAAGACGAGGAGCATGAAAAGGTGTGAAAAATGCGAGGAGCATGAAAAGGTGTGAAAAATGCGAGGAGCCAAAAAAAAAAAAATCCCCTGAGAGTTCTGCCCCGCCCTCTCCTCTATCATCTTAAGCTGCTGGGCAATGTGATCATCACACATATTTTCACATCCTTTAAAAAAAACATAGTTTTAAAAAAAATGCCTAAATGTAAATGGATGCAAAGTCAGACATTTACAAACAAAAAGGTTCAGAGCAGACTTTGGTTTCATTCAAACCAGAAACACTCTTAAAAAGCATTACAGAGAGTAAGGACAGTGCAGAGAGCAGGAACAACGTGGCTAGAATCTAGTAAATGCATGTGAAATTCTACCATAGAGTTTGTTTTCAATCCATGTGGAGGGGAGGGTGCGAGGGAGGGGAACATTATTACAGTCCCCCAGGGGTGTCTCCTCCTCTGACAGGCCATCATCATACAACAGTGAGTCGGATGGGGTGGACACGGCCAGGTCCAAGTAGTCCTGGAAGGGAGAGAGACCTGGTCACTCCTGGAGCAGGTCATTGCTGGACATGCCCACCCCTCCCCACCCCCGCCCTGCCTGATAGCAGAAGCCCCAGCCGAGTCCCACCCCGCACCTATCAACCTCTTGCCAGATCTGAGCCCCTGGCCAGGTCTGTCAGCATGAGTTCCCCCAGCCTCTGGTCCTCATCACAGAAAATCACCTCTTGGAGGCAGAAATGTGTTCCCTCATTGTTCTGGTCCTCTCTCTGCAGCGCTAGGGGCACCAGGCCCAGCACTGGAGAACAGGCCTGTTTATAAAACCTGAGGCTCTGGGATTGCAGTCCCGTGACTCATGTGGGAAGGCCAAGACACATTCCCCATCTGCTCCACACTTTCTGGCTTCCCTCCAGGCACTCCTGCCATCTCCAATATCAAGTCAGGACCAAGAAATCTGAGTCATCGGTGTGGGTTTTGCATAAGATGCTGCTAGAGGCTTCAGCTCCCAAGCAGGATGATTTGTGAGGACCGGCTACTTCCACTGCCCTGGTTAAAGGTGTCAAGAATGCTTCCAGTGTGTTTCTGGCTGGTTCTCAGCACTGTTATAGGAAAGCTGTTTGTAGGCATCAGCTATTACCTCTGTTTAGGGCAAATCATAGGATGTGCCCAAACGATACACCAAGGTTGGGTTTTATTCCAAGGGGCCCAGTCCATGCATCTTGCCTTCCATGTTTGGAGAAATGACAACTTTCAGTAACTGTGTCAATTTAAGGATGAAACCACCAGAGGGCAAGCAAGGTCTGTGTCTATTTTCTTTACTTGCATCCCCAGCATCTAAGGCAGAATACAGGAGGCAGCCCATTGCCCAATCAATATTAGTGAAAACTGTGTTGATTTCCTCTATCACCTAGAGTTGTAAACTGGAGGCACACAGATATGTTGTTTGGCCCACACTGAGCTTTTGGAAATTGCTATAAAAACTGGGAAACATAAACATCCCTTAAAAAGCCCTGGCATGCTGGCACTCTTATTCCTACAGGTTACATTGTCTATGGTAACAGGTCCTTCAGAGCCAGCTGGTAGGTTACTATTTGTCACAGTTTCCACTGCTCCCTTCACTTCCCACCCCTAGCCAGACCCTTCATAGAATCTGAATTTAGGACACATTCATTCCAACTTTACTTCCTCAAGTTCCATTATTGAAAATAATTTTGTTTGGCTTTGGCATATCTTCTTCCCACCCCTGTCTGTGGAGGGCTCTTCCTAAGTGTCAAGGTAAAAATCCTGGTTTCTCCCTAATTTCAAGAAGTCCAAGAGGCCTGGATTAAGGATAAAGGTTCGTGCCCGCCCCGCCCCCTGCCCCCAGTCTGCCCTGCCCCCTACCAGGAGACGACATGACCATCTCACTCTGCACAGCCGCACTCTGCCTTTGTATTGGGAATTCCATGAACTGGGGTGAGGGAAGTGGCACCAGGGATTGGCTCCGGGTACTCACTCTGCTCTTAACCATCATCTTAGATATCTAGGTCTTTGCTGATGTCGGCAAACACTGGCCTCTTGTCTGGTTCCCGCTTCCAGCACTGCAGCATTAGACTGTACCTGGTGAGACAAACAGGTGGGTGGTGACAATCCAGCAAGGATTGCCCAGTCACAACCACCACACCCAGTACAGTGCACCTGGGCCCCAGAGGCTCTGGTCCAAAATCCCAAAGCTGTTCCTGTGTCACTGACATCCTTCTCTGAGTTGGGCCAGGGTATGATGGGTCAGCAGGGGCTCACAGTGTCTGGCGCTGTGGTCCAGCCATGCTTGTTATGGCAGCTAACGCAGAAATGCCAGTCCTTAAAACTCTTATGAAGGATGAACTGTGTATGAACACAAAAACCTGCCAAGCACACTCTGTCTTGCACCTCCCTCCCTCCCTCCCCTGGGGCTCTGGCAGGGCTGCAGGGGCCACCTTGTGGGTGAGTGCTGGGCCTGTGCCTGCCAGTCTAGGGTGCCCAGGGAGGCAGCACCTACTCACCCTTGCACTCCCACAGCCCTGAGCCAGGCACATGGCAGGTGCATGACAGACTTTGTAGAATGAATGGACCAGTGTGTGTCTAACTATGGACGACCCCCTTCTCATGTGTTCTCAACCTGTTCTCCAAGGATCATCTGATGGAACCACCATTTGATGAGAAGATTCTGGTGCCCTCGAGCTGAAGTCCAGGTGCCATCTGCCTGCTCTTTGTCTGCCTTGGTGTCTCCACTTGGGCGCTCCCCTGTATGTACCCCTGGGGCCATTCTGAATTACCTGCCCCTCCCCAAGCATCCTGGGACAGGTCTCTAGCCTTAGACTGAAGCTGCTCCCTCATCCTTCCACCACCTCTCCTGGGGTCCTGCTCCCCCTCAGCTTGTAAGTCCCCCCAGGAGGCCCACCCAGCCCCCAGTGGAATCTGGGTCCCCAGCATCTGCCATCATGCCCAAGGGTGGTTCTCTGTCATCTGTGCCTTTGTCTTAGCCCGTTGCTTCCAGCTGCCCAGCTCGCCTAGGGCTGGCACCCAGGGCTGCCCAGCAGTGGGAAAGGATGAGTGTGCATGACCCCACCCCTCCAAAACCTGGAGTGTCAGTGGCTGGGGAGGCTGGACCAGAGAAAGCATGCTCACATCTCCTCGCTGCAGTTGTCTGGCCTCTCCATCCGATAGTCTGTCTTCAGAAGGTTGAAGAGCCGCTCTGGAGGAATCCCAGGGTAGGGGTTGCCGCCCAGGGTCACAATCTCCCACAGCAGGACACCAAAGGACCACCTGCAGAACCAGAGGGCCAATGAGCGACTGCACTGAGTCTGTGGCATCCTCAGCGCCCCAGATATCCTCCCCCTGGGCAGCAACAGGACCCGAGTTCCCTGTACAGAGAGTGGTCCAAGTGCCCACAGTTTCAGCCTAGGCTGACCAGACAGATGGAAGTGGAATGGAGGCGGGACCAGGTGTCTGCCTGCCCTGCCCCAACCCCCTGGCAAGCTGCTGCCCAAGCTCAGCCCCCATATCCAAAAAGGGCAGGTGGCTGACCCCTGAGGTGAAGCTCTGTAGCATCAGAGACGGCACAGGGAATGCAAATGAGCACAGTGAAAAGCAGGTCAAACTGAGGCCACAGGGCACCAGGGCACTCTGCAAAACCCCTTCACCTTTTCTGTGTGCCTGGAAATTTTCATAAGATGTTAAAAGGAAAAAACACTGCAATGGGAAAATATCAACTGTGAGGGAAAATTTACTGTCAAGTGGGGACAAAATCATCACAAAACAGCATTATCACACAAGCCCGTTTACAGTAATAAAGAATGCCTGCATGCCACGGACAACTCTAGGCAAGGCCTGTGAGTGCTGGCCGTAGTTATTTTGGGATGGTGGGGCCCCATTGACTTTTAGTCTCATTATGCTTTCCCCTGCATTTCCAGTTGTTTTACAGTCCACTTGGTAATCAGAACACAGCTGTTAAAACTGTTTAAGAATTGCCTTTTCACAGCCTACTTTATTTAAAACATGCAAGGCTGTTTACAGCAGAACATTTGGAAACAAGTCTGTTGTGGTTTTCAAAACAATTGAGAATGCAGTTGGACTTGGAAGACTTGAGTTTTGGTCTTGGAGCAGTTTGGGTACCGGAAACCCATTCAAGGTCACTCCACCCTAAACCTGTCTCTGGGTGGGGACCAGTCTCCAGGGACCTGCTTGAAGCCCGCTCACACTCAGGCTCACAGAGAGGGAACTGTTCAGCTGGGACTGTGTGTCACTGAGATGTCCAAAGAGAGGGCAGGGGAGGTGGGGGAGGCAAGGGGGCTGCAGCTATGGCTCACATCCTCATGCATTCCACCGTGGCACTCAGAACTACTGCCTGGGCCTTTGCCATTTGCTGTGTGAGTACACAAAGCTTCCCCATCCACAGCCCCCCAGTTTGGGGAGGTCACTCTGGACGGCTGGAATGAGCTGACAGGGACTCAGGGCAACTCTGTTCCCCAGCAGAGCTGCCCAGACAGGTGCATACATGTAACCTCCACCCCAGGAAGGCAACACCCAGACTCACACATCACTCTGGGTGGTGTAGATATGATCAAAGAGGGACTCAATGGCCATCCACTTGACTGGGATCCGACCCTAAGGAAGGAGTGAAAGAAAGGCATTAACGTTGCTCTGAGATCCTAGGAACTGGTGTGTGTGGGGGACACATCTCAGGCTCTTTCAGCTCTTAGGGAACACTGAGTAATGACTCCAGTGTGTTCCTGGGTAGAGGCCAGCAGCCCAGCCTCACAGGGGCTGGAGTCCTAGCCCCGCCTTCCTAGGCTTGGCTGAGACCCCCGAGGGAGTCAGTCGGCCTGCCCACAGCTATACAAGGTGTGCTGGTCATGCACCACATCCCAAGGAATTGATGCTAAGTGCAAGCCAGGCCCCACTGTGGTCACTTCTCGGGAGATCAGGGGCACTGCACCCTGGGTGCTGCCCAGTGGGTAGGCTGGAAGCACTTCCATCAAGATCTCCCCTGATTTCTGAGGGTGAAGGGGTCTGGGAAGCCAACATCCAGTGTTTCCATCTTGGGAATTTCTGACACAAATGAACACACTAAAGGCCTTTCTAAGAAGCTCTGAGCGAAGAAATCAATGTGAGTGTCTTGAGTCTGATTTTTCCCTTATTTTATCCCAGGGCCCTTTTAGCATCCTCTAAAAGACTGTCCTCCACCATGGAGAGGCTGGAGTTCAACCTAACAAATCCTTTCTAATGCAACTTAAGAAATAGCTTTTTGGTACAAATAGATCAGCGGGCTTTCCTGGTGGCTCAGTGGTAAAGAATCCACCTGCAGTGCAGGAGATGCGGGTTTGATCCATGGGTCAGGAAGATACCCTGGAGGAGGAAATGGCAACCCACTCCAGTATTCTTGCCTGGGGAATTCCATAGACAGAGGATCCTGCTGGGCTACAGTCCATGGGTCGCAAAGAGTCAGACACGACTGATCGATTAAACAACAACAAACAGGTCAGCATCAAGGCACAATCAATTAAAAAAAAGGCATTTGCTTTGGATTTTAATGCATTTATTGTACTTCTTTTTTTTTTTTTAAAGTACTATTTAGGATTCATACCCTACATGAAGTGTGACTGCTTCGAGGGTGTGTGTTTCTAACAATGCAACCTGCAGGCTGTGCTCTCAGGGGCCGAGCTTGGGCACCTTGTGCTTCCTTGCTGGGTGACACAGGGCCTTCCCGAGGACCAGTGCATCAACAGGAAGTTCCATCCAGCCCCCTCCACGGGGTAGGGAGCACCCCTCTCCACTTCCCCTTCAGCACTTCTAAGATGTGCTGTCACAACAGAAACCCCACAAGAAATCAAATGTCATCCTCACAGCCCCAGGAGCACCTGGGCTTCACTCGCCCCTCAGAGCAAAGCTGAAGTGTATGTCGTGGCTTTCTGTGTTTTTCTTTTTGAGCAGCATCTGTTCTGAATGCCAGCTTAGCTGTGTGTCTTGAGGGGGCCTGTGATCTTCCCTGTCTAGTCTGTCACAGGGAGGCTACTAGAAAGGGGTTGGGAGGATAGCAGCACCAAGAAAGTCAAGACCAATGTCACAGGGAAGGGGACCATACCAGGGAACCAGGTTTCCCAAGAAGGTCCCCGAACCACCTGTTTTAGTGACTTGGAAAAAGCTTCCCAAATCTCTACACTGTAACTCTGGACTTTGTCTCCAGGATCCTCCTGATTGCCTTCCAAACTCACTTAGTCAGCCGTTCCTAGGCCCTTGGACCAGGAGCATACCCTGCTGTAAAGTGGTTCAATCCTTTCTGTAAAGAATGACTAGCAAGCTTGGGTTTAATTCATTTCTTTTCCCCAAGCAAAGGACTAAAGTTACACAGAAAGTAAAACAGTGACCTTCACTCTGCAGCAGTGAGAGGAGCAACTGCAGACAAGAAGATTGTTATTTCTGCAGTGGTGGGTGACCTTTAGAAGTGATAGTGATGAAAAGTGAGAGAAGCTGCAGGAACCCCACTCCCAGCAGGGAGCTCCAAAACAGCACGTGTGGCTGTGAGGAAGAGAAGGAACAGGCTCAAGACTGAGTCCTGCTCTGGGTCTCTGGGGACCCAGGACTAGGAAAGAGTTCGGGGATGAGGACTGGAAGTTTGCACTCTAAAAACCCGCTTTATCTTCCTCAGATCAAAATCTGTCCCCACCCTGTGGGCTCCCTGACCATGCCCTCTGCCCTCAGGCCATCACACCCCAGAGCCTGGTACCTTGCTCCTCTTCACGTAGGAATCCTCTTCATAAACATCTCGGGACAGACCAAAATCTGAGATTTTCATCCTGTGGCCCTCGGCTACCAGGATGTTTCTGGCTGCCAAGTCCCGATGGACAAGCTGTGGAAAAGACAACAGCAGGGACCCCTGAACCCCGGGCCAATCGCTGGCGGAGGGGGCGCGGGGCTGGGGCGGCACGCACCTTCATCTCAGCCAGGTACTGGATCCCTTGTGAGATCTGCCAGGCAAAGGAGACAAGGTCGCCCATGGTCAGGGCCTGCTCCTCCAGGTTGTCCAGGTAACTGGAGTTGCGGCTGCCCCCGCTGCCCACGTAGCCAGGTCCCGCCTTGCGGCTCTCTCGGAGGAAGCCCCGCAGGGAGCCGTACTTGGCATACTCCACGATGAGGAGCAGTGGCCCTAGGGGCAGAGCAGTAGGTACGTGGGCTGGCTGCTTAGGTGACCCTGGGCAGGCAGAAGTTGGGCCAGCACGGGGCAATCGCTTCCAGCAGCCTGAGGACTCAAGCCTCAGCTCACTCTCCCATCACTCTGCTCTCCACCTTGCAGCACTATGTTACTTCAGTCATGTCTGACTCTTTGTGACCCTATAGACTGTAGCCTGCCAAGCTCCTCTGTCCATG
This sequence comes from Cervus elaphus, assembly GCF_910594005.1. Classification (NCBI taxonomy): domain Eukaryota; kingdom Metazoa; phylum Chordata; class Mammalia; order Artiodactyla; family Cervidae; genus Cervus; species Cervus elaphus. The sequence continues at coordinate 408,983 of NW_025316692.1, read as the reverse complement.
GGATTTTCCAGGCAAGAAGAGTGGAGTAGGTTGTCATGTCCCCCTCCAAGGGATCTTCCTGACTCAGGGATTGAGCCCAAGTCTTTTACATCTCCTGCATTGGCAGGCAGGTTCTTTATCACTAGTGCCACTTGGGAAGCTCCTCCATCTTGCAGGGGCTTTGGATTCCAAAGCCAGCTGCCTGGACAGTTGACCACAACCTCTTTCCTGGGTGTCCAGGGCAAGCAGTCACTGCATTTGAAGCTGCCCTGGGAGATAACCACTGCTGCTCGGATGTCAGGAACTTTCTGTACCCCTGGTCTTGCCACAGTATGGCCTGGGGACAGCTGATGGAGGCAGAGGTTCTGGACTGCCCCTGGCCACCCTCTCCCTGCCCTGCCTGCTCTCAGGCCACAGTCCTCCCCGAGGCCCGGCCCTGAGTGCTACTGGTGCCCCTGCTGCTCTCTCCCTGTCGGCCTCCCATCTCCCTCACACCCGAAATACACATGCACCCACGCGCACATGCACACACACACACACACACACACACACACACAAAGTGGGAGGCCCCCAGGGTGGCAAAGCAGTTTTGGAAGACTAATAGAGCAAAATGCTCTTATGTGAAAAATGATCTGCCATTGCCTTTGCCACCCCAGGCTGGGGTGGGGTTGAGATCACCTGGAGGTTATGGCATATCTAGTAGGTGCCCAGGAGACACTGCTCATCTCTGGACTTCCCTGTCTTAAGGGCTCAGCCTGGGGCAGGGTGCTGACAACCAGGATGTCGCCAGAGACCCCAGGGAACACTCCTGTGGCAGCCCTCATGGTCCACTGACACACAAGTTTCAGGCAAGAGCCAGAGAAACCATGCTTCCAGGAAGAGAGAGGACAGGTGCCAGAGAAGAAAAGGATGGGGATGAGGGAGAATGCAGAATGGAGCAGCCCAGAGCCCCTGGCTTGTGCCCAGCAGCTGCTAGTCCCCGGCTGGTCTTACCATCCTGGCTGCAGGCCCCGTACAGCTTGATGACTTGCGGGTGGTTGACCTGCTTCAGGAGGTTGAACTCTGATAGCAGGTCCCACAGCTCGCTTGGGGAGGCATTCTCTGAAATGCACAGAAACAAAGCAGGTCACAAAGTCCCTGCTACCACCATGCTGGGTCACAGGCGCAAACGAGGGGTCTACACAGACTTGTCTCCTTCCCAGACATCCTACTCAGGTTCAGACTGAGGCCTGCCAGGACCTCACTGCTTGGAGCTACTCTCAGCCCATGGGAGGGTCAACAGCGGCCTCAATTGCCTACAGGGAGTAAGAACCAGAGGAGCGCACTTCCATGTGAGCAGAGTCTTTCCATGGAAAGCCTTCTGGGCTGGGCTATGCATGCAAATGGCATTATTTCCCTGCAATCACCATCTCTCAAAGACAGTGGCGTTAACCCTTCATTAACCCTTCTGGGGAGGTAAAGGGACTCCCTGGTGTCCCCAAACACCTGCCAACCAAGCACTTGGCAAAGGGGGGTGAGGCCCTGGAGAAAGGTGAAGGCCATGAGACTTCACAGAAGTCGTCTTGCCATGCTGAGTGTGTGTTTTCCAAGGGCAGAGATAGTTGTGCTCAGGAGCTTGGGTGTGGAGGTCTCCTGGCCAACTGTCCTCCTGGGTCATGGCCCCACATCCCACTGCCCAGTTGTGCCACTGCCTCTGGCTGTAGACTTGTCTGGAAATGAGAAGACAGCTGCAAGATGGGGCATTGGAACCCTTTGGACCACACATGAGTGACCCAGGGCCAGTCTCACTGTGCCCTCTTAGGGCCTGGGGTCTCATAGACAAGGGGCAACCCCAGTCTGAGGGCCTGGGTAAGTACACAAAAGTACCCGGCACTGCATGGCTCCCCGACTGCTGAACATCAGAGTGCATCAGCCTAAAATGTGCCCATCACATGGCCACTGGGCCCTCAGTTGGTCAAGCTGAGGCAGAACTCAGCCATGGCAGAGGACTGTCTACCCAGTCCCTGCTGAGAAGCAGCAGTGAGGATACCCAGCATGTGCTAAGACTGGGGCAGTGCTGGCCCACTAAGGGCTGGGGGGGATGGGGACTGGGAAAGGCAGGGACCTGGGGGACAGGGGCCAGTCCTTACAGGTGGTCTCTTCACCAGGACCTCAGTGGACGCTTGGCGAAAGAAATTAATGGGGCAGACTGAGGTGGGGAGAGCTGTCGGTTTTGAACTTAAGGGCTTTTAATTTAAACTCGGATCTTTACCCAACATTGATACACAAGCAACATGGCTCTGAAAGCTTTCAAGGGAGGAATGTCTTACCCTGCTTCTCCAGGGACCACACCAGCCCACATCATCCATGGTGGAGGTCCCTAGACTGCAGCCACTCAAGAAGAGCAGGGGAGGCGTATTGGTTCTTCAGGAGGCAGCAGGCTGATTGCCAGAGTCCTGGCTGTCATAAGGGCTTCATCCACCCACTGGGGCCCCCGCAGGTGTGAGTGGCAGAGCCCCCTGTGTACTGCCTGGGCACGTACCTTTCAGCATCTTCACAGCCACAGTCGTGTACCCTGCTTTGCCTTTCAGCCGAAAGGCTGTGGCCTTGACCACTTTTCCAAATTCACCTTCTCCCAGAGTTTTTCCAAGCACCAAGTTCTTCCGTGGGAATTCCCACTTGGGATCCTCCTACATTGGGTTTGAAGGAAAAAGAGAGGGAAGAGAGATGGCGAAGGTAAGAAGAAAGGAAGAAGGCAAGAGCCGGCGGACAAGCTCCATGTGCAGACGGCCGACTGTCACCTGAAGTGACAGGTGACAGTCACCATGTCCAAGGGCAAGACCCCACAGTCAGGCCCTGAGGTGCCATGACAAGATGCGTCCCCCCACAGGAAGGCAGGTGTTGCCACAGACTGGCTGGACTCCGTATGCTCATACCCTCACTGGCCTCCATCTACTATAGATGCCCTGGGCCACCTCAGGCCCAGGGCCTGGTATCTCCAGTGAGAGAGTCAGGGTTTACTCAGCACCCACAGGTGCTCACAGGGGGACCACAGCCTCTTCCCTGGGACTCAGGCCCAAGCCTCATGGCACCACCTCTGTTTTGGACACCAGGCACTGACAGTGGCCCAGGCTCCAGGACTTCCAAGAGAACTCAAGTGGCAGCTGTGGCCCCAGTTGCCTACCAGCCCTGCACTCCCAGCTACAGGATGGGGTGTCAAGAACACCTTCCTGGTGTGGCAGCCTCTAGAAAGTTACCACTGTGCCCCTCAGGTACCCCCCCATCCCTCCCTGACAATGTGTGGAAGAGTCTGCTCCTCCCACAGCCCAGCCACTGGCCAGAACTTGCACACACCGGCCTTCCCAACACACCATGCCCACTGAAGACCCCTCTGGGGTGGGGTCTTCCCAGACCCCAAGACTGGCTCGAAGACCTGAACTCTGGGGATGCTGAAGCCTGTCTGGAACCTGCCTTCCCGTCGGCACTGGATGCCCAGGTCCCCAAGTCTTGCTGTGGCTGGGTGTGGGCATGGCTCCAGGGGCTGCTTATGATGTGCCTGGCAGGCTCGCCTAACCCACAGACACACACTGGTGACCCACTGCCCCCCCCCCAGGGACCAGAACCCTGTGTTCTTACGTCTGGGAGCAGAGGCAGGCTCCTCTAAGCACCACGGCCAGGGGCGCCTTCCAGCCAGCTCCCCAGGTGTCCTGGTGTCTCAGCTTCCCCAATAACCCATGTTGTTTGTTCTTTAAGTTGCAAAAGAGGCAGTCGTGTCTGACTCCCATGGACTGTAGCCAGGCTCCTCTGTCCATGAGATTCTCCAGTCAAGAATACTGGAGTGGGTTGCCATTTCCTCCTCTACCAAGAATCCATAGTCAGGCTCAAAGGTGACAACAGAGTCACCACCACCCTGGTGTCCACACTGCACTGGATAACAGCTGACTGCACATAAAGACTGGGCTAAGAGGGGATATCTCTCATTTGTTTCTCTTTAAAAGTGCTAAAACCCCAAAGTGTCCTCCCCACTTTATGTAAGACAGAACTAAGGCCAAAGGGTCGAATAATGTGTCTAAGACCTCAGAGCTGGTCAGTGTGGTCCTGGGCCTCCGGCCCAGCTCTGGCTTCTCTGCACTCTGGGCTAGAGGCTGAAAGTGGTCCGTGGCCCCCCCCCCCCCACAGAAGAACCTCTCTCATTGTGTGTCTCAGCACAAACCGTCAGGGCATATAAGGGAATCAAATGGCTCGTCCCTGGGCCACGAGGGCCATTCCCAGATGTGGTGGCCACAGAGGCCTCCTTCCTGACTTTGCTGGTTCCAAACACTCAGCAGGTGGGAGGTCTCCAGCCCCCAGTCCCCATAGTATTTCAGTCTCCTCAGCAAAAACACTGGAGGGCAGACAGGCGGAGGAGCAGCCTGGCCGGGCAGGAGGTGGTGTCTGAGCCTCCCACACTAACTGCAGGCCCAGACCATGCCATGGAGGAGGAGGCTTGGGCTGATTCTCCCCTCTTGGCAGGCCAGTCACAGAGTCCTGGGGCCAGGCTCCCCTGATGGTGCCTGAGAGGCCTCTCAGCAACCCCACTCTCCAAGCCACAGACAGAATCCCCTCCTGGCTGCGGCCAGGCCCCCCACCTGCCAGTCTCTCTCGCCTGGATGGGGACAGTGTTTCATCATGGGGCTCCTACCCAACAGACTCCCCAGCAGAGCGACCCGTGGAAATGAAGGCAGAACATCAGCCTCCAGCCCTAGGGTGGTCCTACCTTCTGAGAATAAAACCCACACACTCCTCCTCAGGGCCTCCCCCAAGGCTGCATCCTCCAGCACTTGGGGCCTCCGTAGGAGATATCTTAGGTGGGTACAGCATGGCCTGCCCTCTCCTTGGAGCCTAATGGCCCAGATCTCAGTCATTTAAATCCACATCCATCCTTTTCCACACTGATTCACGCTCTCTGCCCCACCCCTGCCTTCTGCCCTCCCTGAAAGACATCTCGGTGGAGGTTAGAAGACAGCTGGAAGCTCACGAGGTCCTCCTGGCAGGCAAGGATGCAACAACCCCAAGGGCCCTGCCCCTTCTGTTCCCCCCTCCTTCCCCAGCTGCCCTAGACCAGAGGCTACCCACATGGCTACCTGGAAGGGCTGCCTCCCTGGCCCTGCTGCCACATGGAGAACCTCACCGGGATCTTGAAGGTGTCCACTGAGACCTGGTTCTCCATGGAGTCCAGAGAGGGCCGGCAGGCACCAGATGAGGAGTAGCTGACCGGAAAAGCTTGGGCGGGTCGACAGAAGGTCATCTCAGCCGAGGCAATGGGCGGCTTGTGGGCATTCTTGCGGTAGCGGTGGATGCAGAAGGTGGACAGCAGCACAGACAGCAGCACAGATACGATGGAGAAGACCACAGCTGCCGTGATCACTGTGCAGCAGAGGTCATCACGCAGGGTGTCTGCGGGCGAGTAGGGGCTGTGAGAGTAGACACCCCACAAGGGGGACCCCCAATACCCAACAGAGCCACACCTGTGACAGCCAGGAAGTGGCTGCTGTGACCGACTGTGAGCTGCCTGCCAACACTCCTGACCCATGGCAGGTACTGTTCTGTATGTTTTTGCTACAAGAGACTATTATTGCCCTTTTCTGGAAGGAATGAGCATTTATAAACATCCTGCCTGAGGTCACACACCAGAGGTTGTGCACCCCTGCACCTCCCCCACCCTGGAACGTTGCACTGAAGCCAGAGGCCCAGGGGCCCGGGGGGTGGGAGAAGTTCTTCTCCTGCATTCCTAATATCTTCTGTATTTTCTTCATGTTCAATATATAGTGGAGAGGAAAGACAAGTGGCCCAGGATCTGGGCCATGCAATGACCACCCAAATGCCAGAAAAGCTCCCCATGTGTTCAGTGGGGCCCCCCTGTTCTAGAAGAAGCACCTGGAGGGTGCTGGGAGGGGGGACCCAGCTGGCCAATGCCACAGGCCCAGGAAAGGCTCTACACAGGCACAGTCTGAGGAGATGCTGAGCTATTTGGTGGAATAACTAGTTTTCCAGCCCAATCTTTATTATAGAACTTGAGGCCAGGGAATTCTTTGGTGGTCCAGCAGTTAGGACAAGGAGCTTTCACGGCTGTGGCCAAGATTCAATCCCTGGTTGGGCACCTAAGATCCCATAAGCCTTGCCAAAAAAAAAAAAAAAAAAAAAGGAACTTCGGGCCACAAGGCAGTCTTAGTAGCCTTGAGCCAGCTCCTTGTCTGCACACATGGGGGAACCAAGACCCCAGGGAAGGAGGAAGATCTCCTAGGTTTCTCTTCCTTCCTGCAATCTTCTCCCTTGCTCCCTGGAGGCTCAGGGAGGTGTGGGGATCCCGGCCAGCTGTGCCCCCCACCCCCCCACCCCCAATGCACCTTGGCTATCCTCCGGCTCGCAGAAGCACTTCTTCTTCTCAGGGAAGCAGTTGCAGATACCGAAGCCAGCTTTAATCCCCCGGCGCTCCCCAGGTTCGTGCCCACCAATGATGCTGCCGCCCCCTGAGGACAGACACCACCCACTCAGCAGCCCACTCTCAGCCTCCAGGGGGACCTGGCCAGCCAGGACCACCAGACAGGATCATGAGAGGCCCCTCCCCACCTGATGTCAGCACTCTCACGCCCAGGGAGCACAGTGAGATCAGAAGTCTAGGTCACCCCAGGCAAGAGCCTCAGCATGCATGCATGTGTGCTAAGTCGCTTCAGTCAGGTCGACTCTTTGCAACACTGTGGACTGTAGCCCACCAAGCTCCTCTGTCCATGAGATTCTCCAGGCAAAAATACTGGAGTGGGTCACCAGGCCCTTCTTCAGGGGATCTTCCCAATCCAGAGATCAAACCTGCGCATCTCCTACATTGGCAGGTGGGTTTCTTTACCACTAGCGCCATCTGGGAAGCCCCAGTTGCAGCATGATGAGCCCCCAAACCAGCTCCCTGGCTGCAGCAGGTGAGAGGAGGAACCCACAGGCTGCCCTGGGCCCAGGTCAAGGTCCACACTTGGTTACTTTTCAGAAGCAGAAAAGGGGCAGAGGGGGCAGCTGGCAGTCAGCAAAACGGGGGACAGGGAGTCGTGCCCCATGAGTTGGCTAGAGCAACACTGGAAGGGTGTGGGTCAAGCCAGCAAGCTCTAATTTGGGGGGAGGAGCGCCTTTATTAAAAAAAAATGTTAGGAAAGGGCTCAGCACGCAAAACCCAGAAGCTTGGCTGGTCTGGCTGAAATGCAGGTGAGAGTCCAAGCCCCTTTAGCTTGTTACTCCCCCCACCCAATCAGGCTCCTGCTCGCTCAGAGTCACGGTGCAGGCTCATCGGGCTGCTTACGGAGGCAGTCCTGGGGGCAGATGTTGGGGTCTCTGCTCTCCACGGCATCACAGTGTCCATCGGGGCAGGTCCTGATGCTGGGGGAGCAGGTGGAGAAGTTCCTGGTTATCCCTACAACACAGAGTGGGCAGTTATGACCACAAGGGAGCAGCTGCCCTGTTCAGACTGCAGAGCCAGGAGGGTCACACCCCAGGGCCTTCCAGGTCAACCCTGTACCCCACCCCATCCCCTGCAAGGAAGAGCAAACTGAGATCTGAGCAGAGAAGAACCACACACAGAGCCCTACCAGCAGGGCATCCCTGAGGTACAGGGCAGCCAGGATGGTGGGGGCCAGAGGAGCCAGGCAGTCCCAGAGCTGTGCCAGGCTCACATCAGAGAGGCCAGAAGAGACCAGATGAGGCTGGGACCCTCTCTAGGCTGCACTGTGGGTGGGACCCTCAGATTGGTGGGCCCAGCTGGCAGCCAGTTACTGTCCACACCCAAGGCTGCTCAGGTCCCTCCTATTTGGGTCCATGTCCCCTGGGCTGGGAACTCCTGGGTAGAGCCTCTCTGAAGACCACTTTGGATATTTTGAATTATTTTAAGGTTTGTGTTTTCATGAAGTAAAGCCAACCATAAATGACATGTCAACAGTGTAGTCTACCTTAATTCCTCCACTTCTTGGATGCACAGTAATATTACCAAGAGATCTTCGAAAAGTGTCTGTGAACTATGTGTTTAAAAGCATTGGGTGAATGGGGGAAGAGTGGGGAGAAGGGATAGTCAGGGAGTTTGGGATACACATGTATACACACTATATTTAAAATAACCAACCAGAACCTACTGTATAGCACATGGAACTCTGCTCAATATGCTATAAAAACCTCAACGGAAAAAGGATTCGAAAAAGAATATATACACGTATATGTATACCTGAATCACTATGCTGTACACTGGAAACTGACACAACATTGTTCATCAACTATGCTCCAATATAACATAAAAAGTTAAAAAAAAAGAGAAGGCATTGGGTGAATATAGTGGCTCAGATAGTAAAGCGTCTGCCTGTAATGCTGGAGACCTGAGTTTGATCTCTGGCTTGGGACAGTCCCTGGAGAAGGAAATGGCTACCACTCCAGTATTCTTGTCAGAGAATTCCATGGACAGAGGAGCCTGGTGGGCTACAGTCCACAGAGTCCCAAAGAGTCAGACACGAGTGAGCGACTAACACTTTCAATTTCACATTCACAACTGCACATGTATTTATGTGTATATGGGTAGAGAAATGGATATATACATGTTAATTACCATCTGGTTTAGGCACCAATACAGAAATTCAGAATTTTAGACTAAAGTAAAAAGAAAACACACACATCTCAACTTTGGCCCCGACCTTCTCAAGTCCAGAGCGAGCTCAGTCTCAGGCACCTGTGATCCCATCGGTGATAAACAGTTGGAAGGTTCTCTGTTCCCTGCGCTCGTGACCACCCTCTCCTGGCATCAGGAGCCACGGCAGGGACCAAGCGCAGGGGAGGACTAGATGGGCAGGGGTGGGGGGTGTCACAGAGGCTGGCAGGGCCTGCATGCACAGACCCTACTCCCCCTCAGCCCCCATCACGCTCCCCGCCGCCTGGCTCTGCCCAGGGCTTACCTTTGCCATCTCCCTGTCTCCACTCGCACCTGCCCGTCAGAGAGCCCAGGCCACCGCATTCCTCACATTCGGGCTGCCTCTTGCTGACCACGCAGGACAGGGGGCAGCCAGGCTCTTCAGGCATGTCTAGGGGTGGCAGAAAGCAGTCATGGGGGGCCAGCCTGCCATGGGCACCCATGGGTGCAGGCAGCACTGGCTGGAGTTGTCCCGAGTTGAGCCCAGAGGGGAGGCAGTCACTAAACTCTGGGGGCGCAGGGTAGTGAGGGGGCTGCTGGGGGAGGGGTGGCATCATAGTCACACAGCAGGGGCAGCTAAGGGGCTGAGTATGGAGTGGGGATGGGAGGTGGCCAGACTCATCCAGGGACACGCAGGACACCCAATTAAACTTGAACTTCAGAGAACAGTGAATACCTGCTTTGTGTAAATATGGCCCTAATATCACAGGGACATAGGGGAGTTTGTCTTCTAATTCACTGCAAAGGCTGCACGAGATGTACTTACACCACAATAATTGCTTGTTGTTTACCTGAAATTCACACTCAACCTGGGTCCTATATTGTACCTGGCAGCCCTAAAACAAGTGCACAGGTAGGTCCTGCTGACAGAGGCGATGGGCAGCAGCGGCCACCCACAATGCTGTCACACTGGACTAAACTGTGTCATACCTCCCCCATCATCCTTCCAGTGCAGCTGTGCGCTGTTTTCTCATCTTACAGAGAAGGAGGCTCAAGAAAGCCCACTGGTCAGTGACGGGGTATAGGACGGCACCCTTCTGCAGGAACAGCCCGAGGCTCTGCCACGCCCCATCCACCCTGACCCTTCCCGCAGCCGGGCACTCACACATCCCTTCCACGGTAACGAGCAGCAGGGCCTGGGCTTGCTGGTGGGTTGGTTTCTCGGTGGCCACCACTGTGTACTGGAGCTGGGAACACTCGGGCCGCTGCAAGGCCTCCGTGTCATTCACGAACAGGGTCCCCGAGGTGTCCTCAGCTGAGGTGACCATCCCCAGGGCGCTGCAGTTGGCGCTGGAGGGCTGCAGCCTGTACTGCACTTGGATGCCGCTGAACTCCTGGCAGTTTTCCACGCAGACTTTCCCAATCTAGGCATGGGATCACGGAACCCTTAGCCAGGTGAGTAGACCACCTGGGACAGTGGCTGGAGGGGCTCCATGCCAGCTGAGTCCCAGGACAGTTTCCCACTCAGCCCAGAGATGGTGGCCCCCAATCTCCCCATCCTCCATGCCCCTGGAATCTGCAGACCCATCTGCCTGCCTGGCCTGGCCTGGCCCTGCGCAGACCGTGACACCACCCTTCATCCCTGCTCCTGGGAGCCGGAGGTGAAAAGAACACAGGGTGCCGGGCTTTGGTTTAGGGACTGGCCCTCCAGGGAGGCGCTTGCTGGCTTGCCCGGCTCACCCCTCACTTGCTCCCTCATTTGGGCACAGAGGCAGCCTGGATGCCTCCCACACACCTCCCTCCCCTCTGGGCAGGGGCCGTCGTGCTCTGGGCACCACTAGGGTCCATCCTCAGTGTCCTGCCTGGGTCACCTGCCTGGTCAGCCAGAGCACAGCACCCGGGCCATAATTCACACAGCAGGGTTGCTGTCCCACCCAGGTCCTGGAGCCTCCTCCGAGACTTGGGCCGGAACCCCTGGGAGAGAAGGGATACTTCTCCAGGGATGCCTCATGGCCACAGTGGTCACTGGGGCCTGAACTCTCCTTTTCCCTCCCTCACCACCCAAGGTGGAGTTAGGGCTGCTGGGGCTTGAGATCAGAAGCTCTGACCAGTCAAGGTCGAGGGCTGCGGGCCTGGCGGCAGTGATGGCACAGGGCCCCCTGCTTGCAGCCACAGGCCAGGCCCTTGCTCAGCCTTGCTCAGGCCCAGGGCAGAGCCAGGCTCCACCAAGCCCACTCCTCATACCACAACAAAACCACCTCCTAGGCTCCGAGCACTTCCTTGTACAGAGCAGGTTCACTTCCACTTTCTCCTGTGATCCTCAAAATTGCCTGAGATCACCACCTTCAATTTATAATCATGAATACTAAGGGGGGGCTGGTGAGAGACAGCAGTGTGTGTAAGGCTGGGCCAAGACTCGGGTCTCTGCACCCTCGTGAGTCCAGGCACAGGGAAAGACTTAGTCGTCAGGGGTGGGCGGTGTTGCAGAGGCTGGCAGGGCCCGCCCTCTCAGACCCCACTCCCACTCAGCCCTCATCACCCTCCCCACTGCCTGGCTCTGCTGACACACCCCTGGCAATGCCTATGCCTGCCTCAGCCCCCCTGGACACCCCTCAGGGCCCCCTGCTTCGTCACCTCTCACCAGCCTTGCCCTCTGCTTCCAGGAAAGGCCTGGCGGGGGTGGCAAGTGGGGTGGCCTGGCCACGTCCAAGGATGTGGCTCTTCTTGTGCTGGGTCCTAAGTGGCTGCCAGGAGCGGAGGTGGCATGGGAACCAACCACAGAAACTGGCAAAGCCACTGTCCTAATTAGGAGATGACCCTAAATGGGATATTCTAAAGGGCACATGGCCACAGCTATGCCATTAGGAGAATGCAGTATGTTAAGTCATGCCTGCCATAACTGCAAGTAAACTTTAAAAAGTGCTTCAGAGAAACATTCTAGAAAGAATTGCACCAAAACGTTAAACACTGGCTGATATGAGGAAAAGAGATCACTCTTATCTATCCCTTATATCCTTTTGATGAATTCTTACCACTTCCCTTTTTTTCTACTTCTAATCACTATTTTCTGATGACAAATGCAAAATAAGCTCTAGCAAACAGACTTGCAGGAAAGTAGGAAATAGAAGCACTTCCTGTCTTTCCTTGCAGAGGTCTCCACTAATGCCTATGTTTGCACACTTGGAAATTTCTGGCAATGAAGACTTGGTTTTGAACATATGGAGCCACCTAAGACCAATACTTCTGCAAACTACTTTTCCCACTTCATTCACCAGGAATGTCTTTCCAAGTCAGCATAGATTTAACTGGCACTGCTCTTTCATTAGTAAAAAATGTAAACATGCTGAGAAGGGAGAGGGCAAAGAGGGGCCCACAAAGCCCACCAGCCCCACTCCTTTCTCCCACGGCCTTAGCCTCCTTGGCTTTGTGCCTGTTGCTCCCCAGGGCCACTCTGTGTGCTCAGGGAGGTGGTGTCCCCCATGTGACCCCATCCTGGGAGTCCCTGCTCCTCCATTCCCCTCCCCAGGCTGGCAAGAGGCCAGGAGCTCACCTGGGCAAAGCGGTGGGCCCGCCGGCTCACGGAGAAGGAGTAGGCACTGGGCAGGCTCAGGCTGATGGGCAGCACGGACACATTGAAGTGGAGGAGGACGACACCCTCCCCCAGGCCCTGGAAGTCTGAGTCGTTGACCAGCACGGCCAGCTGCACAGCCCAGCTCTCCGAGATGGGGAGGCTCTGGTTGAGAACCAGCCCTGCAGGTGGAGGCATGTGATGATAGGTAGGGGCCCTGCCCAGGGTGGAGACCACTGCCCCACGATGCTGCACATCTCCCCTGCAAAGCATTCCCTGGACACATGGGCATACGTGTGACAACAGGTACTTCTACCCACACGGTACACAGACAACAGACCTGGCTGTAGGCACTAAGGTTGAAATATTTTAAATGTGAGTCACTGTGCTGAGCTGAGCCCAGAAGACCCTCCTCAGCTGGGAGGTAACCTCAGTGAGGTGTGTGTGTGTGTGCATGTGTATAAGAAAGATGCATGTCAGGGCAAGGACACACAGGTAAAGACCCACCACCACCACCAGCAAGGTCCCAGAAAGACCGTCCTGGCCCCTGAGAACTTCTCGCAACAGTACCAGCCTCCTATGGACCCTCAGATTCCACAGGCCTCAAGCACCCAGGAGCTTCCACACTCCTGAGCAGTCACCGTGTGCCAAGGCTAAGATTCCCATTTAGTGGAGTACAAAGGAGGCGAGGATCTCTGGGTGCACATGGCATACAGAGTGAGTGTGCAGGGGCAAGGATGACATTTTCCCTTGCACAGAATAGAGGTCATCAGAGCTTGGTGAGGAAGAAGACAGGAAATAGGATTAGGTCAGGCAGAAAGGGGTAAAGGCACCAGTGATCCTGGGTTCCCCAGAAGCAGGCCTCCAAACAAGGATCCAAGCACAAGTGGCATATTTGAAAGGTGATCCTACAAAACATAGGCAGGAGAGCAGGCGAGGGAGGTGGGGAGGTTTGGCAACTGATGAGGACACCCAATCCTGCAGGTGAGCCCTGGGGGCACGTGGTGCTTAGCCCTGAGGGTGGGCACATTTCAGAAGTCAGACAGGACAGTCATCCCAGAACCCTCCAATTTGAGGGCACAGAGCTGCTACTGGACATCAACTCCTGTTAGTGGAGAGTTGCTGGGGGGGGGGTGGTTAAGGATCCCTGGGCACTTGGGCACCTAGGAGGTTGCGGTGAGCCCTGGCGTGGTCAGCACAGGGTAGTGTGGTGGGGGTCCTGCCAGGGTCAGCCTTGGCCTTGGGGCAGTTCAGCGAGAAAGGACAGCCTGTAAACACCCACCAAGGTGGCCAAGGTGAGCCCAGCAGAGACAAAGGCTGGGAAGAGGGTTGGAAGGGGTGGCCACCTGGGGCTGAGAGGGCCAGGACAGGTGTCTACTTGTGCAGGGTGCTGCCCTGCCCAAGGAAAGCAGGTCGCCAGTTCCCCAGGGGACCCTGTCAGGCCACACTGGTCCCCTCTTACTGTAGTCATGCACGGTTGCCCGCACAAAGCTGCCGTTGGCCTGGGCCAAGGTCTCATTGGGCATGTGCTCCACTCGGAAGGTCCGGAGGGCCTTGGCATCCCCAGAGAGCAGCGTGTTCGTGTACCGTCTCAGGAGCTCCCCAGAGGCTGGCACCACGTCTGCATCGAAGACACGTAACGTGGCTACCACTGTGCCCTGCAAAGAATACGGGGGCCAGTCAGGGCCCCGAAAGCCAGAGCCCATAGGAGGGCATGTGCCCTGCAGGTGGATCAGGTGTGTGCGGTCAGAGCTGGCTCCAGGGACAGCCTGACCAGGGTTCAAGCTGCAAGGGGCCCCCAGCCAGCCTGCTTGTCACCCTTCCTGGGCCACTGCACCTCACCTCTGCAACAGGTGCAATGGCATCTCCAGACTTCCCATGATTATGGGTTAGAACAGATGCCCTGGTGCTCTGTGGAAGACCTCATTCAGGTCCCCACAGTGCAGAGTGGGCACCCCCACTCTCCTTCCAGGAAGCTGGGCCCCTCACAGTGGAGAAGTTAGCTCAATGTCATGCAGTGACAGATGACAGAGCTGGGACCTAAGCACAGTGTCCACCAGAATGCTCTCCTAAAGCTTCTTCTGTACCCCAGGCTAGATGGGGTCATGAGGGGGGTTCTGAGTAAAGCCACATGTCATCTCTGCTCTCACTCCTGGCCAAGCTCCACAGTGTTACCATGGAGCTGCCCCGCCAGGCTCATGGGACATTTCCCTACTCCATGTGCTTTCCTCTTGCCCATCCATCCACCAAACCTGCTCCCTGGGTGTCCAGAGAAGCAGGCAACCACAGCATATCCGACCCCGACCCTCCCCTTGCTCCCGCCAGCCTGCCGGCTGCAGGACAGCCCAGGGCCCAGCAGGTGGCAGTCACGCTCCGCCTGCACAGGCAAGAGGAAGGCGGGGCCCCGATGGGAGGGGCGGCGCAGGGACACCCCTGCCGGATCCACTGGCCTGTCTTCCTCCACTCCGGGGTACCCTCCCTGAACTCACTGGCCCTCCCTTGAGGGGCTGACAGCCCGAAGAAGGGAACACCCTCCTGGCAGATGTCCTCTCCGTCTCCTTGGGGCAGTGTGCCCCGCCTCTGCAGTACCACAGTTGTGCCCCTCTGATGCGAGCCCTGATGGTTGAGTCAGAGGCTGGGCACCCTTACCCTCAACCCCACCGGCACCCCAACCCCTCCCCTCACCCGCTTCCCAGGGCAGAGGTCAGCTCGGGGCCAGCGGGGCTGGTCCTCTCTCCTCCTCAGCTGTCCTGGAAACCAACAAAACCCCAACAGACAGACTGATGGACAAATGAAAGACGAATAACCACAGTGATGGTCAGCCACATGTCTGGATGGCTAGATGGACAGCTGAATAGACCGAGGAACAAATGACGAATGGAGAGACCCAGATGCACAACAAAGAGATGACAGACACTAGAGAAGCACCAGACAAACGCATAGGCACCTCCTTCCGCTTGAACTCCACCACCGCGCTGGCACTGTCGACGCCCCCGAAGAAGGTGGGCGCAGAGTCGTCCTCGTCGTACACGGTCACAGGGAAGGGCACCATCACCTCCTCCTCGCGCATGCCCATGCGAACCGTGCACGCGGCCACCAGCTCATACTTCTCCCGCTGCTCACGGTCCAGGGTCCAGCGCGTGCTCACCTCCAGGCTGTCCGGATCGCAGCGGAAAGGCAGACTCTCACCTGAGCACCAAACAGACCAGCAACCCCAGGATGACCCTGAGCTGAGGGGAGGGTGAGCTGCCTTCCTCAGGGCCCCACAGGGAGCAGTGTGCAAGAGGAGACAGAGCTGGGGTGCATGCTGGGCCTGGGCCGTGGCCCCTCTTCAGCTTCCACAGTGGAGCACAGCCTCCAAGCACAGTTTGCAGTGGAGATTATGCTCTGAGCATCACTGTGCCTGCAGCCTGCACTGGTGCTGATAGGGAAGAGCAGGGACCAGGAGGTCTGCCTCAGGTCCTCAACCCAATCACCTAGGAGGGCACACCCCTTCACACACCCTGCCTGCCTCCTCTGTGGCGAGGGCTGGCACCAGTCACGCTGCAGGCCCAGAGATCCAGCTCCTAGCGTTTGCTGGTATCTGAAAAACTGTCAGGAATTTTCTTAACTGTGGAAGCAAGACATGCTCATTTTAGAGAATGTGAGAAAAAAGCCACAATTCCACCACTTGAAAACCAACATTGGGGACATCTGGTGTAATTTCATGTTAACACACAAATATTTCTGACTGCCTGGTTTGGATCCCTGCCCTATACACCTGCAGGCTGCGTGGCCTGAGGCTGATGGTTCTGTCTCTGTTCTTCAGCTTCCTCGCCAGAAGATGAAGTGAAGTGAGAGTTGCTCAGTCATGTCTGACTCTGCGACCCCATGGACTATACAGTTCATGGAATTCTGTAGGCCAGAATATTGGAGTGGGTAGCCGTTCCCTTTTCCAAGGGGGTCTTCCCAACCCAGGGATTGAACCCAA
Source organism: Cervus elaphus (assembly GCF_910594005.1). Classification (NCBI taxonomy): domain Eukaryota; kingdom Metazoa; phylum Chordata; class Mammalia; order Artiodactyla; family Cervidae; genus Cervus; species Cervus elaphus. Next base: position 392,858 of record NW_025316692.1, on the reverse strand, counting down.
GTCTCCCACACTGCAGGTAGATTTTCTATCAGCTGAGCCACCAGGGAAGCCCCAGAAGATGAGATGCTGTGTGTGTTCATCGCCAGACACTGCTGTAAGTTCAATGACTAACTGCAACCTGGTGAGGGGAGGACCAGTAATAATAATATACTCTTCAACCCAAGCCTGTCCTCGAATTCATCCTCCAGAAAGGACCCAGAAAGGGGGAAAAGCTGAACGCTTGAAGGTCAACAGTGACCACCCCATAGCCAACCTCAGGAGGGCTGTCAACTCCACTTGGTGGAAAATCACATCAGAGCCACATATTACATGTGAACTACACATTTCCCTGTATTGCTTATGGTTACAAAAATGGCTTTTCTTTTTAAGCGAAAAAGGCAGCACACTAAACCATATGCTTTGGGGACAATTTTGTACAAAGACATCCATCCCTGTGGCAGGATAAATGAAGGGATGTGGAAGTGTGAGTGACTACTTTCCTTACACTACTGAGTGCTCCTTTAACGTTATGACCATGTGTGGGTGCCATCAACCTGGGGGGAATCCAGGCTTCACTTACCAGCCATCCAGCATAAAAGTGTCCCCTTTAAGTCCCCTTTAAACTGTCCAATGGCACCTCACACACAGCGGCTCAGTTGCCTTCTCTCATCTCCACTCGGATCCAGTGCCCTTCCCCTACCCCATATCCATGTGGCTTCCCCAGGGCCATCGTGTGGTAGGACTATCTTGTGACAAGGTCCACTGTCCTTACAGTGGCTCAGGCGGAATCCTGGAACCATGCTTGGTCCCCTTGTGAATCTCTCAACACCCCACATTCAACTCCCCAGAAAATCTTGCTGGATCTTCCTGCAAAAACATGCCCAGAATCTGCCTGCTTCTTGTGGCCTAAAGGCTTTCACCCTCAACCCCAGTCCTCATCCTCTCACTCAAGGATGTCTCCTGCCTCTTCATAGTTTTCCTGCTTCCTCCAAACCACTCGCCCCAAATCATTTCGAACACATCAGCCCGACTAACCTTTTAAAGTAAGTTATATCCTGTCAATGACACCCTCCCCCCACTCCTGAAAACACCTTCTATGGCTCCCTAGTCCCCTCATCAGGAAGTCCTGCCCCCTCCCTTGCATTTTTCTGCCCTCAGCAGCCTCTGCCCTCCCCTCCAGCCGCACCTCCCCCTCCGCACTTTTGAATGAGCTCGCCCTGCTTGCTGGGCACCCTCCTTTACCTTGCTCCAGCCACCTGATTTAGGACAGTGGTCTCCACCAGTCCGTGCCTTCTCAGCATTACCTCCCACCTGGTCCCTTCAGAGGCCACCCAACGTCCTTAGCGCCTGTGTGGTCTCCACCTGCCCCAGGCATTGAAGGTCCAGACAGGCAGGATTTGGGCCTGAACTTGTTCACTGTTTCATCCCTGGTCCCTAGAACCATGCCTGGCCTGTGGCCAGCATACATGAGATACACGTGGACCTCTGAATGAATGGATGATGGGGTGGTGTAGTCAACTTGGACGGCTCATGTAGAGGAACTGCAGGGCCATGCCTGGCACTCGGCAGGCATCGAGGAAGGCTCCATGCAGCTGGCACTCACCTCCCAGGAGCCTGTAGGCCACACTGACGTTGGGGCAGAGGAACTGCACGGGCAGCAGGCAGAACTGGTGGAAGGTGCCAGGGGGCCTGTTCTCCCGGATGCGGAAGGACAGGCCTGACTCAGGGAAGCAGAGCTCCCGGGGCTTGAGGGCGCCGCAAGCTGGGAAGGAGGCATTGATGATGGAGAAGTACACTCGGGCACAGCCTGGCCACTGGCACTCGCCCTCACGTAGGGATGTGGGTGACAGGAAGACCCGCAGGTAGATGGTAAGCAGCGGGAAGCCGCCCTCTGCAGAGACAAGTCAGGCCCCGCCAGGGTGTCAGCCACACCTGCCCAGCTGGGATCTGAATGGGGAGAGGGCAGGAGCTCCGGGCTGGTGCAAAGCCTAGTCCTCACCAAGGCTAGCGGGGCTCTGCTGGGAACCCCGCCCTGCCCCCTACCTCCTGCTTGCCCCCTACGGCCCTGGACTTGGGATCTGGCAGCCTCAGGGCCCTATGGCTCTGCTCCCTCATCCTGGGGGGTGCCTCACAGGTCCATCTCTCTGATTATTCCAAATCTCAGTTCAAATACCCTTCCTCAGAGAGGTGCGCTGAACCCTGGGTCTAAGATGGAGTGCTTCCCCAAGGCAGGCTCTTGGCACCTCAGGTGACCTCCCTTCCCTCCCTCACCCACTACCCCAACCACTTTCTTTCTTTTCTCACTTTTAAAAGCACTACAGGGGTGGAATTGGGTGGGAGGGGGGAGAGAGGTTCAAGAGGGAGGGGACATATGTATACCTATGGCTGATTCATTGTGATGTATGGCAGAAGCCAACACAATACTGTAATTATCCCTCAATTAAAAATAAATAAAACACTTATTCTATTCTATTTTTGCCAGTGTTGCTGCTTGTGGGATCTTAGTTCCCTGACCAGGGACTGAACCCAAGACCTCAACAATGAAAGCTCAGAGTCCTAACCACGGGACCCCCAGGGAATTCCATGCCACCCCTGCAGAGACACAGACTTCCCCAGCACCTAGAGAGGGGATTTCTGGCAAATTCCATCATGGAGGCACCATAGCAACCCCCGTCCAACCCATCTGGATCTCAGCTGGGGCGGGGGCTCTTCCTGGGCCTTCTATCTTAGCTCTAGGTAAGTGTCCCCCCGCTACATCTACTCCTCCCATATTCATCAGTTCTCTGCTTCTTACTAGCCTGTCCTCTGTTGCTCCAGTCCCCTGCTGTGGTTAATAATTCTCCGTATAAACTTTCTCTGTTCTAATTACTGTGATTTCTCTCCTGACTAGAGCTGGCAGGTGCATGAGGCTGCTCTCCAATCACAAACAGAACAGGCCTCCTATGAAACTCAGACCCTTGGCAAATTTCACTCTGGCAGTACTGTTCACAGCAGAGTGTCTGCCTCTCAGCACTCACAGGAGCTCAGAGCTGGCGTGAGGGCCCAGGGAGGCCATGTCTATAGAGCAAGAGGTGGGGTTGTGATCACCATTTGGTGCCACAAGGCAGAACTCTGCTCCACAAACAACCTCCTCCCAGTACCAGGGTCACACATGGCCTTCACTCCAGCTTGGACCCCTGCTCTGAGAAGCCGTCCAGGCCTTCCTCCTGCTCCACTTTCCTCCCCGGCACCAGGCCCCAGTCCTCACCAGGTGCCAAGAGCAGCCTGCTGCTGATGGTAAGGTGGGCTTTCTGTGCAAACAGCTGCTTCTCCACCAAGTTCCAGATCATCCACTAACTCAAGATCTTGGGATGTCTCTAGCCTTTCTTAACTCTTCTCTCACAACCCCACATCTCTGTTAATCCAACTGGAAGACATTTGGAGCCAGCATGGAGAGAGCCCCTCAAGTCCTCCACATAAGTTCTCCAAAATCCCAACAGCCTCAGGAGGCCTGAGGGTCATCAGTGGTCCTCAAGCTCATCCTGGCTCCCTCACGGGCTGGACAAAGAGGACAGGCCAGCCCCATCTCACTTGCTCCACTCTTACACAGCAGGAGTCGTAGGAGCTGTGTGATGGGCTCTAAGGAAGGACCAGGTGAGGGCAGGGCGGGGTGGGTAATGAGGCATGTGGGGGTGGGGTCAGGGCCGCCCCCTTACTGCGGATGTTGAGCTTCTCCCAGGAGCTGTGGTCCAGGCTCTGGTTAAGGTAGAGAAGCCCCGTGTCCTCCTGGATGCGGACCCAGTCATTCTCGTGCAGCCGCGTGTGGTAGGCGCTGTAGAGGTGCTAGCCCAGGCGGAAGCTGGGCATCTCCTCTGGCACGTCCTGCAGGGCATGGACATAGAGCAGGGGCGTGCCGGCCGGCTGGTCCACGTATAGCTTCTCCCAGTAAGCGTCCCTGGAGAAGTAGAGTCCCAGCGGGGCTGTGGGAGGCAGGGAAACACGTGAGGGAAGGAGGGACTGAGGGACGACCACGGTGCAGAGCCCAGCAGCCCTCCCAGGCAGATCACCTTTCCCAGCGGCCTAACTTCACATTTTAGTAATAGCTTCCTTGTGGGCCAAAAAAGAAAACTTAGGTCTTTCTCATCTGTATTCCTAAGAACATCAACACACAGTTATCTGTATAGCTAAACACTAGCTGCAAATACACTGCTTTAAAACAGAAAAAGGAGGAAGTGAGGAAGCATAAACAGTTGCAATATCATCCTCGATTACCTGAGATAGATAAGCACGTAAACCACTCGGCTTTCACCCAAGCTTCTGAGCAAATCACCTGGAGCCAGAGTTTTGAAGTGTACAAGACGCTGCCAGACAAGCAGAGCAGGCAGGGGTCCCCAAAGATGAACTAGAGCACTTTATAAGTAACAACATTCGTGCATGCTAAGTCACTTCAGTCGTGTCCAACTCTTTGTAACCCTATGCACTATAGCCCTCCAGTCTCCTCTGTCCTTGGAATCCTCCAGACAAGAATACTGGAGTGGGTTGCCATGCCCTCCTCTAAGAGATCTTACTGACTCAAGGATTGAACCTGCATCACTTACACCTCCTGCATTGGCAGGTGGGTTCTTTACCACTAGTTCCACCTGGGAAGCCCCTGTAAGTAACAAAATCTTCATCTAAAGTCAAACATGCTCCTACCATAGTACCGAAAAATTCCACTCCATTTATCTGAGAAAAATGAAAACATATGTCCGTCAAGTGACTTGTTCACAAATGCTGGGGTTATTCACAGAGCCAAGAACTGGGAAGAACCCAGATGTGTTCCAGCAGGTTATCAGATAACAAACCTCAGTCCATCACACCATGGAACCCTATGCAGTTAGGATGGGGCACAAACTATTGATACACACGACAGCCTGGACACATCTCATAGACATCCTGCTAAGTGGAAGAAGCAGCACAAAAGAATCACATGGCACCGTTCCAGACTGATTTTAGGTGACAGAAATCAAACTGGGTACCAGCTGGGGGTAGGGGAGGTAATAGACTGGAAAAGCAGGGGGCATATTCTGGGAAACATACATGTTTCATATCTTGATGGGGTGTGGGTCACACAGGGACATCCATTTGTCAACAACATACAGCCAAGATTTGTGCATTTCAACGTATGTAATTGTGGCCTAAATTTATCACTGAGAGGCTGTGGGTAGAGCTGTAAATGCCATGAGGAAGAGGGATGCTGACCATGGCCACGCTGGGTGAACCAATGGGGCACTCATCCTACTACTCTCTTGACTTGGTGTATGTTCAACATTTTGCATCATAAACAGTTATTTTTAAATAGTAAGAAATTTTAAAAAGATGGATAAATGGGCAGGTGATGCTTTAAAAAAAAACTGAAAACCTGCCAATATTCTCTACAAAGCATAAAAAATACTAACACACAAAGCAAACATGAGAAACATTGTACTTGTGTGTGAGCGATTTCTCTTTTCAATCAATTTGTTTCCACCTACATTCTGCTTCTCTTGCAGCCACCAAGATGAGTGGTTGGTCCACTCCACACCAGTGGAAGATACCCTGGGGCTGCCTGGGTCCTTGAAGACACACTTGTGTGTGGGAAACAATCAAGAGCCAACTAGAGTCAGGTGAGGAGAACTGGTGAAGACCTTTTGGATCCCAAAGTGGTGAAACAGAAGAAAACTGGAAGGTTGCCAGCACTGTGCCAGGCTTCCCAAGGATGACTTCAAAGGCAACCCGGCTGGGAATGCCAACTTGAAGTGTGCATTGATTGGGTCCCACCCACCCAGTGTGGGTGCTGCCCTGCCAAACAGGCTGGACCACGGAGCCAGCAGGAGAGGGAGGGAACAGGAAGAGAAACAGAGGGAGAGTGAGGGAAGGAGGGAAAAGACAAATGGGGCTAAGGACAAAGGTAAGTAAGGCAGAGAGGATGGAGGGGAGAGATGCTCTGGCCAGTAGTCAAAGTCTACTGCACACCCGGCACTAAAGACAGAGATGGAAGGAGGGGGCTGCAGGTACGGAGCTGACTTATTAGACCCTCGGAAAACTGCTCCCTAGGAGTGCTGTCCCTGGAGTGGGACCCAGAATCACTGGGTCTCTGCAGGTGAGGTACTGGGAAGGGCAGCTGAACTCCAAGGAGCTGGCCCTGTGCCCAAGTCAGGCTCTGCGTGTGGCCTTCCTGCCCTGCCACCTCTTGGGGGAAGGGATCCACCCAGAGCATCATGCTGCCTGCCATCCAAGGGGGTGGCAGCTCCAGGAGCCCTAGGAAGAAGTCACTCTGGGGAACTCTGGGGAGGGAGCACTGAGACCTGACTTCCCTTGCCGGGGGTCTCACTGGTAGAGACCACGACAGGAGCCACCCACACATGGCTGGATGCCACCCTCCTGTCCCACAGCCTCCCAACTGGCCACGAGGACATGGACTGCCTCTCAGATACACTCAGAGTGTTCATTTCTTCGGGATTTAGTAGCCAACCCTAGCAGGGATGGCTGGCAGCTCAGAGAACTGTGTCAGCCCCAAATGGCCTCAAGACTGGCCTTGATGCTTCTGTGAAAAGGCAGCCAATGGCACTAGCTCGGAGCAGGCCTTTTGCAAGCTGGGCAGAGTGACAGGCCACAGCTGACAGATCCTCCTGCACAGCTAGGATGCACTCCACTGGCTCACGCTTCCTGAGAAGTACACAGTTCGGGGTCCCAAAGAGGACCCTACAGCACTGCTCATACTGCTCTTGTGACAAAGGCAGGAGGGTCCCTGTGGTGTTTCCTCAGCCAACGAGAGGGAAGGGGCAGCTGCTCCCCACCTGTAGTGCACTGAAGCCCCACTGCACTGCCTGGCAGAGTAATAAACCTGGGTCTGCACTCCTCACAGAAATCAGAAGGGCTCCGAGCCCACGGTGGCCCCCTGTCCTGCCCCAGTAAGGCCGGGTCTGGGAAGGCAGATTCAAAGTGGGGGTCAACACCAGACACAGCCCTGCTGCCCCAAAACAAGTGCCTGATTCATAAGCAGCAGCCCAGCTTCCTTTCCCTCCAACACTCCATGAAGGTTGCAAGTCAAAGAGTCTAGGGGGAGCTCTGGGGTGGGCTGTGGGGGGCTGGGGAAGGAGCGCAGAAGCTGATGCTCACAGCCCTGCGGACAGCAAGAGGAGTGGCTTGCTTTTCCCTCCACTGCCACCTTCTCCAGAGGACCTGGCCCACCGCATTCACCCACCCCGCCTCTCAAAGGTGCAGAGTGGGGTGAGCACGGCCAGGTGGACTCACACAGCACGAGGCCAGGCCCCGTGGCACATGGTGACCCTGCATTTTCTTCGCAGCCCCAGATGGAGCTGCTGATGGGATCACTGCTTTGCAAACAGACACCTGGGCAGGACAGAAAGAAAGTTGTTTGTATGCTCGAGGGCACATGTGCAGCCAGCCAGGGGATTGGGATTTGGAGGGCTGTCTTTCCAGCAGCATAGCCCTCACCGGCCTGCTCAACCCCATGTCACATGGTCCAGAACCCACGGTTACTGTGCCCACCCTCCACCCCCACCCCAAGTCCTGGGCGGTGACCGCAAGTCAGGGACACTGGCCTGCAGTAGAAAGCAGCCCCGGAGGGTGCACCATCTTTCGGGAAGGTTGACTTTCTGGCCACAAAGAGAATGAGAGATTTCCCAGTGGCTTGACAGGGTGGTGACCTGGTGGCAGTCCAGGCTTGTGACACCATGCTGGATGGGAAGGGGGCTCTGTGCTGCCAGCCTCCTTCTCATCCTGGCAGAAAGGTGAGCGCCAACCACTAGCGATCTGAGATGCTGCCTTCAGGGCCCCAACCCCAGAGCTGCAGGAGACTCAGTTGGTGGGGAGGGGGGAAGCCCAGGGTGGGTGTGGGTGGGTCCCCCAGATGGCACACAGCCAAGGGCAGCCTGTGTCTGCCAGCCTGCCTGGCCACCAGCTCTCCTTGGTGTGCCAGAGCTCTCCGTGGAGAAGTGAGGTCTGCATTCTGGTCTCCGGAGTACTGTCAAGGATGGTGTGGGACGCCTGCACCCACATCAGCAGAATATCGCGACTTTTGCCTTCTTATTCTCTCAGGATATAATCCCTGTGGCCTCGGTCAGCTGTGCAAGAACTGGCAGCCCTGGGAGCCACCCATGGGGGGTAGGGCTTGCAGATCGGTCTTCTAAGCGGGGGCGAGATGCTCACTCCACCTACCAGGTAGTGAGGAGCAGATCCAGAATAGGGCTCCTCCCCTGGGGCCCCCTTGAGCACATGTACATTCAATGGTCCAGGGGCTGGGAGGTGCCTTGAGCTCCAGGGAGCCCCCACCTCCGAGCTGGTCCAGTCACCACCACACAGACTTCACGTGCAGGATGAGAGCACTGCCTGCTCTCATCTCCGAGCCAGGTCCTACAGGATCCATGTGGGGCCTGGTCTGTTGCTGCCAAAAGTGATTTGTGGGTTGGGCGATGATTGTGAGCAGAAACAGTCTTAAATGCACTTAAAATGCTTCCCAGGTGGTCCCTACTCAGGGCATGGCCGCCTTAATGCTCCTCCTTGTCACAGACACGTTTAGATGGAAAAACACATGGTCCAAGGTAGGGAACGAGGGTGTGGGTGCAGGGCTGGCCTCAGGGGGGTGTAGCCTGGGGAGACCACAGTTCCCCATACTTGGTTTAATGCTCTCCTGTCATTGTCCTAAAATAATTCATAATTCTAGAACAATCTGCATTCTATGGTGGGCCCTACAGATGATGGGGCCAACCCCAGAGGGTGAAGGAGAAGAGCCCGGAAAGGGCCATCAGAGGTGTCCAGTTTCCTGGGGCTGTGCAGCCTCTGTAAAGTTCTAGCCTCCTCTGGGCCTCACTTTCTCTGACTGTGAACAAGAGAAGGGCAGGCTGGGGAGAGGAGGAGCTGGTATAGGCCTCACCTTTGCACAGGTACACGCGGTATGAAGTTCACACTTCCGATTTATAATCACTGGGCAAACCTCTTCACTGCCCCATTAAATAGGTAAGAACACGGAGGCTGGGAGGTGAGAAGACTTCCCATGGTCAAACAGCTGGAGGGTGGGCATCTTGGGGTTTGGACGATGACTAACAAAGCGGCGATGGGACTCAGGAGCAAGGCAGATGCTGGCCCCACCAGGAAGCCCCAGGCCTTGCCAGCTGACCACCCCTCCCTGCTGGCACCGTTTTGCCAGGAAGGGCTTTTTGACCAACCTCTGATGAGAGTCTCCCCTGGAACTTGGGGCAGGTCGACACAGCAGGACTTGTAAAACCTGCCCCACCCACACCTTCCACCCCGAATGCTGCTGGGTGACAGGGTCCTCCCCCAACACCTAGTCCCACGTTTCTGCCTCGACAGATGTTGCCAGCACCACGTGGGGTTCTGGCCCCTCAAGTTGCCCTGGCATCACACCAGAGGGTGAGGAGCTGGGCTTTGCTCTCACAGGAGTGGGGATGGGTCCCACACTGCTCATGACATACCTGCCAAAGGTCCTGGCTGCTGCTCGCATTTGCAGAGACCCCAGGCCCCCTTCATGGCATGTGTGTGTATATGCATGAATGTGTATGCACAGGTATGCAGCAGATGGAAACAGAGACAGGCATGTGGGCCCAAGGCCCCATATGCTCCCACCCTGCCCCACCCCTGCAGGAGAAGATGTGCAACTAACACTCAGTGGGGACAGCGGGCTGTCCTGTTCCAAGGAGGGCCTCCTCCAGCATCTTTACAAGCAGAGCCACCAGGCATGGATGGTCTCATTCGGCACACGCAGTCACCAGCCTTTTTGTATCCTGGAAAGGCAGTCTTCAATGCTCCACACCTGGCTGGATGTGTCATTTACTCACATTTGTATGCAGAGAGAAGCAGGCCCAAGTCTCTACTTCACTTTCACTCATTCAACTGTCCACAAGCTCAGCCCTGTGTGAACACTCACACATGAACACTGGTCATACTCGTACACATTCTCAGACCCACACAGAAGCTGTGAGTGCCCTCCTGTGCGGTGGAGAACCACGCAGGTGGACGAGGGTTTCTGGTTGTCATCCCTCACTTCTGCAGCACATTGTGGGGACATCCTGCATGCTCTGCCTCAGTCCATGCCAAATGCACGCAGCCCCTTGGCGCCAATGTAGCCCACGCCCTTGCCCCGCGATCACCTCCCATAGCCCCCAGATGCACCCATCACCAGCCTTTGTGCACCAGCCTCAGCTCCCCCGTGTACTGGAGGGTCACCTCCCGCTGGCCCCCGAGGCTGCAGACCAGTCCTGGCCCCTGCAACCCAGCCAACTTCTCAATATGCAGTGAGCTGTGACCCCACTCTGGGGAGGGAGCCCCTTCCCCAAGCTCCTGCTCTCTGCCTCAGGGTGGCCCACAGCTCTCTTACACTCATCACTGCCGATCAACTCTTATGTTAACCTCCTCTGGTCCAGTCGCTGTGTGGGTGTCTCTGGATTGGACCCAGACTGATACACACATCTCTCTTACACTTAGCATGTCACATGCACATTCTCTCACACTGTTGCAGACCCACCCCCACCTCCCCCATCTTCTTGCTCATTTAGTGAGACATACCGAGCCTACCCAGTCCTAACTGCAGGCTCACCTCACCAGTGCCCCCTGGTCAGCCCTGGCCATGAGAGGCCATGCACAACTCCCCTGAGGTTCCTTTGACCTCCTTGCTACCCTCGACCGAGGATGTGCTGCCAGTCTGACCATACCAACCCAGATCCAGGCAGGTGCTTCCTAACTGGGCACCCTTGACTAGAGTGAGTGGCAGTCACCGTGGTCATCCCACACAAGGCCCCAGACAACCAATGTCCTAGGACTGCAATGTAAAAGCCAGAATTTGGGGCTCTCAAGAAAAAAACACATGGCAAGATGGTCTGATCTAAGAACTGAGTGGGGTGACAATAGTGCCCACATGTGTGTGCAAGGCAGTACCTTCCCGCAGAATCCACTCACCGGGCAGCCCTGCTCCTGCCTGTGACGAGCACCAGATCCTGCAGATGACAGCTTTATTATGGCCCAGCACAATCTCCTTAACAGACGGTGGTTTCCTAATGCCATCACTTCTGCAGGAACAGGAAGCAGACCTCATGGACTCCTCCCCAGGGACTGCCCCTCTCCCTGAGGGCCAGCTGTCCCTGTGGAGGGTCCCCCTAGCCCCACCGCCCAGACAGCAACTTTTGGCACCATTATCCTCTCCTCGTCCACCCCATGCCCCTCCTCTCATATCCTGTTCACATTTTCTCTTTATTCTAGTTGAATATTTGACATGTACAAGCAGTATATTTTGCAGAACATTTATGTCAAAATAGTGTTCTGCAACAAACACTCATGAACCTGTGGCCAACTTAACTGGACGTTTAGCAACAGTGCTGCCCCTCCCACACGCCCCTTCCACCTCATACACTCACAGAAACATGAATCTGGGTCTTTGTTTCCCTTGCCCCTCTTTTTAAAACACTTTTACCTTATTCTTGAAAGGCACTTCTGCTGGGCAGAGAATTCTGTGTGTGTGAGTGTTCAGTCATGTCCAACTCTTTTGTGACCCCATGGACTGTAGCCTGCCAGGCTCCTCTGTCCATGGAATTTTCCAGGCAAGAATATCTGGAGGGAGTTGCCATTTTCTCCTCCAGGGGATTTTCCCGACCCAGGGATTGAATCTGCATCTCCTGCATTGGCAAGCAGACCCTTTATCAACTGTGCCAACTGGGAAGCCCACTTGGGAAGCCCTGAGACTTCTACAGGACAGTTATTCTGTCCTTCAAAAGCGTGATTCTGCTGTCCTGCTTCTGAGAGGTCTGTACTCAATTCTGATGATTCCCTTCTTGGTTCTCTCTTCTCTCTGGTTGCTTCAGGACCTCCTGTGTTTGGTGCTTTCCTATTTCATTCTGATGAGCCAGCCTGCTCACCCCCATGTGGGTTTCCTCCGTCTCAGCTTATCTTCTAGGTGTTCTCTCCAGAGCATCCTTAAGCAAATGGCAGCCAGTCCCACAGCTCGAATGGCTGCCTCTGGGCCAAGGAATGCCACGTTCACCAGCCCTGACCTCCACCCAAGTACCAGAGACATCCGTACCAACTCGCTCCATCCTCTCCCTCATCTCAGTTCAGCTTAGAGGACCACCTAGCCTCCCTGAGCCCACTCTTTTTTTTTTTTTTTTGGCCGTACTGGATCTTAGTTGTGGCATGCAAGATTTAAGTTCCTGGACCAGGACTGAAGCCAGGCCCCCTGCTTTGGGAGCACAGAGTCTTAGTCACTGGACCACCAGGGAAGTCCCTCCTTGAGACCACTCTTGACCCCATAGGCCACTTGCCCCAGAGCAGCCAGGGTCAGTCAGATCATGTCACAATCTGTCTGAAACAACAAACTAGTGAGTGAAACAACAAAGGAATCCAGGAAGGAACAAACTAATACATAAATGGTTTTAAGCACAGAGTGGCGGGGGGAAGGTGGGCGGGAGGTTAACAGCTGGGCACATTTGGAAAACAGTGAGACTTTGGGATAGGAGAGGGGGCAGGGTATCAGAGAGATGGGTGATATCACCTTGGTCAAGACCCCCTGGCTTGGTCTGACAGGCACAGGGAGCCACAGGTGGGTGGCCAGTGGCAGGATGAGTGCAATGGAGCCTCACGGATGCCCCTCCCCACCCCATGAGGCTCACGTGGGGCACACAGCACCCTCTAGTGCACGACCTGCCTGGGTGAGGCCAGAGTTGGCATTGAGCAAAGAAACCCTGAGGACACCTAAGAACAAAATCACTGACCACGGCTCAGGAAATGATGGCCTGGTAACTGAGGAACACTGCCAACTGGGAGACATTAGGCAGAATGACACACACATGCACACACACACATGTGCACTCTCAGGCAGGGTCACCCTGTAGGATGCTCCACACACCCCACGATCTCCATTTTTTGTCCCAGATGGAGGCTGGTTTTGCAAGGGATTGTAATGTAATTTTGGCTTTTTAGGAAAAAAGCACAGGTCAGGAGAACCAGTGCCTATGAGCGCAGAGAGGGCCCTGCAGGCCAGCCCCACTTTGGCCATAAATGGGGCTGATGGTATGCTCAGTACCTCCTGTGTGTGGCCATAAAACCATCACCACCATCACCACCATTACCCAACCACAATCACCACCCCCAGCTACACCATTACCACTACCATGATCACCACTCTCCCCACAAGCACCATCACCTTCACCCCCCTCACCTACACAGCATCACCACCACCATCACTAACTTCACCTGAACTCCAGCCCCCCACTATATTATCATCCCCACACCCTAACCACTACTGACACCATCACCACCCTCCCCACAACCATCACCTCACACCTTCACCCACCAGCTTCACCACTACTGCTGACCATGCCTACACCATCACCACCCACCATCACTCCACCCTCCAACCATCGCCACCATCATCACTCTGCTAGGCATCCAGAGGCTTCCAAATGAAGCAGCTTTGCCAGGTTTGACCCACATAAGATGTGGGAAGAAAGCTGGACTGGAAAGACCCACAAAGCCAGCCCGGGCCTGTCCTGTTCACTGCTGCATTCCCAGAACCTTGCCTGATGCCTGGCACAGAGCAGGCGAGAAGGGAAGGCCTGGGTGGCCCTTTGAGAGCCAGCCACCTCTGTTCACGGGTCCTGGGCTCAGCTTAGATGTCACAAGCCAGTGCCTCCTTGCAGGGAATATGACAGCTTGCCCCAGTCCTCATGCTGGGAACTGAAGCCTCTCTACAAAATCATCAAGAAAACTCTGGCCTGTGCAGGTGTACCCAAAGCTGAACAGCTAAGTGCATACATGGGTGGTGAATACAAGCCAGGGCTAGCTACTTTACTTGGTGCCCAGTGAGGACACTAATCACCATGAGAGCAGCCTCAATTCCAGTCTTAAATTCCCTCTTCCCAAATGCTGCCAGCAGCCCTCAGTGGACAGCCTGTGTGCCACTGTGGCCACAAGGCTGAGTGGCCTTCCTGGCCCGGACTGGGCACACAACAAAGGCCAGCTGGCACAAAGGCCTGGCACACAAGGAGGAGTGAGCAGCCACCCTGGCACACCCTGGATGCCTGGGGCTCTCCACGCTCCTGAGGATTCTGTCTAGTGCAGAGCCCAGGCACCTGCCTGCCTGTCTGGTCAGGGACTTCACACATAGCCCAGCTCTGCAGGCTTTCCCTCCATCATCCCTTCAGACTGAGCCTCATCGTGTGGTCCACGGTGGGCAGGGCAGGCGATCACATGCAGGGGTACTGTGTCTCCCCACACACCTGTCTGCGTGGGCCCTGCCTGGACAGGGTGGCTGGTGGCCTGGAGAGAGGAGGAGAAACCCGAGGACCAGGCCTTGCCTCAGAGGCACCACAGACCTGTACGTACAGGTACATTCCTCCACACGTGAAAAGCTCTGACTTGCCCACCTTACCCGAGCTCTTACTGTAGACCTCAGTCTCCCCGTCTGTTTCCCAATTCTGAGGGAGAGAATTCACTTCTTGCTCTCAGAATGGAACTGCAACCAGGCCTAGGTCTCCTGACAACCCCCTCCTCTGCCATGCCATCTACGTAGTCCTCTGCTGATGGGCAGGAAGGGGTCAGGGTGTGGCTGAAGTTTGGGGTAGTGAGGTGTGCAGACGAGATCTGCAGCCCAGCTGCATGGAGCCAGCAGCCCAAATTCCTCCCTTGTGCCCAGGCCCCAACCTTCTGTTCCCAGAGGCCTGAGGGCCAGGCTGCACCTAGCAGGCACCCGTGGCCACCACCCACATCCCCAACCACCCGGACCAGCTGCAACAGCTTCGCTCAGATGATGGACACTCATGCCCAAATGTGATTTCCCAGCTGCCACTGAGTTACTCACCAGCCTCACTAGCAGTTCCTTCCAGCTTCTATGCAAAGGAAACTGCGAATTAGGTTACAATTAATTTCTTTACCCAGGGCAAAGCCTGACTGGAAAAAGACTGGCCACCCAAGTGGCCTGATGATGACTGTTCTGCAGGTCACCAGGCTCCCTTGGCTCTGGGGTTCCTGTGCTTTGTAACCCCAGCCAACGGCAGGTGTATCAGCCCCGGCCTGGTCAGGTCAGCCCTGGCGACTGGCCAGGACATCCCAGGCTTTGACTCTGCTGCTGCTGCCCAGCAACTGTCCCCCTCTCACCCAGCAGGGCACTATGACTCAGATCTCAACAAATGTGTCACCTCATTGGACCTCCTTGAACAGCCATGGTCCTGCCCCTTTCTGCCCCTCCCCCCAGCACCGGTCTCGCCCAGCCCAGGTTTACCATTAACCAGCAAGGGCTTCCCCGAAGGTTCATCAGGTAAAGAATCTGCCTGCGATGCAGGAGACACAGGTTCGATCCTTGGCTCGGGAAGATCCCCTGGAGGAGGAAATGGCAACCTACTCCAGTATTCTTGCCTGGAGAATCCCATGGACAGAGGAGTCTGATGGGCTACAGTCTATGGCGTTGCAAAGAGTTGGATTTAACTCAGCAAGAGTGAGACTTCTTTATTGGGTTGGCCAAAAAGGTCGTTTGAGTTTTTAATGCATGATATTACAGAAAAACCCAAACAAACTTTTTGGCAAGCCAATGCATTCTTCCCGAGAGGCTCTATTCCAAATGCTTCACGTGCATCACCCTACTAATGGACACGACAACTGCCAGAGGTAAGGACAACTTCTGGTTCCTGTCTTAGAGCAAGGAAACCAAGGCAGAGAGAGGCTACCTTGCCCAAGGCTGTACAGAGTGAGTGAGCCAGGACTTAAGGGTTCTACTCTTAGGTATACATGGCCACCAGGCTCCTCTGCTCGGTGACGGCTGTGCACACACATGTGGAAAAGCCAGGGCACCATGACCTGGGACTCCAGGCCACCCATCCACCTGCTTGCTGACCAGGTGGAAAATGCAACCTAAATAATCCTCCATAGTCTTCTTCAGTCTCCTCAAAAATGCAGGTGCCCTTAAAAGTCTCCTCGTGGAAATTTGCTCTTTCATATCTCAGTGAAACAGAGCAAAGGCCCAGGAAGGCATGAACAGGGGGGAGTTTGCTCGGCCAGCGCTGTCCAACAGGGACAGACATGGTCAAGGCTGCTGAGTGTGCAGGTACCTGGGGATGCTGGGGGCCTGATGTGCCCATGCCCCCTGGACACAGGACTGAGCCTTGAGGGGTCCTTTTCTTTACTGCTGTTAGATCCTACTATTCGATACCTGGGTTGGGAAGATCCCCTGGAGGAGGAAATGGCAACCCACGCCAGTATTCTTGCCTGGAGAATCCCATGGACAGAGGAGCCTGGAGGGCTAGAGTCCATGTGGTTGCAAAGAGTAGGATACAACTGAGCATGTGTGCGTGCACACGTGCACATGCATGCACGTACACACACACATTTCACCTTCAGAAGTGAGTCTAGATACAAAGGAGAGATTTCAGTGTGACTCGTGAAAGCAGAGAGACAAGTGCAGAGCCAGGCCCAGGCCACGCTCCTTCTCTGTCTTCCTGCATGGCCCACTCAGTGCTCAGCCTCTCTGCGTCTGTTCCCAGCTGTGAAGAGGGACAGGGACCCTCCCTGGAAGGGCTGCTGGGACCAAGCACCTACTGGTGGGAGCCAGAGCCACTTCTCCTCTTTTCTCCCTCTCTTTTTTTTTTTTTTTTGCAAAGAACTTGTGGTTTATTAAAGACAACTTGTCGTCAGCAGCATTTATTCAATGAACAAAACAAATGAAAAAATAAAAGCAGACTAACATTCTGACCCTTAGAGTGAGACTAACTGAATTCATTCAGCCCAGTGTCCAGAGTCCTAGGGGCAGCTTCCCAAGGAGGAAGCCTTGGAGTCTCGGGGTCTCTTGGCACCTCCCTTGAGAGTCTTGCTGGGGGGTGGGGGCGTGGAAATTGCCAAGGGTAATTCTTCCCTTTGGAGGAGTTCAGTCTAACCTGGGTATGGTCCCTGTGCTCTTTTGACCTTCATCACAAAGTCAAGGAGAGGACACTGGACCCAGGTCTGCCACTGAGGCAAATCAGATGCAGTGATGCAGGATGGTCCCAGGAAAGAGGAGGGCAGAGGGACAGGCGAGAGGGAATGCACTGGGGTCCTGGTCAGTGTCTGCTGGGTCACAGGCTGCGGCCCCAGCCTCGGGCTGTGAAGGGATCACGCAGGGGCTGACCACCAGCAGACGAGTTCTGGTACAAGGGTGACCCAGGCTGCTGGGAGGATGTGTGTTTCTGCCTCATACTGGTGTGGTGTCTTTACACACTAGTTCTCCCTTACACTCAGTTCTACCACAGAGCTCAGAGCTCCCCCAGCCAGGACCTTCTGGAAAACCAAGAAGGTCCCAGAAGGCAGGGAGAGAGGATGCTGACTGACTCTGGAAGGTCAGGAAGACCATGTCTCCAACCTGCTTCCTCCTTTCCAGCCTTACCCTTCATTTCCAAACCAAGCACTTGCCAACCCGCAATAAATAACCAGGAGTCCGAATAAAGAGCAAAAATCTTCCAGATACTGTGTGGGAAGAGGAAGAAAAAGGGAAGCATACAAAGTCCCAGAAGCATCCACAGGACAGCCTGGCAAGGAGCCGCCTCCTCCCTGACTCCTGAATGAGACCTCCTTGGGCCCACAAAGGCTTCCTGATAACCCCCTAGTCAAGATCTTCCCACCCTGAGCAGGTGGGAACACCTGGTGGAAATTTGATAAAGCAAAGTAAACTCAACAACAAAAGAAGGTCCACCCAATTGAAACAGGGGCAAAATAGTTGCTTCCCCAAAAAAGATACAAATGGCCGAGAAGGAAGTAAAAAGACTCTCAGCATCACTGATAATTAAGAAAAAGCAAATCAAAACCATAGGTGAGGACACTGCTTGTATCCAAGAAAATTGATACAATTTAAAAATATAAACAGAAACTAACATGTGTTGGTGAGGATGTGGTAAAACTAGAACTCTCACACACAGCTGGTAAAATTGTAAAATGTTTCAGTTGTTATCAGAAAATAGCTTGGCAGTTCCTCAGAAAAGAGCTTGGCAGTTCCTCAGAAAAGTTGAAATTATCACATGACCCAGCAATTCTACTCCAAAATAAACACCTAAGAGAACTGAAAACAGGGATTCAAACAGATACTCACACAAAAATATCCACAGCAGCATTATTCACAAAAGTCAAAAGATGAAAACAACCCAAATGTCCACCAAGAGATGAATGAATAAATAAATGTGATACATGTTGCATTGGCCCTAAAGTTCATAAACCCAAACAAACTTCCTGGCCAACCCAATACATGCAATGTAATATTACTCACCCTTAAAAAGGAATGAAATACCAATACATGCTACAACACGGATATACCTCCAACCAAGTAAAAGGAGCCTGATACAAATGAAAGGTCAATTTATTTTAAATATCCAAAATAGACAAGCCCATAGAGACAGGTGCAGAGTGGCAGTTACCAGGGGCTAGTGTGGGGGGACTAGGCGCACTGCCTAATGGGTATGGGGTTTTCTTTGGGGGGTTAACAATAATGTTCTGGAACTACACAGGGGTGATGAATATGCAATGCTGTGAATGTACTAAATCCCACTCAACTGTTCACTCTAATTTTGTTATGTGAATTTCATACCTCAAAAGAAGTGAATTTTAATTGTTTACCACCCTGTTCTTCCCCCCATCTCCGCAGGAGAGACCACCCTGGAAGAGGCAGGGGCACAAGTCCAGAGCGGACCCCAGGAGCCTGCACAGGTGCCCCAGTGTGCATCCCACCAAACCACCATGCTCTCCTCTGCACACTGGCTTCTCTTGCAGAGAAAAGGACCCTGTGATGGGATTCCAGCCTGTGGAAATGGGCAAAGAGCCCAGGGCCCTAGAAACCCGACTCCTCAGAGCTCTGGGCCCCTCTTGTGCACACAGTCAGGTGTGGAGTGGCTGCCAAGGGCAGGGGGCGGGGAGCAGGAGACAAATGAACAGTGTTGAGACGTTGAGACTGGGGGTTTCTGTCACCCCCAAGTTCATAGTCTTTCCTGCTCACATAGGTACAGGGGATAGGTGGCTGCAGAAGAAGATTCAAGAGGGTCCCAGCGGAAACTTCTCAAGGCTCTGTGGAGTCACATGTGTGATCTCCTGTAAAGATCCCCTGCAGGTGCCAATCTGATGAGGAGGCTCAACCCAGTGGCAAAGCATGTGCTCACAGCACAGAGTACACGGTCACCTTGCACCCATGTCATGGCCAAGAGGTGGCGGAATGGAGTGCTGATTCCATCCTTTCTCCTTCCCAGAAAGAAAAAAAAAGAGCATCAGATGCACCATGGGCAATGCTGGAAAGGCAGGATAGGGGAGGAGGGAAGGAGAAAGCACACTCTGAACCAGCCCCCCAGCTTCTGGGTCTTTCCCTGTTTCACCGTATCTGTGTCTTTGACTGTTTCAGGGGTAGAAAAACTTGAGAAAGAAACTCCATAAACTCTTTCCCTCCACTCGGACTCCCACCACCACGCTGTGCACCCCAGATCGCCCCCCACCCCCACACCTGTCTCACTCTCAGGTTCTGGCACACAGAACATATATCTTCCCAAGCATTTTCCAGGCTGTTAGTTAAAGCTTAGGAACTTATAGTTTTTCTTTTCCTTTTTTTTTTTTTTTGTTAATTAAAGCTTAGGAACTTACATGGTTTCTTTCCCCCTTTTGCTAAGACTAAGAACCACTGGAGTTTTCTGGCAATCCCATAGGCAGGAATGGGGGACTAGAACCAGTTCTGATGTCCATTATCTCACCAGAGAGGTTCTGACTGTTTCAGAAGCCAAATTGTTTCTTCAATCACAGGGCAGTCAGAGCTGGTAATCAGGGCACAGCTTGGAGCTCTGCCTCCCTCTCCCGGCCACCCTGCCCCTTAGATACTTCTCTGGAGCCCAGGGCCCTGTGGAACCCAGACAGTAGCTCCCAGGTCAGAAGAGTGAAGGCTTAAGATGGGGATAAAGTAAAGTCCCAGTACCTGAATCTGGGGGCAGTGGGCTGGGGCCCCCAGGACATGGGTCTGCAGGGGCAGGGGTGTCTTCCCTGAGTGGGTCCCAGAACTGATCCCTGCCTGCCACAGAGGCCCCCAGTCCCACTAGGTATCCTTGATGTCATGGAGAGCCTGCATCGGCCGGACCAACAGGTGGGCACACACCTGTCCAGGTGCACAGGTGACCTTTCTACAGTGGTGCCTTGGCTGCTATACTCTGTGGAGCCGCTCACCAGGCAAAAGCAAACAGAGGTGTTTGCTCAGGGCTGGCCACCTGCTCTCCTTGAGGGCCCAGGTGGTGCCTGATCTGCCTTCCCCAAGCTCCTGCTGGCGTCATCACACCCACAACCACGCTTTCTAGGGGGTATCAGTTCTACCTCCCTGCTCTCTCTCGCCCCACCCTACCTTGCCCAGGGTCTTGCAGTGGACAGCTGATAGGGCCACTGGCTTTCAGGCTCCAGCCTCAGGGACAGGTGCCAGGGGCTCCCACAATTACCCAGCTGTGAGGCCAGAGCTTGATGGAAGCCCAGGTCTCGTCTGGTCCAGAGCTTGGGAAGGCAGATGGTGGGAGGATTGGGAGGTGAAGCCAGGCAGGAAGTGGGCCCCGTCCACAGGGGCTCCCAGGGCTTCAGCCCAAAGAGGACAATACCCTCAGGTCCTCTCAGGTATGGCGGAGCTCTGTCTTGGGAGCCACAGCCTCCCTTGAGCATGGGAACACGGGGGTCAGGGAGGGGGACCTGCGCTGCCAGTCCGCTGCTCTGGGGTAGGGAGGGAAAGCCATGTGGGCTCTGGAGGCCTGAGTCTTCATACCCCTTCAAGCCCCTCTGAGACTACCCAGGTCATGGCCCTGGGTGATCTCTCTGAGTCACACCAACCCCCCAGTCTTCCAGGAGCTGAAGCATGCCCACCCATAAAGCATAGCACTCTGCCCTTGAAGACCCAGGGGAAGCAAGTGAGAAGGCAGGAGGGAGGGAGGGAGGGGGATGTCCTCCACCGCCTTCACACCCTGTGGCCCAAGCCCAGAAGGGCCCCTTTCCTGCCTGGCAGCCCACCATCCCTGCTTCCACCCGGCCCCACAGCCTGCCTTCTGCCATGCACTTCCATTTGATATCACACACACACATTTGAGATAAATGACAGCTTGGCGCTTCCTTTACTGCCCATTTCTCCTACATGGAGATAGCTCTGAGGTCAAAGTCACCTTCTGCATTCTCCCCGGGTGCACCCCTAGTCCTGGAGAAGCTGCCTGGGTGGCAGGTGGTCCCTCGGAGCGTGTATGTGGGCTGCTCACCAGTACTGTTATTGTTACTATTAAGTCACTCTCTCAGAAAAACAATTGCAGAAACCAGGAGGAAGAAGAGAAAGAAATGAAGAGGAGAAGATGAGGGACTGGAGCCTGAACACAACCCCCACAGGAGGAAGTGTCCTCCCCCACATCCACAGGAAGGGGGTGGGTCTCCAGAGTGGAGACTAGCCACTTCTTCAGGATAGAAGGAAGCAATACCGCTGTTGGGGGGCACTTCTCCAGCTCTGCCTCTTTCCTGGGGAGCCCAGTGGGCACTTTCTTCTCCCAGAATGTCCTGGAGTCCAGGTAAGGAGACACAGTCATACCCATGTGCCCTGAAGCCCAGCCCCTGCCCTCCCCCACTCCTCAGCACAGTGGCCTCTGTCAGGTTCTAGGTCCCCAGGCAGAGGCGGGTACAAGGGTCACACTCTCAGCCTACACCACTAGCACGCTCCCTCCCCTGGGGCCAGTTATGACAGGATCCCACCTGGAGGCAGTTCCTGGACCTGTAGGACTCCCAGACATCAGCTACAGTAGCAGTCCCATCTGAGAATCAGCCAGAGTCCTGCGGGCTCCTGACTCAGGTGTTGGGGAGCATGGCAGCACACTTCCGTCCCAGACCCAGGCCAGGCTGTCCCTCGGGCCCCTGGAGCACCCCACCAGAGGGTGACCAGTGGGTGAGCAGACTCAGGGCCACCTTCCCCACACCCATCCCCGGACTCCTCCTGAGCCCTGTTGCAGGTCCCCACCACCGCTGGCCCAGAGGAGGGGCTTGCTGAAAACCAGAGGACCAGGGCCACAGAGTCATGAAGTCCTCTTCACGGGCTCAGGTACACGGGCTGTGGGAGCCTCAGTTTTCTTACCTATGAAATGGGAATACAAGGCCACATCCCTCAGGGTTTCAGGAGGATACAGTGAGTAGCAGACAGGCGGTGCTGAGCACAGGATCAGCATGCCGTGGGCCCCCTGGGGTGGCTGTTGCTGGCATCACCTTATCCAGTTAAGACCAATAGGCAGAGGGCACCTCTTTTGGGTCACAGGGGGAGAAGCCCTCAGGCAAGGCAGCAGTTTCCTGCCCCCCCCCCCACTTCCGCTTGGCACCCCATACTTCAGGTTAACAGATCCCATAATTTTTCATTTGTTTTCTCCTCCCCTGGCTAAAAGGCCATTAGCACCCCATTAGGTAAAAGAATCCCATTTTCTTCACACCACCAAGGAAACAGTGATTTACTTAGCCATCCTTAATGCAATTCTGCAGAATAAAGGCAATTTTGCAATGGTCTCAATAAACTTCCCCATTTGCTCTCTGCTTGCAGACCCTACTCTTAGGAGCCTACCAGCTGACCCAGCCCCTTGCTCCCTCAGAAGGCTGGACTCTGCTAGGGCCCAGGACAGTCAGTGTGGAGCGCAGGCAGCTCTCAGAGGCCAGAAGGGCTTAGGGGGACCCAGGTGAGCCTGATGAAGCACACCACCACTCGTCCCTGGCCAGAGAGGGAAGGGGCAGAAAGAGAAACAAAGAGGTCGGCAGAGCAGTCTTCCTGGCTGAGGGGCTGCGCTGGCACCTGCTGGTCCCAGCAAAAGTGGCACACCCAGGTCCAACTGCAGAGGGGCAGGGCCCACAGCCTGGAGAGCAGGCTGGAAGTCATGGCCAGTACTGGGAGTGAGAGGCCCCAGGGGCGTGCAGGCACAGGGGGCAGGTCTCTCCTTGTGGGCAGAGGTACTGAGCAAAACAGGAACCCAGAAGCCAGGCCAGGAAGATGGGAGGTGCGAGGCCTCATGAGGAAGAGCAGGGAGAAGGTGCTGGGTGAGCAGTCAGCCTGAGACATTCAGGGAGAGCCCTGGAAGCTGGGAATCAGTCTCTTCATCCATGCCACGGGGACATCTGTACCTGCACTGGAGCAGTAAAACGCCACACACTCTTCTGAGAACAACTCTAGATGGGTCCAGGATGCCCCAGGTGGACAGGCTGTGCCCCCTGAGTGTGAATAGGGAGGAGCAGGTGTCCCTGTGTATACACGCAGGGGTCGCAATGTGTGGGAGTAGCAGGGAGGGGGGCTGGGTTTCCCAGATAAGGGTGTAGTGTGAGGGGCCGAGCATGGGTGTGAGTGTGTCCACAGGCCTCATGATCACATATCCTTGAGAAAGGGCAGTGGTGTCTCGGTGATCACCAAGAGTGAGCATGAGAGTGTGTGAGCATGGATTCAAGAGTGTGTGTGTGTGCCCATGTGTGCCCTCACACAGATACCAGAGTGTGGGTGAGGAGTACTGCCCTACTCTGGGAGTCTGTGTCTGGGATGGCGCCTTTTTCTGAAGGCGTGTGAATTCTTACACAATGAGAGTGTGTACACATGGAGAGGGGCACACACTAGGGGTCTGGTGATGTCCTATGACCTTGGTCTGAGCACCCCTGAGCCCTCTAGCCCATCCCTGCCAGCCCTGAGGCAGTGCTTTCCTTCCCCAACACTGGGGTCCAGGCCACTGCCGCTCCATCTGGTTGCCTCCCTACCCTGCCTCTCATCAGTCATCCAGCACAGAAGAGAGCTTCCGGTCTGGGGGAGGTAGGTCTAGGCCAGCAGGGAGGGCTTTCATCCCCTAGAGACCCAGCCCATACCCCAGGTAAGAGGCACGGCCACTGAAGGGCTGCATCCACAAGGGGCCGCCCTGAGGCCGGGCTACTCCCAGCCTGGGTGAGTCCCGGAGCAGTGGCCCTGGCTCACTTGCGGCAGTCTGGAGCGCCACACTGAGAGAGCTCCAGAACTGCCACTCTGAGTAGTGTGCCCGCAGGCCTCTCCAAACGCCCAGCTGTCTCCTCCTGAGTACCGCGGGGCCACCTCTCCACTCTCAGTGTCGTCAATCAGTTTCTTACTCATCCTGTTGGAAGAGTGGGTGGGGCAGGAGACCTGCTTTCCCTGGATTGGAGGGCCTTTCTCCCACCACCCAACTCCTTAAGTCCAGGCTGTGAAAAAGCCACTTGCATTCCTACCAAGTGTCACAGGTCCATGCTAGCAGCCCCGCTCCCAGTCCAGTCCTCCTAGCCTCAGCTGGACACCTTGGCTAAGCACAGGAGAGGCATGGGAAGTCCTCTTCTAGGTTCTGAGGCCACCAAGTCCACCCTGGCTTCGGCCTCTCACCTGATCACCCGCCCATTACTACAAAGTTGCAACGCAGAGTTACAAGAGATCTTCTGAAGGCCTTGTCTGTGTTTACTTCTGCGGAGTCTTCATCCTTCTTCTGTCTGTTTCCGCCTCACAGCACCCTGACCCCAGACTCCCAATGCTTCCCCCATTCTTCCCCGGGGCATGGGAAGGATTTCTCCCCTGCCTTTCCTGTGATGGGCTGGGGGCCCATCCTAGTGTAAGTATCTGACTCTTGAGTTTAGGATCCAGTCATACAAATGAAACCTTGGGCAGGCCTGTGAACCCACCGTCTGTGCAGGACCCAGGGCCAGAAGCAGGGAACCACTCACTGCCTCTTGTATTCCCAAAGGCTGAAGGGAAAGGTGGGGAAGGGTGGTGGGGGCTACTCTCAGAGGGAAATTTAGTACATACACATAAGTATTTAAGAAAAAGAAATCAGGGACAATTTGAGAGAAACTAAAATTCGTGGCCACGGGGGGCAGGGGGTAAGAAGCAGATTCCACAGCCTTGGGGTTCATTCATCTGTTGAGAGTTTTGGAGGTGGGGGCAGTGACCAGCCTCTGCAAAGCCACTTCGAATCCTCCCAGCACTGATGCTGACAACACACAGCCCTACTCCACTCCAGGATGGTAAAAGCGCTTGGTGCATGTTGGCCCCGAACCGTCAAATGGTGCCAAAGGCTGCACCTTCAGGTACCCCTGTGGGGCAGCAACAGGGGACTCTAAAGAAGTGGGTGGGACTGGAGCCAGGGCCGGTGGCGCTGGGCCAGCCTGAGCGGGCCCTCGAGGGCAGCCTCCCTAAAAACCACAGGCTTGGGGGATTTTTAAGAAGTAGGGTGGCAAAAACTCACAAGGAAAAGCAACCGTTTTAAAAAGATCAGATCCCCTCCGCTCTCACCTGAGAGAGGATATCAGAGCTGGAGGAGAAACGCACCGACGTGGAGTGTGACAAGGAAACCAAAATGGAGCAATCGTTTACAGAAACACAACTCCTCCTGCCCCAGTGGCAGGCTTTTTAGGGCTACCTTACCCGTTCTCCCCTACCTGCACCAAAACGCCAACAAGATCCGCTTGGTTCGCCCCGAGACGCTGCTGTGGCCCGAGGCGCAACCAGGCAGGCGAGCGTGGCTGCGACTCGGGCCCTGGGCACAGGCGCCTGGCCCGTGTCCGGCTCCGGCCGAGACCCACCCAGCCTGGGGCCCGAGGCGCGCTGCCCGCCACACCACCCCACTCCCAGTGGAGCCCAAGTGGCCAGTAACTGCCTGGCCCGCTGCCCGCCGTGAACAGAAAGGCATTTTCAAACGCGTCCACTCCACCGCACGGCTCCAACTTCACCCCGGCCGCTGCGGGCACCAGTCCTCGACAGAACTCACCTTCCCCGAGCAGGGGCAGCAGCAGAAGCAGCAACCTCAGCCCCACGGCGCTGGCCGTCGCCTTCGCCATCGCCGATGCACGCTGCGGCTGCGGCGAGAGGGACGCTTCCTTGGGCTGGGGGGCTCAGCAGCGGGGTGCGGCGCTCAGCACCGCCCGTCCTGGAGTGGAGGACGCAGTGAACACTGCGGGCACCGAGCGTCGGGGCGCGGGCTCCAGGGCACTCTCCGCAGCTGTGCTCGGGGCTCGGAGCACATGACTGAGGAGGGGAGGGCGCGGGCTGCGCACGAGGCGAGAGCAGGGGCGGGGCGGGGCAGTGAGGGCGGCGTGGTGGGGGGGGGGCGGAGGGGCGGGGGGGCGGGGCCAGGGTGCGGAAGTAAAGGCGGGGCGCCGGGTACCTCCCCAGGCGATCCCTGGTGCGCTTACCCCAGGGCGAGGGTTAGTAGACCAGAGCCGGACGCGGGGTGCAGGCCGGGCGGGGCACGAGTAGGGGCGAGGTGCGGGGTCCGGGTACCGGCCTGGCAGCCGCAGCCCCAAGCCGTGCACCTCCGCACGCACAGTCACTCTTCCTCAGCCTGTGCGCCCTCTCGCTGTCTCTGCGCTTCGACCTTCCCTGCCGCCCAGAGAGGGCAGGGAAACCAGGCGGGGATGCGGATTCTGGGCGGACTGGCTGGGGGTGAGCCGGAACGGACCTGCAGACCAGGCAGGCGCCCCGCCTCCAGGCTCCGGGCACGGGCGCATCCTCCGCCATTTCGCGGAGGGGGGAGGTGCGGTGGGTGCGCGGCCTCTCTGGCGGCCGAAGGTGGGAGGAGGGGAAGAGCCCCCGCGAGGGACCCTGAGCCGGCGCCTTCTGTGCACTCCAGGGGTGCGCCTGGTGAGTGGCTTCTGTAGTCCCTCTGGGGGTGTCCTAGCGTTAGTTTGTGAACCCCTCTTTAGGACTGGTCCAGCCAATGAAAACAGGGATCTGACCGGGCACACCTTTCAAAGAGACCTGGAGCCAGCGTTAACGGAATGCTTGGAGGGTAATACCCTTTCCCCCCCACCACACATTAGAGTTCTTAGGATGTGGGGCTGACAGGGTAGCAGAGCAAGTAACAAGAAGGAACTGGAGCCCAAAAGAATTTAATTTTTGCACCAAGAAATGATGCCTATAAACACATCTGATACTAAAGAGGGAAGACTCTGGGTCCCTAACATGGGAGGTCCTGGGGTGAGGGGGGAGGTGAGTACTAGGCTCCTGTGGGAAAAGTCCACTGTTCTCCTCCCACCTCCCAGCTGCCTTTTGAGGTCTGGCCCCCACCAGGGCACAGAGGAATGGGATGCACATGGGAGCTTGGGGTGGGAGGATCCCCGGTCCCTAGGCCTGAGGTGCCCCTATTTCAGGGTCTTTTCTTCCTGCTGTGCACAGAGCTGCGCCCTCCTGCCTGGCTGAGCTCAGAGCTGAGTAAGAGCTGTGCACATCACTGCAGATATGAAGTCAAAGTGAAGTCACTCGCCATGAGGAGGAGGAGCTGCCGAGACAGGCTGGCTGGGGGCTCTGCCCCCTGAGATGTCCAAGCCAGCCTGTTGGCAGAAGGCCAGGGCACAGTGCTATCAGCTCAGGAGAGCCACCCTGCGGCCACCAGACCTTATGTTGCCTGCCTCACCCTCCCAGGGCTTCAGGCTCTTGGACATCTGGGGCTGGAGTTGGCTGTGGGGGATTCCCCTGGGTGTGGGCGAGCTACCTCTGGTGCTAATAGTAACCACCAAGGCTGAGCTGCTCAGGCCTGTGCACAGCGAAGGGACCTGAGTTAG